>NC_091783.1:54737972-55047372 GCF_029378745.1 Bos indicus
TGCTTAGGTTCTAAAACAAAGCTGGTATTTTGGGTTTTATACTTCCATTTGGGTTTTAATGAGAAGGAGAATTTTCTGCTCCTAAACCACTTGAATTGGTTGCAATGATTTCAATTTGGTGGCAGGAGGGACTGACAAGGACAACGAAAAGATGCTTTAACATCTACCAATTTCTGGAAACCTCCACATGTCATATTCCATATCTAGAATCTGGACCAATGGCTTGGGATAGATATGTCATAGAAACTCACTATTCCTGGATTACAAAGGAAGCGTTAAGACTACTTATTTAACAATAAACAAAGGATTAGATGATGTTAACACACAGAATGGTGAGGTACATGGGTACCTTTCTAGACAATTTCCCAGCTTGTTGCACATGCTACTCAGTAGTCAAGCTGCCAAGCAGACTTTTTGTCCTTCCAAAGATGGTCTCATTCCTTGAAGTTTCAGTTTTTGTAATTTGGAGAACTTGGCTGAGCGAAGCATCATCAGAGATGATTTCTCTTGTTGTGAATTCAAAAGGCTTCAGCATACAGCATAAACGATCCATTAGCGTGCATTGTCTGGAGTTCAGGAAAATACCTTCTGCAGCATTGTCACTGCCGTGTATGGGTTCTTTCTTCCTCTTTCTTCTCCTTCTATGGCAAAAGCACGCCTCTCGACCTATAGAATCACTGGTTTTTCAGTATGTGAGTGCTTTACGTATGATTAACTAAAGTTGGGGGAAACTGTCACACTTCAAAAATTCTCAAAGCATTCTGGCAAATGGGAAGAGCAAGTTCCAAAGAGACTGGGGGAGACTGCCATATATCTAAGTTTACTGAAAAAGCATGTCAGATAAAATTGCTAGACATTAAAAAAACCCAACTAAGTACTTAATGTGCATGGTAAAATATTTTTAGGTGGTCAAGATAGAATAAAATATTGCCAGCTCTTTCAGCTTTCAGTTCTGTTGTAAAAACAAGGGGGTAAAATAATACACTGGGAAAAATGTGACCAAATAACTTTGATAAAGAACAAAATTGGATAACAAGCACTATCTGATTTGAAGACTTATTATAAAGTCTTACATATATATATATATAATCAAGAAAAAGTGGCAATTGGTACAAAGATAAATGAATGGATCAATGGAAGAGAATAGAGTCAAGAAATAGATTAAGATATATATATATATGGGGGAAGGCGCCAAGATGGCGGAGGAGTAGGACGGGGAAAACACTTTCTCCCCCACAAATTCATCAAAAGAGCATTTAAACGTCGAGTAAATTCCACAAAACAACTTCTGAATGCCGGCAGAGGACATCAGGCACCCAGAAAAGCAACCCAACTCCTCGAAAGGAGGTAGGGAAAAAATATTAAAGGCAATAAAAGAGACAAAAGAGGGAGGGACGGAGTTCCGTCCCGGGAAGGGAGTCTTAAAAAGAGAGAAGTTTCCAAACACCAGGAAACCTTCTCACTGCCGAATCCGTGCCGAGCTTTGGAAGCACAGAGGACAACATAACAGGGAGAAAAAATAAATAAACAATTAAAACTCACAGATTGCGAGCCCTACGGTAACTCCTCCAGCGGAGAAGCAGCGCAGACGCCTGTATCCGCCATTAGCAAGCAGGGGCTGGGCAGGGAGGCGCGGCGCGGGCTGCATCGCTGAGAGTAAGAATCTGGCCTGAATACCCTGAGCACTATCTGAGTGAAATAATTTGGGCTAGCAAACCAGACTGTGGGATATCTACCATGCGAAAAGCCAGCCCTAACCTAAGACACCGCCAGCCCGTGCACGGAACAAAGGACTAAACAGAGGTAGCCGGCTGCAAACCTTCCCCCTCCGGTGACAGGCAGCCAGAGCCGGAAGGGGGCAATCGCAGCCCCAGAGAGACATTATCTATAAAACTGGCTTCTTTGCTAACTAAAACTTATTGGGGGTCTAGACGGTCAACATCTGCCTGAGAAGGTGCGCTGGTTTTACACCCAGATAACCAAGTGGCGGGGAGGCGATAAGTCGCAGCATTGGCGCTCGCCAAACACCTCATCACCTGAGCTGCTCGGACCTGGGAAGAGCACAAAACACAGCCCCAACTGAGTCTGCGCCTCTGAGGACTACCTGAGTGCCTGAACCTGAGCGGCTTGGACCTGGGAGGTGCATGCAACCCAGGGCCAGCCTAGGATTGTTCCCGGCGGAACAACCTAGAGCCTGAGCAGTGTGGGCAGGGAGGCTACACGCGCCGTGAGCTGGGGCAGACCCAGTGTGGCTGAGGCACTGCGAGCGCACGCCAGTGTCATTTGTTTGCAGCATCCCTCCCTCCCTCCCCATAGCGCGACTGAACAAAGAGAAGAAATACAGCTCCACCCACCAGAACACCGACACAAGCTTCCCTAACCAGGAAACCTTGACAAGCCACCTCTACATACCCACACACAGCGAGGAAACGCCACAATAAAGAGAACTCCACAAACTGCCAGAATACAGAAAGGACTCCCAAACTCAGCAATTTAAACAAGATGAAGAGACAGAGGAATACCCAGCAGATAAAGGAACAGGATAAATGCCCACCAAACCAAACAAAAGAGGAAGAGATAGGGAATCTACCTGATAAAGAATTCCAAATAATGATAATGAAATTGATCCAAAATCTTGAAATTAAAATGGAATCACAGATAAATAGCCTGGAGACAAGGATTGAGAAGATGCAAGAAAGGTTTAACAAGGACCTAGAAGAAATAAAAAAGAATCAATATATAATGAATAATGCAATAAATGAAATTAAAAACACTCTGGAGCCAACAAATAGTAGAATAACAGAGGCAGAAGATAGGATTAGTGAATTAGAAGATAGAATGGTAGAAATAAATGAATCAGAGAGGATAAAAGAAAAACGAATTAAAAGAAATGAGGACAATCTCAGAGACCTCCAGGACAATATTAAACGCTACAACATTCGAATCATAGGGGTTCCAGAAGAAGAAGACAAAAAGAAAGACCATGAGAAAATACTTGAGGAGATAATAGTTGAAAACTTCCCTAAAATGGGGAAGGAAATAATCACCCAAGTCCAAGAAACCCAGAGTCCCAAACAGGATAAACCCAAGGAGAAACACCCCAAGACACATATTAATCAAATTAACAAAGATCAAACACAAAGAACAAATATTAAAAGCAGCAAGGGAAAAACAACAAATAACACACAAGGGAATTCCCATAAGGATAACAGCTGATCTTTCAATAGAAACTCTTCAAGCCAGGAGGGAATGGCAAGACATACTTAAAATGATGAAAGAAAATAACCTACAGCCCAGATTATTGTACCCAGCAAGGATCTCATTCAAGTATGAAGGAGAAATCAAAAGCTTTTCAGACAAGCAAAAGCTGAGAGAATTCTGCACCACCAAACCAGCTCTCCAACAAATACTAAAGGATATTCTCTAGACAGGAAACACAAAAATGGTGTATAAACTCGAACCTAAAACAATAAAGTAAATGGCAACGGGATCATACTTATTAGTAATTACCTTAAACGTAAATGGGTTGAATGCCCCAACCAAAAGACAAAGACTGGCTGAATGGATACAAAAACAAGACCCCTACATATGTTGTCTACAAGAGACCCACCTCAAAACAGGGGACACATACAGACTGAAAGTGAAGGGCTGGAAAAAGATTTTCCATGCAAATTGGGACCAAAAGAAAGCAGGAGTCACAATACTCGTATCAGATAAATTAGACTTTAAAACAAAGGCTGTGAAAAGAGACAAAGAAGGTCACTACATAATGATCAAAGGATCAATCCAAGAAGAAGATATAACAATTATAAATATATATCCACCCAACATGGGAGCACCGCAGTATGTAAGACAAATCCTAACAAGTATGAAAGGAGAAATTAACAATAACACAATAATAGTGGGAGACTTTAATACCCCACTCACACTTATGGATAGATCAACTAAACAGAAAATTAACAAGGAAAAAAAAAAAACAAAACATGTATCATAAAGCTCACTAAAGCAAAGCACAGTAAAATGAGGTATGGCAATAAAAGGCATTAAATTTATCAAATAAAAAAAAATAAATAAAATAAAGTGCTGAAAAATTAAAAAAAAAAAAGATATATATATATATGGACCAATGATTTTCAACAGAGATGCAAAAGCATTAGATGGAAAAAGGATAGTCTTTTCAACAAATGATGCCAAACAATTGAATTTCTGAATGCAAAATAAAATTTACTTTGATTTATACCAATGTAAATATTAATTCAAAATGCATCACAGATCTAAATGTAAGATCTAGTGTTTTTTTATATAAATTTATTTTAATTGGAGGCTAATTACTTTACAATATTAAAAGAAAATAGAGAAATAAATCTTTGTGACCTTGGGATAGATAAAAATATCTTAGATTCAGTATCAAAAGCATGGTCCATAAAAGAATAAATTGATGAATCACACTTTGTCAAAATTTAAATTTTCTGTCATTAAAATCACTGTTAAGGAAATGAAAGGGCAAATTACCAAGTGGGGAAAAATATTTGCAAATCATATATCAGCTGAAAGATTTGCATCCAAAATATATAAAGAATTCTCAAAACTCCGTAATATGAAAACAGCATTTTTTAAAGTGGGTAAAACACTTGTACTGACTTCACCAAAGATACACAGATAGAAAAAAAGCATATTAAAAAGATACTTGATATCATTCATCCTTAGGAAATGCAGATTAAAATCACGATGAAATATCATTACACACCTATTTTAATGGCTAAAAATTTTAAACACTTACCACCCCAAGGGTTAACAAAGGTGTGAATCAACTGAAGCTCCCATACACTGAAGATGGGAATATTAGCTTATACAACCATTCTGGAAAAGGGGCTTCCCTGGTGCTCAGAGAGTAAAGAATCTGCCTGCAGTGCAGGAGACATGGGTTCAATCCCTGGATCGGGAAGATCCCCTGAAGAAGAGAATGACAACCCACTCCAGTAGTCTTGTCTGGGAAATCCCATGGACAGAATGGCCTGGCAGGCTACTGTCTCAAAGAGGCAGACAGAACTGAGCACACACATTCTAGAAACAACTTGTACATTTCTTAAGAAGCTAAAGATACACCTACAGTGATATGATTCAGCCATTCAATTACTTTGCAGTTATATAGGAGAAATGAAAACTTGTCCACACAAAGACTTGTATTATTATATAACTGCTCACAGTAGCTTTATTTGTAATAGCTAACTCAATGTCTATCAATTGTTGAATGAATAAACAAATTGTGATGTATCTGTACAATGGAATACTACTTGGCAATAAAAAGGATTGAATTAGTGATAACCCAACAGCATGGACGGACTCAAAAAATGCTTAGTGAAAGATGGCAGACAAAAGGAAAGAGTACATATTTATGATTCTGCTTGTATAAAAAGTTCTAGAAAATACAAATGAATCTGTAGTGACAAAAAGGCAATCAGTGATTGGGGAAGGGAATACAATGAGAGACAAAAGGAGCAGAAGAAAACAGTTAGAAGTTATGGATGATTTATTAATTGTATAGTTATGTCTGTTCAGTTCAGTTCAGTCACTCAGTTGTGTCTGACTCTTTGCGACCCCATGGACTGCAGCACACCAGGCCTCCCTGTTCATCACCAACTCCCAGAGTTTACTCAAACTCATGTCCATTAAGTTTGTGATGCCATCCAATCATCTCATCCTCTGTCATCCCCTTCTCCTCCCGCCTTCAATCTTTCCCAGCATCAGGGTCTTTTCCAATGAGTCAGTTCTCCGCATCAGGTGGCCAAAATATTGGAGTTTCAGCTTTACCATCAGTCCTTCTGACAAATATTCAGGACTTATTTCCTTTAGGATGAACTGGTTGGATCTCCTTGCAGTCCAAGGGGCTCTCAAGAGTCTTCTCCAACACCACAGTTCAAGAGCATCAATTCTTCAGTATTCAGCTTTCTTTATAGTTCAGCTCTCACATCCATACATGACCACAGGAAAAACCATAGCCTTGACTAGACAGACTTTTGTTGCCAAGGTAATGTCTCTGCTTTTTAATATGCTGTCTAGGTTGGCCATAACTTTTCTTCCAAGGAGCAAGCATCTTTTAATTTCATGGTGGCAGTCACCACCTACAGTGATTTTGGAGCCCCAAAAATAGAGTCTGTCACTGTTTCCATTGTTTCCCCATCTATTTGCCATGAAGTGATGGGACCAGATGCCATGATCTTAGTTTCTGAATGTTGAGTTTTAAACCAACTTTTTCACTTATCTTTCACTTTCATCAAGAGGCTCTTTAGTTCTTCTTCATTTTCTACCATCAATGTGGTGTCATCTGCATATCTGAGGTGATTGATATTTCTCCTGACAATCTTGATTCCAGCTTATGCTTCATCCAGCCCAGCGTTTCTCATGATGTACTCTGCATATAAGTTAAATAAGCAGGGTGACAATATACAGCCTTGATGTACTCCTTTCCCGATTTGGAAACAGCCTATTGTTTCATATCCAGTTCTAACTGTTGCTTCCTGAACCACATAAAGATTTCTCAGGAGGCAGGTCAGGTGATCTGGCATTCTCCTCTCTTTAAGAATTTTCCACAGTTTGTTGTGATCCATACCATCAAGGCTTTGGCATAGGCAATAAAGCAGAAGTAGATGTTTTTTTGGAACTCTCTTGCTTTTTTGATGATCCAATGGATGTTGACAATTTGATCTCTGGTTCCTCTGTCTTTTTTAAATCCAGCTTGAACATCTGGAAGCTCATGGTTCATGTACTGTTGAAGCCTGGCTTGGAGAATTTTGAGGATTACTTTGCTAGCATGTGAGATGCGTGCAACTTTGTGGTAGTTTGAGAATTCCTTAGCATTATCTTTGGGATTGGAATGAAAACTGACCTTTTCCAGTCCTGTGGTCACTGCTGAGTTTTCCAAATTTGCTGGCATATTGAGTGCAGCACTTTCACAGCATCATCTTTCAGGATTTAAAATAACTCAGCTGGAATTCCATCACCTCCACTAGTTTTGTTCGTAGTGATGCTTCCTAAGGCCCTCTTAACTTCGCATTCCAGAATGTCTGGCTCTAAGTGAGTGATCATAACATCATGGTTATCTGGGTCATGAAGATCTTTTTTGTATAGTTCTGTGTATTCTTGCCACCTCTTCTTAATACCTTCTGCTTCTATTAGGTCCATGGACTTCCCTGGTGGCTCAGACGGTAAAGCATCTGTCTACAATGCAGGAGACCTGGGTTTGAGCCCTGGGTTGGGAAGATCCCCTGGAGAAGGAAATGGCAATTCACTCCAGTACTATTGCTTGGAAAATCCCATGGACAGAGGAGCCTGGTAGGCTACAGTCTATGGGTCACAAAGAGTCAGATACGACTGAGCGACTTCACTTTCACTTTCTATTAGGTCCATACCATTTCTGTCCTTATTGAGTCCATCTTTGCATGAAATGTTCCCTTGGTTCTCCAATTTTCTTGAAGAGATCTCTAGTCTTTCCCATTCTGTTGTTTTCCTCTAATTCTTTGCATTGATCGCTGAGGAAAGCTTTCTGATCTCTCCTTGCTATTCTTTGGAACTCTGCATTCAGATGCTTATATCTTTCCTTTTCTCCTTTGCTTTTTGCTTCTCTTCTTTTCACAGCTATTTGTAAGGCCTCCTCAGACAATCATTTTGCCTTTTTTCATTTCTTTTCCTTGGGGATGGTCTTGATCCCTGTCTCCTGTAAAATGTCACTAACCTCCGTCCATAGTTCTTCAGGCACTCTGTCTATCAGATCTAATCCCTTGAATCTATTTGTCACTTCCACTGTATAATCCTAAGGGGTTTGATTTAGGTCATACCTGACTGATCTAGTGGTTTTTCCTACTTTCTTTAATTTCAGTCTGAAATTGGCAATAAGGAGTTCATGATCTGAGCCACAGTCAGCTCCTGGTCTTGTTTTTGCTGACTGTATAGAGGTTCTCCATCTTTGACTGCAAAGAATATAATCAATCTGATTTTGGTGTTGGCCATCTGGTGATGTCCATGTGTAGAGTCTTCTCTTGCATTGTTGGAAGAGGGTGTTTGCTGTGACCAGTGAATTCTCTTGGCAAAACTCCATTAGCCTTTGCCCTGCTTCATTCTGTACTCCAAGGCCAAATTTGCCTGTTACTCCAGGTATTTCTTGACTTCCTACTTTTGCATTCCAGTTCCCTATAATGAAAAAGATATTGTTTTGGGGGTATTAGTTCTTGAAGGTCTTGTAAGTTTTCATAGACCCATTCAACTTCAGCTTCTTCAGCATTACTCGTTGGGGCATAGACTTGGATTACTGTGATATTGAATGGTTTGCCTTGGAAACGAACAGAGATCATTCTGTCACTTTTGAGATTGCATACAAGTACTGCATTTCAGACTCTCTTGTTGACTATGATGGCAAGTCCATTTCTTCTAAGGGATTCTTGCTCACAGTAGTAGATATAATGGTCATCTGAGTTAAATTCACCCATTCCAGTCCCTCTTAGTTCACTGATTCCTAAAATGTCAATGTTCATTCTTGCCATCTCTTGTTTGAACACTTCCAATTTGCCTTGATTCATGGACCTGACATTCCAGGTTCCTATGTAATACTGCTCTTTACAGCATCGGACCTTGCTTCTATCACCAGTCACATCCACAACTGAGTGTTGTTTTTGCTTTGGCTCCATCTCTTCATTCTTTCTGGAGTTATTTCTCCACTGATCTCCAGTAGCATATTGGGCATCTACCGACCTGCGGAGTTCATCTTTCAGTGTCCTATCTTTTTGTCTTTTCATACTGTTATGTCAAACCTTATCAAATTATACTCTTTAGATGTGCATAGCTTACATATGTCAGTCCTACCTTATTGAAGCTGTTAAAACAAAAACAAACAGAAGGCTTCCCTGGCGGTCCAGGGGTACCGTCTGCCTTGCAGTGCAGGGGACACTAGTTTGATGTCTGGTCCAGAAGATTCCGCATGCCTCAGAGTAACTAAGCCCATGCATCACAAATACTGAAGCCTGCTCACCATAGAGCCCATGCTCTGAAACAAGAGAAGCCACAGCACTGAGAAGCCCATGCACCACAACTAGTGAAAGCTACATGCAGCAGTGAAGACCCAGCATAGCCAAAAGAAATACATAAAATGATTAAAAAATAAAATAAGCAAATGAGACCCAGTGAAACTTACAAGCTCAAAAAACAAAAGGAGTATGTGGTCAGTTCTCATGAGGTGGATGAACCTAGAGCCTATTATACAGAGTGAAGTAAGTCAGAAAGAGAAAGATAAATATCGTATTCTAACACATATATGTTAGAATATATGTGTTAGATGAACACACATAAGATGAAGTATGTTTCATACTGTTCATGTGTTCATATAACACATGAACAGTATGAAAAGGCAAAATGATAGGATACTGAAAGAGAAGCTCCCCAGGTCAGTAGGTGCCCAATACGCTACTGGAGATCAGTGGAGAATTAACTCCAGAAAGAATGAAGGGATGGAGCCAAAGCAAAAACAATACCCAGCTGTGTGTGACTGGTGATAGAAGCAAGGTCCGATGCTGTAAAGAGCAGTATTACATAGGAACCTGGAATGTCAGGTCCATGAATCAAGGCAAATTGGAAGTGGTCAAACAAGAGATGGCAAGAGTGAATGTCGACATTCTAGGAATCAGCGAACTGAAATGGACTGGAATGGGTGCATTTAACTCAGATGACCATTATATCTACTACTGCGAGCAGGAATCCCTCAGAAGAAATGAAGTAGCCATCATGGTCAACAAAAGAGTCCGAAATGCAGTACTTGTATGCAATCTCAAAAATGACAGAATGATCTCTGTTTGTTTCCAAGGCAAACTATTCAATATCACAGTAATCCAAGTCTATGCCCCAACCAGTAACGCTGAAGAAGCTGAAGTTGAACGGTTCTATGAAGACCAACAAGACCTTTTAGAACTAACACCCAAAAAAGATGTCCTTTTCATTATAGGGGACTGGAATGCAAAAGTAGGAAGTCAAGAAACACCTGGAGTAACAGGCAAATTTGGCCTTGGAATACGGAATGAAGCAGGGCAAAGACTAATAGAGTTTTGCCAAGAAAATGCACTGGTCATAGCAAACACCCTTTTCCAACAACACAAGAGAAGACTCTATACATGGACATCACCAGATGGTCAACACCGAAATCAGATTGATTGTATTCTTTGCAGTCAAAGATGGAGAAGCTCTATACAGTCAGCAAAAACAAGACCAGGAGCTGACTGTGGCTCAGACCATGAACTCCTTATTGCCAAATTCAGACTTAAATTGAAGAAAGTAGGGAAAACCACTAGACCATTCAGGTATGACCTAAATCAAATCCCTTGTGATTATACAGTGGAAGTGGGAAATATATTTAAGGGCCTAGATCTGATAGACAGAGTGCCCAATGAACTATGGAATGAGGTTCGTGACATTGTACAGGAGACAGGGATCAAGACCATCCCCATGGAAAAGAAATGCAAAAAAGCAAAATGGCTGTCTGGGTAGGCCTTACAAATAGCTGTGAAAAGAAGAGAAGCGAAAAGCAAAGGAGAAAAGGAAAGATACAAGCATCTGAATGCAGAGTTCTAAAGAATAGCAAGAAGGGATAAGAAAGCCTTCTTCAGCGATCAATGCAAAGATCAATGCAAAGAAATAGAGGAAAACAACAGAATGGGAAAGACTAGGGATCTCTTCAAGAAAATCAGAGATGCCAAAGGAACATTTCATGCAAAGATGGGCTCGATAAAGGACAGAAATGGTATGGACCTAACAGAAGCAGAAGATATTAAGAAGAGATGGCAAGAATACACAGAAGAACTGTACAAAAAAGAGCTTCACGACCCAGATAATCACGATGGTGTGATCACTGACCTAGAGCCAGACATTCTGGAATGTGAAGTCAAGTGGGCCTTAGAAAGCATCACTACGAACAAAGCTAGTGGAGGTGATGGAATTCCAGTTGAGCTATTCCAAATCCTGAAAGATGATGCTGTGAAAGTGCTGCACTCAATATGCCACCAAATTTGGAAAACTCAGCAGTGGCCACAGGACTGGAAAAGGTCAGTTTTCATTCTAGTCCCAAAGAAAGGCAATGCCAAAGAATGCTCAAACTACCACACAATTGCACTCATCTCACACGCTAGTCAAGTAATGCTCAAAATTCTCCAAGCCAGGCTTCAGCAATACGTGAACCGTGAACTTCCTGATGTTCAAGCTGGTTTTAGAAAAGGCAGAGGAACCAGAGATCAAATTGCCAACATCCTCTGGATCATGGGAAAAGCAAGAGAGTTCCAGAAAAGCATCTATTTCTGCTTTATTGACTATGCCAAAGCCTTTGACTGTGTAGATCACAATAAACTGTGGACAATTCTGAAAGAGATGGGAATACCAGACCACCTGATCTGCCTCTTGAGAAATTTGTATGCAGGTCAGGAAGCAACAGTTAGAACTGGACATGGAACAACAGACTGGTTCCAAATAGGAAAAGGAGTATGTCAAGGCTGTATATTGTCACTCTGTTTATTTAACTTCTATGCAGAGTACATCATGAGAAATGCTGGACTGGAAGAAACACAAGCTGGAATCAAGATTGCCGAGAGAAATATCAATAACCTCAGATATGCAGATGACACCACCCTTATGGCAGAAAGTGAAGAGGAACTCAAAAGCCTCTTGATGAAAGTGAAAGAGGAGAGTGAAAAAGTTGGCTTAAAGCTCAACATTCAGAAAACGAAGATCATGGCATCTGGTCCCACCACTTCATGGGAAATAGATGGGGAAACAGTGGAAAAAGTGTCAGACTTTATTTTTCTGGGCTCTAAAATCACTGCAGATGGTGACTGCAGCCATGAAATTAAAAGACCCTTACTCTTTGGAAGGAAAGTTATGGCCAACCTAGATAGCATATTGAAAAGCAGAGACATTACTTTGCCAACAAAGGTCTGTCTAGTCAAGGCTATGGTTTTTCCTGTGGTCATATATGGATATGAGAGTTGGACTGTGAAGAAGGCTGAGTGCCGAAGAATTGATGCTTTTGAACTGTGGTGTTGGAGAAGGCTCTTGAGAGTCCCTTGGACTGCAAGGAGATCCAACCAGTCCATTCTGAAGGAGATCAGCCCTGGGATTTCTTTGGAAGGAATGATGCTAAAGCTGAAACTCCAGTACTTTGGCCACCTCATGCGAAGAGTTGACTCATTGGAAAAGACTCTGATGCTGGGAGGGATTGGGGGCAAGAGGAGAAGGGGACGACAGAGGATGAGATGGCAGGATGGCATCACCGACTCAATGGATGTGAGTCTGAGTGAACTCCGGGAGTTGGTGATGGACAGGGAGGCCTGGTGTGCTGTGATTCATGGGGTCGCAAAGAGTCGGACACGACAGAGCGATTGATCTCATCTGATCTGAACACATATATATGGAATCTAGAAAAATGGTACTGAAGAATTTATTCACAGGGCAACAATGGAGAAACAGTCATAGAGAACAGACTTATGGACATGGGGAGAGGGTAGGAGAGGGTGAGATGTATGGAGAGAGTAACATGGAAACTTACATTACCATAAGTAAAATAGATAGCCAACGGGAATTTGCTGTACAGCTCAGGAAACTCAAACAGGGGCTCTGAGTCAACCTAGAGGGGTGGGATGGGGCGGGAGATTGGACAGAAGTTCAAAAGGGAGGGGATATATGTATACCTGTGGCTGATTCATGTTGAGGTTTGACAGAAAGCAACAAAATTCTGTAAAGCAATTATCCTTCAATTAAAAAATAAATAAAGCTTTTTTTTAAAAAGGCGTGTGTGATGAAGCTGGAAGAAGATGACTTGGCGATGATGAATTGTAGGAATTCTAAGAGGATCAATATACCCAATGGTCAGTTGGAAAGCTTTCATGGAGGAAGTGAGACCTGGCACTGTCCCAGGTGAGTGAGGAAATCTGAGATCACAGAGATCTGTTCACTGTATAGTTTCTGAGCACCTGCTAGGTGTGTTTCTAAAGAGCTTATTGTGTAATGGGACAGACCGAGCCATAAATGCTGCATTTCAAGATAATTTGGAGTGAGGGGGTAGAAGTTTGCACAGAGTGTTCTGAAAGCACAAAGGAAGGTGGATAAGTCTCACCTAGGAGTTCAGGGAATGCTTCATAAAAAACACTTTCTGAGCTAATTCTTATAGATGAACTTGATTACCCAGGAAAAGAAAGGTGTGAGCAAAAATATTAAGGTGTGGGGCAAAGATCAGAAGGTGAATTCTGAGAAATCAAACCAATTGATATTACTAAGTAATAAAAATGAGGTAGGAGTGATACTCATGTATTCGTCCACTCCATTGGTTATTCAACAAATATTTCGAAGTGGTTTCTAGGGACCAGGCAACAGCAGGACGAAACAGGTGAAGTTCTGAACCTTATAAAACTTCCAGTATGGGCAGGGAACTCACTCTGAAGGGTGCCCTTGATTCAAAAACCCATAAAGGTCAATGAAGACCAAATGATGAAGTCTCAGATAGCATCCCAAGGTACTCAGGCTTTATTCTGCAGGCAAAGGGGATCCATGAAGAATTTTAAAAGAAGAATAGTGTGATCAGGTTTGAAGATCATGCAGATTTAGAGGGGAGAGCTGATCTGATGAGAACAAGACTAGGGAAGGGGAAACTTGGTGGTTCAGTGTTACAAGAACCAGGATTGGAAATGGGAGAAAAAAAGGTTTGGGGTGGAACCATAGTGAGTTTAGTTAGAGACATGTAGCTTTGAGGCAGCCTGAAAGCAACAGATGGTATTCTCCTGCGGCTCCTGGCAAAGGTGTGACTTAGAGATGGAGCCCAGTGCTGAGAATCTGAATCAAGAGAAGGAAGGAAGCCCGAAGGGACAAATTTCCCAATGGCGTATCTGTTAAATATTAGATGCTCACCTAATTTGTGCTTAAGGCTTCCTTTTTCTGGGCATTTTCCTCTTATTTACTATTCTTACATGGCTACCCTCAGTATCATATACTGCCCTGAGGAGGTACCATTCTGTGGTAGCAGACTCAACATTATCAAATCAAGCAATATTGGATTCAGAAGACATCTAAAGATCATCTCACCCATTCTCTTCCGCTTAGAATATTATCGCTTCAAAAATACTATTTTGATACTCTACCATCTATTAATGTATAAACTGTCCAACAATCTGCCTGCACGCTCAATTGCTCAGTCGTGTCCGACTCTTTGTGATCCTATGGACTGTAGCCTGGCAGGCTCCTCTGTCCATGGGATTCTCCAGGTAAGAATACTGGAGGGGTTTGCAAACAAAGTGGATTGCTTTTACAGTGACGGGAAAGTAAAACTCAAAACCTTTGAGTTGTGGTGAAGTTTATTGTTTTGATGGTGGTGATGGTGGTGTGGCCCCTCCTTTCCCTCCTCTCCCTCCTCCTCCTCTCCCTCTCCCTCCTCCCCCTCTCCCTCCTCCTCTCTCTCTTCCTCTTCTTCCTCCTCCTTCTTCTTCCTTTTCTTCTCCTTCTCCTCCTATGCCTCCTTATGACTCATTCAAGTGAAAACAGTAGCTGTTATTCACCCCACCTAATTCCAGGGACCCTAAGTGATCTGTGTAACTCCTGAAGCTAAGAACAACTCAGACACCATGCAAATATTGATTGGCTTCTCTCTTGCACAGCCAGTTATGCTTTTTTGGACTTACTTTGATCTGCCTGGTGACACTTTGGTTCTCTGTACTCTTCCAGTGGCTGTGAGTTAGACTGGTTTATGAGACACCCAACTCAGCAGCCTAGTCACAAAGGTCCCAGCTAACAGACAATGTGGAAACTCTAGGTCAGAAGTTTGCTACCCAAATTCATAATTTTTGCTAATATCTGTGGAATCCCCTTCATCCTGTGCTTTAGCACTAACATTGCAATGAGACTCTAGCCTTCATCTTCACTCTAATAAGAGGCTTCCTTATTTAGCCAAGGTATTGTCTCACTTCTTCTGTTGAGTATTTTACAAACATAATGTGCATCAACTTTAGACAACTGACACACATTCCCCTTTTACATTTGTTAGAAGTCTCCGACAAAATAGTCACAATTCATTTCTTAGCTCAGAGTTCTATAGTAGAGAATGTTTCTGTGTACTGCTTCGGGCGGTCTTTGTCTGGAGAGCTGGGGTATCGTTATAGCATTTAAATCCAGAAATTACATGCAGTAATTCTTCTCAAAGTGTATATTACTTCTAAATGAAGCGATCTTAGGAAATATTTTGTTATAACCCTCAGTTCATAGAAAAGTCCAATCACCATTCTAAAAAGAGGGTCTTGAAACTTCACTAGTCAGAGTGTTTGTGCCTTTATCTGAATGACAAGGGTCAAAGGCCTGAACTCCAGGGAGCCCATATGTTAGTTTTGCTTGACACAGCAAAGGTAACACAAAGCACCTCCCAAGTAAGTTAATTAAACTCCCAAAGTCCAGGATCTGGGTCCTACAGTGATTATGTAAGTGAAGACATAAATTTCCAACATCTTCTCTGGCCCGACATTAAAGGAAATGGGCTTTCATTGTTTCTCTCTTATAGTTCACTAATACAGGCCTGGCAATTTAGGAAGAAAATGAAAGACAAAATAACTAAATGCCGAGTTACAATTTCCATACTTCGATCTTGCTGCTCTACTGCGGGATGGGGCTCTTTAATATTCTACAACGCCCGTGACAGCTACTTCTCCAAGTGTGGGATATGCAATTTCGATCTCTTATTCTCTGAGTCTTTGTACCTTTTAGTCTAACAACAAAGAGGAACAAAGATCCTAATTATACCCATAATCATTATTATCTGAAGAAGTTCCCAGTAATTAAATTTTAAAGAAAATTTATTTAACGAGCTTTCTACAGTCACATCCAAGCAATACACATTCAAGTAGATAGTGATTAGTATGAAATAGCACTAATTTGAATGACTTGATAAAAGCTTCTACTTCAGTACTATGTTTTTAATAATTGTGTAATTACATAGAGAATTATTCCTGTAAATATCGCTTGTTTTATATAGAATAGAGGACATGAAGATGTGTTCTATCCAGAGCAAATTTCCAATATTTTGAAGCTGTAGCTCCTTGTGTCAGCTAAAAAGTTAATATGTACGTCTTAATTACACAAACACACACACTCTCTTGCATCGAATATACACCTTTCATTTGCATGAGTTCAGAATAAGTGCTTAGCTTGGTAGAAGCGGAGGTGGAGAGAAAATAAATCTTCTCTGAAGGAGTGCATGGTCATTACCAGTGAATGGAAATGAAAAGCATATTTCAGTGAACATCTCCTAATTATCCCATAAGAGAGGCGCGATAATTGGCATAGACTATATCGATGTTGTCGCGTCTATATCATTTCCAGTGATTCATGGAGCTTTAGAAATGTTAGCATGTAATATTCTGCATTTGTTCTTTTCATTTCAGGGCAAAATAAAGTGCTGATCTTAAATACAACTATAGAAAGAAGAACTACAGCTCAAAGCAGACCTCTTTCATTTGAATATTTTTTCATAGTGGGGGACAAAGGTATTGAAGGATTTCACATATCCTCAAGTAAATATTGTAAGGAACAATGAGATGAAGGGGACACATACTGGCCAAGGACACAGGAGACCTAGGACCAAATTCCTGCTCTACCGCTAATTAGATGGGGTGATTTTTAATTTTTTTTAATTTTATATTAGAGTACAGCCGATTAACAATGTTGTGACAGTTTCAGGTGGACAGCGAAGGAACTCAACCAAACATATAACGTATCCATTCGTTAGATGAGGTGACTTTTAATGAGTGACTTGCCCTCCCTGGGTTTAAGATGAGCGATCTAATTTCTAAGGATGCTCCCAATTTTCAACTGCAGTTTTTCTCAACACCACTAGCTCTGTGATAACAGTGTTTAATTTTACAAACAGAAACAATTTGCTCTTCCTACAATTCAAAATGAAAGGCAATATTTATTATCCTCAAAAGGAAACATCTGGATATAAAGCATCTGATGCAACTCTGGGTGCCCAAAATATTTATTCAATATTTTACTTCATACACCAATGACATGATGCTACACTGACTTGTTCAACGGGCAATAAAAAGGAAAAACAAGGTTAAAATGGGAAAGCAAATAAGATAGATTTGACATAAACTTTTAATGTCATGCACATAAAACAAATTGTCCTGCTTTTCTATCTCCTACCAAACCTGTCATTCAACCACACACAATTTTATCCTTGGGGAATAGGACTTGACATAGAAGGCAAAAATGCTAAAAGCATCCAAAGTCACTGGAATCCAGCTCCTTGTTAGCTGTCACGTCATCAGTAAAACTCGATTGCACCAATTTCATCCTTGGTGCCATTTATAACCTGCAAAGAACTACCAGCAGTTGTAGTCCTCCTGGAATGGAATAAAGAGGAGCTGAGTAACTCAAATGGTAATGCCTTGGGAGTCCACTCCAAAAGCAAAATTAATCTGGTTCTGGCTGGTACGACCGGGCTCAGAGACCCTTGAACTGCAGAAGAAAATGTGACTGATCTTGACCTGATCAAGTCTGACGCTGCATTGTTAAGGATCCCTCTTCTGGTCGACTTAAACATTATCATCCCAGGACCAACAGGACACAAATTAAGTATGCACATCCCTTGGAAAGTCTATAGTTTTCCTAAGCTGAAACAGGCTTGGAAAGAGCAACTTTATCATCATTTGTGTACAGAAGTAAATTTGAGTGCAGAGTATCCCAACTGAAGTTCAGCTGTTTACATAATTCACTTAGACTTTCAGGAATCCAGGACTTGGTCATTCACATAGGAAATAATTCCAGGTTCCCTAGTGGCTCTGTGATAAAGAATCTGCCTGCCATGCAGGAGATGCAGGAGACTCAAGTTCTATCCCTGAGTCAGGAAGATCCTCTGGAGGCGGGCACAGCAACCCACTCCAGTGTTCTTGCCTGGAGAATACCATGGAGAGAAGAGTCGGGTGGGCTGTAGTCTATAGGATTGCAAAGAGTCAGACACAACCAAAGCAACTGAGCTTGCATGCAGGCTACTAGAAACACAACTAAATTTGTGCTGGGTATTTATTGAAGGTTAGAAGAATTAAGGAACTAGTGTTAGGTGTTGTCAACTTGTCCTCTTTCTTATGGTTCTCACTAAATAAAAATTCCTTTAAAAAAAAAAAGCATAGCAGGGACTTCCCTGGTGGTCCAGAGGTTAACTCCATGCTTCCAATGCAGGGGGCGCAAATTCCATCCCTGGTCAGGGAACTGAGATCCCATATGCTGCACGGTATGGCCAAAAATACAGTACAAATTAAAAAAATAAAAAAATTTTTAAAAGCACTGCAATTTTTGAAGCCAGTTCAGCCACCATTTAAGATTCTAGAGATACATATTACTCAAGTCAGCCTCAGTGATCAGAGTAGGGCCAGTGACCACATGATAAGAACACAGTTAAATTGTTCCCAGACATCTAAATTTCATGAAAAAGGAATCTTTACATAAGCTTTCCAATTTGGTGTGATCCTTCTGTGGAAGCTTTTCCAAGATGTATAGAGAATCGAACATAGCTAGATAAAAGGACAAAAATTAAAACTTCAAAAATTATAGATATTAAGAATTCTGTCAAGTATCTGCCACTTAGGGTTTTCTGCTTCAAGCCAGCTTTCACATCTATGGTTGAAAAAGATATTAGCTACTTTCAACCCAAAATTGTATTTACATTTGTTTTAAGTTCAATGACTACCACATTTCACATAATTGCATTCTAGTCGGTGCACTAATCTTCATTTTAAAGTGTTTTGTGAACCCTTAAGATGCGAAAAAATTAACATATCATGAAAAGGGCAATTCATTTGAAGATGAAATTTGGATAGGAGAAATTTCTTCAGTAAATACATATGTGAGCAGGCTGGATTCAATATAAACCAACTTCAGGTTTTTCTGTTTCATTTCAAAAACAAAGCAGGCAAATTTACAAACAAGAAGAAACCTGAAAGCAAACGTAAGTTTGATAGCAACTCCTTGGTTCTGTGGAGAAGCCGCCACTTTCCTGGTTGATTTTATTTTCTATGCCCATGATGTGAGAGAAAAATGCCAGCAAAGAAAAAAAAAAAAAGCGGAAAAAATGGATTTTGATTAGTAAGGAAATGGTCCTGATTGTGAGTTTCTAGTTGGCTCATTCTTCTGGATTTCCTTTCAAAAGTCTTTTCTTTCATGTTTTACGCTCCCAAGCTGCTAATGTGCCCTGATTTGTCGCTTCTTCTTTCAAATCAAGCATTCAGTACCTATACCTGTGCTTTTCCGTCTCTTTTATTGCTCTGCATCTTTTGATGCCGGCAGTTATTTAGGTATGCTTTTATCAAGTCCCCAAGATTCCCTGAAAAGATGTCTTTCTTCCAGCTCTTTAGGATAGAGCATTCAGCTTCATTCGCTTCAATTCTGCAAACCTTTGCTGAGCAACCTACTATGTGCTGGGCAGCTGGTCCGCAAAAGCAGAGAATCTGTGGTCTCCATTTACGGGCAAGCTCTTCTTAATGTTTCTTCCAGCAGGATATTCTTACTTCTGATGTCTCACATCTCTTAATCCCAACACATGCATGTGTGCTCAGTCGCTCAGTCGTGTCTGACTCTTTGCACCCCTATGGACTACAGCCCGCCAGGTTCCTCTGTCCATGGGATTTCCCAGGCAAGAAGACTGGAGTGGGTTGCCACTTCCTCCTCCAGGGGATCTTCCCGACCCAGGGATCCAGCCTGCATCTTCCGCATTGGCAGGCTGGGTCTTTATTGCTGGGGCAGGCTGGGAGGCCCCAATTCCATCACATACCTCAAACTTTGGATAAATGACAGCCCAGGTCATGAGCAATAAGTTAAGTTTCAGAGTTGGGTGGAGACTGAACTTCATGTCGTGAAGCCATACCCAGTGACCAGAACGGTCCGCTGTCACCATTTCTGTATCTGAATTCAGTGACTCAGTCAGTTGGCATTTAATTAGTTAATAAACAGACCGTTTCATGGAGAGCATGCATTAGCATCTGACACCGCCTGGCAGATGAGCTTTCTTGATTGATTAAAATATACATTTAAATATATTCCCTTAATTTATATCAGTTGCAAAGTGAGGCAGTTATCTTTATAACTGAGAGCATTAGCGTAAATTATTTAGTATCTTCATTCTAATTTGCACCATATTATAATATCTATCTTGATCTCAGAACTAAATAAATCATCTGTCCCAAATTCTAAGCACACTGACTCCTAAGATTTTTATATCTCTTTCCCATCTTTGCCTCAACAGTCCTCCAAAGGAGACTAGAACTTCCAGGAATAGCTGTAGATTACTAAAAATAATGTTGTGGTCATTTTCAGAAGAATGTTGAGCTTAGATTCTGATTTATGTTTATTTAAATATATGATCATACTTTGAAAATAGAGACTAGTCTGAACTTTCTCAAGGTGTTACGGGTTTTTATTTTGTCATTGTTGCTGTTTCGGAGGTTTTGTTTCTAATCTGGATTTTAAAAATCCTTCTATTATCAATCACCACTGAGAGCTGATTATGTGGCTGGTTTTGCCCTAGGCTGCCTAGGTAGGATGGCACAAAAAGAAAGAAGAGATCTAACCATAGTTCTGAAGAATGAGGCATGCAAGAGATAAACAAAGAAAAAGTAAAATATTGCACAATGAGTTATTACAAACATATGTAAAATACTTTTTCAAAATAATTTTTACTGGTAATAAATACATGTTAATTACAAAAGACTTAGAAAATAGAGGAAAGGACCAACAAAAATTAAATTCCCTATAATCCCATAATTCAAAAATAACTATTATTGACATTTTGATGCTTAGCCTCCCACACTTATCTGGCTGTATTTTTCTTCCCAAATTATGATTATACTAAGCTTACTATTCTATAGTCTTCTTTTCCACTTAATATTATAACATAAATATATTCCCATGTTGCTAAATATTATTCTAGGAGGTCCTTTAATGACTGCAAAGTATGTCATCATGTAGATACAACATAACTAAAGTTAACCAATTCTCATTGCTGAATATTTATACTACTCATATTATGGGAATATTTAAAGTAATACTTGACGAAAAAAAAATAAAGTAATACTTGAATATTTTAAATAAACCTTTGCACATATCCATATTTAGGAAAGTTTCTTGTGGTAGACCTTACTAGTGCTAACTTACATCTGACTTCCTCTGTTGCATGAGCAATTAGAAGAGAGAGATTTATGGGACAGGAGATCACTGAGGACCTTTGGAGGACATTTGAGAAAAGTTTGGGGTCAGATACCAAATTAATCATGGTGGTGATGGGGAATAACAGATATTTGTTATTAGATGGAAACTAAGAAATGAGATCACAGGGACTGCCTGGTGGTCCAATGGTTAGGGCTCAGTACTTTCACTGGGTGGCCCAGCTTCAATCCTTGACTGGGGGCCTAAGATTCCACAAGCCACTTGGTGTGGCCAAAAAAAGAAAAAGAAACTGAGATCATAGATCCAAGAAATGGTAATACAGATAAGCTTCTGATTTCATTTAGGGGATAATACCCAACACACAGGAAAAAATCACATGACAATAAAAAATTTCAATAAGTTTCAAGACAAAAATTCAGGCACAGTGAAGGAGTGAATGATTGTCAGAGGTTTTTCTAGACCAGAAAATGCAAATATTTTGTTTATGTTACTGCTAAAATTTTTAAAAATTATGTATCCCCTTAAGCAACTTAAATATGCATATATACATTGTATTGTGTAATTCCAAAACTGTGTTTTGAAATATATTGCAAAATCTCTGAGTGCTCTTAATTAATATGTTTTGAGCTATGAATATATGTGAAATTATAGATTTAGCTCACTCAATTTGTAGAAAATATTTGCCACATAACCAAATAGTCTGTAAGTCCTCATTCTCAAAAAAAAAAAAAAAAATTAGCCAATCAGATTACTGTAAGCTAGAAAAAGAAAATCTGACTTTATTTTCCTAATTCAAATAAAACGTTTATGAATGTCCCCATGGCAATCTTTTTATTTCTGAATTTTCTCTTTAATTATATCTGAGATAGCTAGATACTTTGGTTGATAGATAGGTGGATAGATGGATGACAGAGAAAGCATGATGTTTTGCCCTGAGTTTTTTACCTTGATGAAATAAGGTACAGCATTCCTCAAGATTTCTTATAGAACATTTTGGCTTAGATCTCAAAGAACTGTCTCTTAGGAGTGACACATCCATAAGGGACACTATTGTTTTATGCTACATGTGTGTTTACATCCTTTGCAATGATTTTTGTGACCCAGAGGCTTTCACAGTGGGGCAAGAAGATTCAGTTCAGTTCAGTCGCTCTGTCGTGTCCAACTCTTTGCAACCCCATGAACTGCAGCACACCAGGCCTCCCTGTCCATCACCAACTCCCGGAGTTCACTCAAACTCACGTCCATCGAGTCAGTGATGCCATCCAGCCATCTCATCCTCTGTTGTCCCCTTCTCCTCCTGCCCCCAATCCCTCCCAGCATCAGAGTCTTTTCCAATGAGTCAATTCTTCACGTGAGGTGGCCAAAGTATTGGAGTTTCAGCTTTAGCATCATTCCTTCCAAAAAACACCCAGGACTGATCTCATTTAGAATGGATTGGTTGGATCTCCTTGCAATCCAAGGGACTCTCAAGAGTCTTCTCCAACACCACAGTTCAAAAGCATCAATTCTTCAGCGCTCAGCCTTCTTCACAGTCCAACTCTCACATCCATACATGACCACAGGAAAAACAATAGCCTTGACTAGACGGACCTTTGTTGGCAAAGTAATGTCCCTGCTTTTCAATATGCTATCTAGGTTGGTCATAACTTTCCTTCCAAGGAGTAAGGGTCTTTTAATTTCATGGATGCAATCACCATCTGCAGTGATTTTGGAGCTCAAAAAAATAAATTCTGACACTGTTTCCACTGTTTCCCCATCTATTTCCCAGGAAGTGATGGGACCAGATGCCATGATCTTCGTTTTCTGAATGTTGAGCTTTAAGACAACTTTTTCACTCTCCTCTTTCACTCTCATCAAGAGGCTTTTGAGTTCCTCTTCACTTTCTGTCATAAGGGTGGTGTCATCTGCATATCTGAGGTTATTGATATTTCTCCCGGCAATCTTGATTCCAGCTTGTGCTTCTTCCAGTCCAGTGTTTCTCATGATGTACTCCTCATAGCAGTTAAATAAGCAGGGTGACAATATACAGCCTTGACATACTCCTTTTCCTATTTGGAACCAGTCTGTTGTTCCATGTCCAGTTCTAACTTTTGCTTCCTGACCTGCATATAGGTTTCTCAAGAGGCAGGTCAGGTGGTCTGGTATTCCCATCTCTTTCAGAATTTTCCACAGTTTCTTGTGATCCACACAGTCAAAGGCTTTGGCATAGTCAATAAAGCAGAAATAGATGTTTTTCAGGAACTCTCTTGCTTTTTCCATGATCCAGCCGATGTTGGCTTCTCTTCTTTTCACAGCTATTTGTAAGGCCTCCCCAGACAGCCATTTTGCTTTTTTGCATTTCTTTTCCATGGGGATGGTCTTGATCCCTGTTTCCTGTACAATGTCACGAACCTCTGTCCATAGTTCATCAGGCACTCTATCTGTCAGATCTAGTCCCTTAAATCTATTTCTCACTTCCACTGTATAATCATAAAGGATTTGATTTAGGTCATATCTAAATGGTCTAGTGGGTTTTCCCTACTTTCTTCAATTTAAGTCTGAATTTGGCAATAAGGAGCTCATGATCTGAGCCACAGTCAGCTCCTGGTCTTGTTTTTGCTGACTGTATACAGCTTCTCCATCTTTGGCTGCAAAGAATATAATCAATCTGATTTCAGTGTTGACCATCTGGTGATGTCCATGTGTAGAGTCTTCTCTTGTGTTGTTGGAAGAGGGTGTTTGCTATGACCAGTGCGTTCTCTTGACAAAACTCTATTAGTATTTGCCCTGCTTTATTCCATATTCCAAAGCCAAATTTGCCTTTAGGTGTTTCTTGACTTCCTACTTTTGTATTCCAGTCCCCTATAATGAAAAGGACATCTTTTTTGGGTGTTAGTTCTAAAAGGTCTTGTAGGTCTTCATAAAACCGTTCAACTTCAGCTTCTTCAGCTTTACTGGTTGGGGCATAGACTTGGATTACTGTGATATTGAATGGTTTGCCTTGGAAATGAACAGAGATCATTCTGTCATTTTTGAGATTGCATCCAAGTACTGCATTTTGGACTTTTTTGTTGACCATGATGAAGATTAGAATGGATGAAATTTGTAAAGTGGAACAATTTCTAAAGAGGAGGCAGGAAAGAAGTGTTGCCCCACCACAGACCTCAGGCAGATTAACTGCAGGGGACAATGGGGTTGAAGTTCGTGATCAGAAGAGTGATTCCCTGATAGTTTCCATCCCCAGACACTCTCTGGAAAGCCTTTCTTATGTCCCACGTTGAAGACTCTAGATAAGGGACCAGAAAACTGTACCCTATGGGCCAAATCTGACCTGCTGCCTGCTTTTGTCAATAAAATGTTATTGGAATACAGCCATGGTCATTCATTTACGTATTGTGGATGGCTGAATTTACACCACAAATTCATGGCTGAATAGTTGTAACAGAGACTGAATAGTGCTTAAAGCTTAACCTATTCACTATCTGAAGCCTTCACAGAAAAGTTTGCTGACTCTTTCTAGAAATTATAAAGTTGCATAAGTAGATCAGAGAAAGAGAGAGTCCTTAAGGTTGGGCTGGGCAGCCTAAACTGTGCTACTTAGCTGGAAAAGATTTGGAAAGGTAAAGAGAAAGAAAGAAAGAAAGAAAGAAAAAGCACGCTATTACTGTATCAAAGATGAAAAGTCCACATCATAAATAAGCAAGCCCATGCTTGATTTCATAGGCGAGAGAATTACACATGAAGAAGAAAGGTCCATGAACAATGCTTTAGCCAAAACAGAATGAGCCATTACAAACGCACGGTATCATCCAAACCAATATAAGGGTAAATTATTCCCAATCACATGGGCATCTCCCCTGGAAGTCTCAGAGTAGCAGTTGGCAGTGAATGAGATCCTTAAGCAGGTTTTAATAATGGCGGATGTCTTCACTAATGCCACTAATTGATTCAGATATGAAACCCAAGCTCAGTAATGTAATCTAAATGATGTTTAGTTTTCTAATGTGACTCTGATTTCTCAGAAGAGGCTATAGTGTATAGGTTAACTCCCACTAATTTTTTCTTCTATCTGCTATTTCAGTAAAATTTATATCCATTCAATGCATTCTTAAAATTACCAAAGACAAACTGTAAAGAAGATCAACAGTGACAAAAGGAACAAGCGTCAATACCACACCAACTTGAAGTAACTACAGTTGAGATTATTTGATAGATTTAGGAATGTGACTTTTGTGTAGATGCAGTAAATCCAGTTAGGAAGACTACGCGTGTCTTAGAAGAAGGTCCTATAAAAACTGCTTTAATGAACTGAAATATTTGCTTGTATTCATCCCATCAGCTGTAGTATCATCAGCATGTCTTAAGACATTGGCTATATCTGAATGTAAGATGGCAGTTTTTAAAACAGCAGATGTGATCATGCTGTTCACTTAGATAGTAATTAGAAGAAATTTTTTTTTGTAAGGAGATTTTTGAATTATTAGAAATTTAAATTTGAGAGTGTCTAAATTCATTATTTTTTCTCTCTAGTTTCCAAGTGTGATCAGAGACTACTTGCAAATTCAGCATTTAATATTTAGTACAATAAACATTAAATGTCTTATGCAGAGATAGATATACCTATGGTGGTGGTGTTTCTCAGTCGCTCGGTCAGTTTCAACTCTACAACCCCATGGACTGTAGCCCTCCAGGCTCCTCTGTCCATGGAACTCTCCAGACAGAATACTGGAGAGGGTTGCCATTTCCTCCTCCAGGGGGATCTTCCTCACCAAGGGATCAAACCCACATCTCCTCACTAGCAGGTGGATTCTTTACCACCGTGCCACCTGGGAAGCTCCAGATAAACCCATGGACTTCGCTATACCTTGACACTGGTTCCAAAGTTCCAAAATAAAAAAAATTTCTTCACGCCTGTGTTTAGCCATTGGTGTATTAATCACAACCCAAGCAGGAGACAAAAACCACACAGTAACATTTTTTTCTTAACACATATATTTTATTGAAGTATAATTGACTTACAGTGTTTCAGGGGCACAACAAGGTGACTCAGTGATACATATACGCATGTATTATTTTTTAAAATTATTTTCCATTATAGGTCGTTACAAGATATTGACTATAGTTTCCTGTGCCATGCAGTAAACCTTTGCGGGCAGTGTAATATACAGAACGACACAGAGAGTTGGAGTAACGGGGGCTTGGTTAGTAGGAGTTAAAGAAACAGCAGAGAATACAGGGGTAACAGAGACAGGAGCAGCCACGGTGCCCACGACAGAGGCGGAGCTCCGAGAAAGGCCCTCCCCAAACCCGGCTGAGATGCAGACCCCACGGAAGAGGGTCTGGCTGGAGCTCAAGGAATAAGAAGTAGCGGAGGTGCCACGCTGGCAGGACTTGCTGGAAATCTGTCCTCTTGAGGTGCTGGGGAAAGCAATCCTCCGGCTGGTGCCAAGGCTCGGAAATCACTGTCAAGTCACCCAGGAAAAAGCGGCGCGAGAGGATATGCGTGTGTGCGCCTTGCCAGTAGCACTCCACTCTGAAGCCGTCGGAAGAGGTTCTCCGCGCTGCTGCCTGCCGTGCGTCACTCAGAGCTTCGGAACGGAGCTCTAGAATAGCCCTCCGCTCCAGGAGCCAAGTATTGGGGACACTGTGCCTGGAAAAACCTGGTGAGCCGCCCCGCCTCCAAAAAAAGAGGACTTTCTTGGTAATCCAGTGGCTAAGACTCTGCTCTCCCAATGCAGAGGGTCCGGGTCAGATCCCTGGTCAGGAAACTAGGTCGCACATGCCACCACTAAGACCCGACGCAGCCAAATAAATAAACACATAAAAACGAATAAATGTTTTTTAAAAGTCTGGTGAGCAAAGCACACCAGATCGTGGACGCAAAACCCCTTTTCCCTTCACTGGCCTGCCAGCATCCTCTTTAATAACAAACTCTTAATGCTTTTCCAGTTGGGAGAGGAGAAACATTTACAAATCCCACCTCGATTATTACAGAGCAGCAAAGAAGAGCATAGTTTGAGCTAAAAGGTAATATACATCAACACCTGTTACACTTGGCTTTTGTATTATGTCTTCAATATGCTGTGATGGTCATCACTGCTGAGAATTCCGTAATTGTCCCTTTTTCTACATAACATTTGGGAGCTTCTGGGTAACCATTCATTCAATAAATATCTTTTGAGCATGCTTGCTGTTTTGTTTTCAAAAGTCAGAAGTTAAAGATGAAAACTGCTAATTCAGGCGATTTTGTACACTTGCGTAGAAGAGGTATATGCATCACCAGTTGGACACAATGGGCTGGGGACACGAGCAGAGGTGTAAACACCCAAAGACCATGAACCTCAGAGGAGAAGAAGATAAGTCTGCCTCTGCAGAGAGAAAGGTGAGGATGCACAACATCCTGAAGAGATGCATCTTATTTGCATCTTGAAGGATGACTAAGAGTTTTCCAGAAAGACAAGGGGCCTCTTCTGAGGGTGCAAAACATGCAAAGGCCCAAGACACTACAGATAATGAGTTATTGACTAAAGGGCCAGTCGTTCCAGGAGGCTGGATATACCCAAGTATTTAGCAGCCAGATGGGATGACCCATTCTGATAGAAAAATTACAACTTGACTTTAAAGGTTATCCTTTCTCTTGAACCATTTTTTGGTAGAGAAATATGCTCTTTTCATTTGTCTTCCTGGGAAGCTGAAGATGGTAAAATTAAATACTTAGATCTGTACTTGCTAAAAGAATCAAACTGAATGCAAAAGAGAACAAACGGTATTTAAAAAGAATTGACTTGCTCTGTTTTTTGCTTTGCTCTTTTTTAATTCAAATGTGACTCTGGACAGCCACCAACATAATATACTGGAGGATCAGAACATCTGAGCCACATCACTGATTAGCCTGCTTTTTCACCCAAACTGAAGGAAAAAATATTGATGAATGAAATAAATGACTCATTGAAAATGACTGAAGGTGCAACATTTCGGCAACTCTACTGAGCTGTATTTTGATTTTGAACCACAGCAGAGGGCAATACAATTTCCTGGTCTTCAGTTTAGAATTTTAAAAACACTAATAAGGGTTTAACGTTATATTTTGGAGATCTGAGGAGCTGCCCAGAGCGGAACAGAAGGGGAGATTGTGGGGAAAGATTCCGTTTTCTTGCTTTCTCCATTATAGGGAAAATGTGTGCCCTCGGCATGGAGAGGTTCTTGCTTTCAGAACTCTTGTTGGATGTGGAATTCACATCCTGTAACAAATCCTGTTCCGACTCAGGTTAGAAGTCAAATGTGAGCTCTGACACTTCCACATGGCTCTGGAGAGACTCACTGCAAAACCTGGTTAGGGTTCATGGCTACTTTGACCCATGGGTAGAGCAAGTAATCATTTATATAAACCTCTTCACCCAAGCAATGCCCCAGATGACTTGAATGTCCTGCTCTGTGGCCTGGCATTTGACTATGTTGCATAATTCTTTGTGAATTTTGTAAATATTGAGTAAGTGAAAGAGTTAAGCTATTGATTTTTCCAAAAATCTTCTACTAACCATGTGTACCTCTAGGATAGATAATAGTGTGTGCGTATGTGTGTAAGTGTGTGTGCGCATGCACGCACGCACACTCACTCAGTTGTGTCCAACTGTTTGCAGTCCTATGGATTGTAGTCTGCCAGGCTCCTCCATCCATGGAATTTTCCAGGCAAGAATACTGGAGTGGGTTGCCGTTTCCTCTTCGAAGGGATCTTCCCAACTCAGGGATCAAACCTGCATCTCCTGCCTCTCCCGAATTGGCAGGTGGGTTCTTTACCACTTGAGCCATCGGGGAAGCCTGTAGATAATAATAGCTAACGTTTATTTGGCATTTGCTAATTCATCCTATGTCTAAATTATTAAAAATAATGTACCCATTTAACCCTCACTGTAAAACAGTTTCTTTGAGTAATCCTATTTTCCAGATGAGAAGACTGAAGCACAGAGAAATTAAGTAATTAGCCCAAGGTCCCACAGCTAGTACACACAGACGCTGCTACTTGAAGACAGGTGGATAAAGATCTTGAATTGACTCATCACTTGCCGCTAGGACCTTAATTAGAATTACATTGTAGTACAAATCCTGATGGGGGCTTAAATGAACAAAGAATTGTTTTAAACATTTTATATATACATTACTTCATGTCCTCTGTAAATGTAATATTCCTATTCATAGGTAAATACTGAATCAAAAAGGAAACTGAGGTGCAGAAAGATAAAGAGATGTTCCGAAGACCACACCGTTATTAAGGACTCAAGCCAAGGTTAAGCTGATTCCCAGCCCCACAACCCAAGTAGATTTCTCAGTTCTCCCAATGTCTGTCCAGTCACACCAAAACATTGCATACATTTTTGCCATGGATATTATTTCTGCAAATTCTGATAGAATCTCGAGAGTTAGAGTTGGCAATATAGTTGGAAGAGGACACTAAGCATTTAAATTTTTTGAAGTTGATTTGCATAGCAAGCTGAGAAATGGAATATGTCCTGTCATATCGATAAATAAAGGATGTCAGAGTCATCAGCAATTGCAGCCACTGTAGAAGGTGAGCGGGTGAGCCCTGAGAGAAATCTTAGGAAGGAAAGTATTAGTGTTAGCCGCTCAGTCATGTCCGACTCTTTGCAACCCCATGGACTGTAGCCCACCAGGTTCCTCTGTCCATGGAATTCTCCAGGCAAGAATACTGGAATGGGTAGCCATTCCCTTCTCCAAGAGATCTTCCCGACTCAGGGATTGAACTCCTGTCTCCTGCACGGCACACAGATTCTTGACCATCTGAGCCACCAGGGAAGCCCCTCAGAAGCAAAGAATACCTGCCTTCTAGCAACCATCAGACTGCACCCACTTCCTACAGTGAGCCCTGAGGAAGCTCAGGACGGGAAAAGACAGCTGAGCCCCCAGGTCCTGAGGAGCTTATCAAAGGAATGATTTCAGGGCATCCAGACTCTTGCATCTTCCCATATATAGGAATGAGCCAAATTCCTTGACTTGTGATGTCTGATTTTCTTACAAACAAACTTTTGACATTCAGACTACCTGCCCTCTGTTGCAAAACTATATAACCTGGCTCTCCACCAGGCTTCTCCTGGGAGCAGTTCTCTTGGGGTTACTTGAGATGGGCTCAAGCCCAGATGCCTCCTGGGCTTAAGTCCTCACAATTTCCACAGAATAAAGCATAACTCTCAGCTTTTAGGTTGCATGTAATTTTTCAGTCAGCAAAGCCCCCTGGACTCTGCAGCAGACTGCAGTTGTGAGAGGAGGTTAGTACCACTGAATCAATCTCTAAGGGCCACTGTTGTTCCCGTTCTCTCTGCTGATCCTTTCTCTTCAGCCGAGGGCAACTGTTCCATGCAGCAATTTGGATCACTTTCAAGACACTTACTCCTCCTCTGAACACCAATCTTTTTTAGCAATGCCACCATTTTGATGGCTATTGTGTATGAAAAAAAGAAGAGGAAAGAACCATTATTTTAAAACCATAGTGGTGTAAAACCTGCCTACCAGTGCAGGAGACATAAGAGACAAGGATTGAATCCCTGAGTCCGGAAGATCCCCTGGAGGATGACATGACAAACCACTCTAGTAGGCTTGTCTGGAGAATCCCATGAACAGAGGAGTCTGGTGGGCTGCAGTCCATAGGATCGCACAGAGCTGGACATTACTGAAGCGACTTAGCACGCGAACACACACGGTATTGGGTACATACAATGCTGTACTGTGTAGATCTGTATCTTGTGGATTCTAAAAGATACAGTATTGTTTTTACATCTTAATGCCTCTGGAATCAGGATGCTCCTTACAATCTGCTGGGTCTGGCCATCACTGCTGACCAGCCAGTAGTCATGACATCATTATTCTTGTCCAGTTATTTTTCTTGGTAGAATGACTGGACAATGCCAATGCTTGGCATTTCAGTCAACAAAACACGTAAGGACCATTTGAAGAAGGAATGAAAGCTCTGGTTGATATTTCAAAACCTCTATTGACATCCCAGCATCAAAACATGTTCCATAAGTGTGAGCATCTTGGGAAAAATCCCAGATGTGAGAACAGAACATTCTTTTAGGAAACACTGCATCACCATCGATCGTACAGGGTAAAGTTGTAGAAAAAGCAGACACCTCAAGAACTCCAGTTCAAAGGCTGATACAAAATACCAGATGAAAAATCTAGGAATTCTTGACTTGTTCATCTTTCTTATATGTCTCCTTTCATGTATGCCCAAGGTCAGATTTGAATTTTAAAATACCTGTGTCTAAATAAGTCTAAAAGAGGTCTCTGAATAAGTAATAAACAAAACTTCTAAGTAATAAAAAGATTCTATTGGGAAATTAACTGGTATTTTTTCTCTTATTGAAACAAAATGCCAATGCCACTTACAGTAGATGATATCTTAAATTTGGGGAAACACAATGTACCTCATTTTTTCTTACAGTAACCCTGCAAAGTGGGTCTCGTCATTCTCAGCTTATAGACACAGCAGGTTGCTCAGCTAGAAAAAATTAGCATGTAGGTTAAGTCATGTCAGACCACAAACGACTTTTTTATAACCCCATGTGGCCTCTACAGGGCTTGGAGGGTCTGTCTCTTACCAGTTTTGGAGTCTTAGTCAAGTGATTTAATTTGCCTGAGTTTCAGTTTCTGCTTCCATAAAACAGAGATTAGTTAGTGTTCGTTGCTCAGTCATGTCTGACTCTTTGTGGCCCCATAGACCGTAGCCCTGCCAGGCTCCTCTGTCCATGGATTTTCCAGGCAAGAATGCTGGAGTGAGTAGCCATTCCCTTTCCAGGGGTTCTTCCTGACCCAGGAAGCAAACCCGGGTCTCTTGTATTGCAGGCATATTCTTAACTGTCTGAGCCACCAGGGAAGCCCTAAAACAGAGATACAAACACTTTTATCACAGACATGCTGGCAGAATTAAATGTGGCCAGACTTCAACACCTTCCAAACCTGTAAAGATGGGAGGAACTCTCCTAGTCAGGAATCAGCCTGAGCCCCAGGGCAGTTTCTTGAAATGCCTGCCTTTTGTTCGAGCACGGTTAGAAATGCCTTCCTGCAAATGTCCAGTCACGACTAGATGGTCAGCACTTTGAGGACAAGGATCTGTTGTTAAAAATCACATTGTACGTCTATAGCACACTATTCACAGAACTGGCGCTGAATGGATATTTGTCTACACGGAGAAAATCACATCTGAAAACTTGTGAAGCTTCCATGTTACTGATGTTATTCCCTGTGAACCTGTTGGAACAGAGGACAGGCTGGGAACAGCATATGTTGGTGATGATTTGGCTGCAAAAAGCGTGAGACTTTTTAATAAAACTGCACTAGACCGCATTCTCTCCCATAATGATATTTATGACATTTTAGGTAGCAGAAGACTCTGGAGAGACAGAATAACAGGAGAGAGAAGAAAGAGTTGGAAACACTGATTTTTTTTTTTTTTAAGGCTGCGTGGCCACAAAGGAGTCCCACTTACTGGGTGATACACAACTTTCATCGTGTACTAAGTCATAGGAGACCCAATGGAAAAGCTTCTGTCCTTAGAAAGCCATTTTCAGTCAATTTCCAAGATAATGTCAAATAATCATCTCTTTCAATATATCTTCATGTATTGTAATTAACTTTAAAATCAGCCTTTCTAATTCCCAGTGCCAAAGACATTCCCTGGTTGTAAGTTAGTTATTGAGGGACGGGCATCCATCCCGGGCCCGTAAATTTTGTTTAAAATTGAGCAGTCTTCCTGCTGTTTGTTTAACAGTCCCTGTGTTGTCTGAAGACAAGTAATGCATCTCCCTAAATGCCCCTAACTCTCTATCAGTGAACGGGTTGGACACAGGGACTTCGATGTGTAATACAAGGAAGAAATTTGTATGAAACACACGCTGACAGTACAGTGTTTTTTGTTTGCTTGTTTGTTTGTTTGTTTGTTTAATAGCCAAGATGTATGTGATTTTGCCTTCTGGAGCTTCTCAGCCCAGTTTGACATTGATTCCATAGAGAGGGTTGCTTGAAGCCCGCATGTGGGGGTGTTGATTCGAGAGACTCCACAACCGTTGCCCCTTGTGGAAGATTCAAAAGCCAATTAATAAGCACAGAACTGGGGACGAAGGGTGTGTTTAATCGTTCTGATGTATTGCAAGACCAAGGCTACATGCAGAAGAAAAGGGAAGCTGAGTATGAAATCTGATTTGAGGGGTGCTGCCAAGTCCTGGGGCTCCAAATTCTTCAACTACTCTCTTGCCATAGCTTCCCAATTTTCTGCTGTGAACATCATTTTTTAATTTTGATTTTTTTAAATGTTATTGGAGTCTAGTTGATTTACCATGTCGTGTTAGCTTCAGGTGTACAGCAAAGTTATTCAGTTATACATATACATATATCCACTCTTTTTTCAGCTTCTTTTCTCAGATAGGTTATCACAGAATAGTGAGTAAGGCCATTTTTTGGTGGCTCACATGGTAAAGAATTTGCCTGTCAATGCAGGAGATGCTGGTTTGATCCCGGGGTCAGGAAGATCCCCTGCAGAAGGGAATGGCTACCCACTCCAGTGTTCTTGCCATGGACAGAGGAGTCTGGCGGGCTACAGTCCACTAGGTAGCAAAGAGTCAGACACGACTGAACAACTAAGCACGCTCTCCAAAGTAAAAGTGATACAAAGGCTGAGTGTAAGTCATTTATCACACAGTCCTGAATTATCCTGAATCTCTTTCCCTTATATCAGACATCAGGCTCTTTGAACCTAGCCCATGAATTAGATACACCTTAACATTAAAATTGGGCTTAATTTTAATGCAGATGGTAAAGTGTCTGTCTGCAATGCAGGAGACCTGGGTTTGATCCCTGGGTTGGGAAGATCCCCTGGAGAAGGAAATGGTAACCCACTCCAGTATTCTTGCCTGGAAAATCCCATGGACCACGGAGCCTGGTAGGCTACCGTCCATGGGTTCACAAAGAGTTGGACACGACTGAGCGACTTCACTTTTAACATTAAAGTTTAGAATTTAAAATAGCCTGGTAGGAGGTCTCCAGCTCAGCTAAAGATCAGACCAGCTAAAGAGGTCTGATCCAGTTGAGGATGGCATTCCATCCTGGGAAACATATGCCTAGGAGGGGAGCAGGTACAGAGGGAGAAAGTCAAAGCAACAAAGATCAGTTCCACATCTTTAATGATTATAACGAGCTTGGAGGTTTTAAAATAACAATATGTCATTTGATGACGGCTGTATCTTCTATTGGAGTATAATTGCTTTACACGGTTGTGTTCATGTCTGCTGTACAAACAAGTGAATCAGCTGTATGTATACGTATCTCCATTCCCTCCTGGACCTCCTCATCACTCCCATCCCACCCTTCTGGATCAGCACAGAGCACCGAGCTGAGCTCCCTGTGCTACGGCAGCTTTCCTCTAGCGGGCTATTTTACACATGGAAGTGTGCATATGTCAATCCTGATCTCCCAGGCTGTCCCACCCTCCTCTCCCCTCCCTGTGTCCATATGTCCATTCTCTAGTGTCTGGGTCTCTATTCCAGCTCTGCAGTTATGTTCATCTGCACCGTTTTTCTAGATTCCACATACATGCGTTAATATACTATATTTGTCCATCAACAGATGAATGATAATGCAGAGGTCTGCCATATCTTGAGAGACCTTGCAACGTATTACTAACATAAGGCAACAGGAATTTATATCACATTTTAACAAGAGGGTCGGCCAGGACCAGAAGGAACAGCTGCAGAAAACCCAGCCTACCTTCCTGGATGGTCAAAGAGCTCACAAAAACCCGTGACAGCGGGCTGCACCACATTACAGAATTCGAAAGCTATAACCAATTGTTATAAAAAGACAATGGAGACACATGCTACAGCTTCCCCCCCCCCCCCTTTCCATTAAATCACAACAGAGTATCTCTGGCCTAATGTCCCCTGTGAGACGGATTGGGGTGATTTGTGCAGAAACTCTCCCCTGACAAGCAGCTGTGAGAGCAGGCTGGCTGGGTTGACAAGCAGAGCAGAACACCCTCCACCCAAGAACTCAGGAACAAAAAGCAAATCAATAGACATAATATTGCAAAACACTGCAGCAGGATCAACAGAGCTCTCACATCTATTTGATTTTTTTTTTCCCCTCCCTCATCTGTCAACACAATTGAGAAGTCGCGCTTGCTAATTGTCTTCAATTGGCAGACTCCACGGACTCTGGAGCTGCGACACTTGGATGTCACACTCTCTGCGACTCGTGGTCGCCAGCCTGGCAGCCTTGGAAGCGGCCTTCCTTTCGGGCGGGCTGCGTGCATCCACCCCGCTTCTCTGGGTCTGGATGAGGCTCACTCCCCATTATGCAGCTCTTCTCATCATTAGCACCGACGGAAGAATCTGTGCCATGTTCTCTGTATCCAAAATATTTGAGGGAGGCAAAGAATCCCAGGAAGTCAATGAAAATGCGCTTCTATTGCCAGCTAGCATTTGCAACTGCCAGACTGCCTTGCATTCAAATTAGATTACCCAGCCAAGGAAGGACAGAGAGGGGCTGGTTGCAAAGTTGGCTTGCTTTTGTGACTAAATGGCTACCTTTAAAAAAGGTACGCTGGATTCTCTTTCGAAGAGGTTTTGCTCTGTTGGCTCCCTTGCTCACGCCCTGCGAGATCATGAAGTCATCAACAAACCTTGAAACTCCCCCAGAGTCATCAATGGTGAGCTCACTGTCCTCGTTGCACCCAGCCTGGTGCTCAGCAAACAGTTGGGGGCTGACAAATACTGGCCATATTTGAGCCAATGGTGCTAAACTCACAGGAGAACAAAGGCGCGTTGACCCAAGAGCTCACAGCCCTGAATTTTTCTCAGAGAAGGCAGGATGACCTCATCGTTCTCCAAAGCTCTGGAGAGGTCCAGATAATCTGTCCAGGATGCTTGGCAGTGGTGGTCCAAGCTGCCCTTGCCAGACCCTAGGAAGTAGGTCTCTGAGAACTTGACAATCAAAGTATAATAAATAAGCTTTACAAGGTGAACCCGAGCGAGCAGGTCTGGCGGGCTTGGTGAGTAACCTAGTTGAACTCCCCATGTTCAGCCTTGAAACACCTCTCACTAATTGCCAGGAGCAAGGCTGGGAGCTTTTCCCTGCTTGTGGGTCTGCCTTCTTCACATTCCTGGGGTCACTGAGCAAAAACTGACCTTCTTTCTGCAAATGGGTGCCTTGAAACACCCTGTTGTTTCTGAGCTGTTCCACTGTCCCCAAGTACCTTTGCCTGGCTTTATAATCTCAACCTCTCACTCTCTTTTTATCTCTATCAACTTAATTCAGGGCTGACTGATTTCATTCATTTTCCTTCTTTCGCTGTGATATCATTGAGATGCAAACCTCAGGTAGCTTATCACATCGTTTGCAAATATTTCGATACAGAGCTCTAGAAGGAAATGATCATCTCCAAGAAACCTGTGAGCCGCCCTCTTTGTGGATCCCTCCTTTGCATTTCCATGACTCTTTTTCTTGCTCCCGACTAGAACAAATTTGGTAGCCAGATTGTCTCCCTTGCTGGAGGGTAAAATCTTGGAAACCAGAGAGCCTAGCCTCACAAACAGAAGCTGGCAGAGTTCATTGTATTCAGTGGATCAGCACACCTTCCACCCCTGACTGGTTACCCTCCCAGCCCCTAACTCACAGACACACAGAGGGGAAGGAGTCAGTCCGTTTGTTGTTTCCCTTTCAGATAAACCATCAAGATGATGTCAGATTTGGTTTGTAGACTTTGATTCTTAAGGGTTTTTTTGTTTGTTTGTTTGTTTAGGGTTTGTGTGTGTGGTTTTTTTCTTTTTTTTTTTTTTTGGAGGGCGGGTCTCGTCTTTCTTCTTTGAATGGCTCTTAAGCACTTTTCTTTTTTAATTTTTAAAACTTTTATTATTTGGCTCTGCCACAAGGTATGTGGGTTTTGTGGCTCAGCTGGTAAAGAATCTGCATGCAATGCGGGAGACCTGGGTTTGATCCCCGTGTTGGGAAGATCCCCTGGAGAAGGGAAAGGCTACACATTCCAGTATTCCAGCCTGGAGAATTCCATGGACTGTACAGTCCATGGGGTCACAAAGAGCTGGACACGAGAGAGCGACTTTCACCACCACCGCCACCACCACCATGAGGTGTGTGGGATCTTAGTTCCCCAATCAGGAATCAGACCCTTGCCCCCTGCTTTGGAAGCACAGGATCTTAACCACCGGACTACCAGGGGAGTCCCTTTTCTTTGTTTTTAAATTTTAAACTAGCCACTGTTCCAGTGTCTGTTCTCCAAGGCTCTGGGAATCACCAGCCCAGTTTCCCAGCATCCTACAGACAGCCTCACGTCTTCACACTTCTGAGCCAGGGTCTGAATTTTCCTGCCAGAAAATGCAGCTTTAGGTTATAAAATCACAGCCACTGAAATAAACTGCCATCCATTTCCATCTAGATTTTTCAGCTGCAAAAATCATTGTCTTTTTAGTGTTTGTGCAGTTTGTCAGTAAGTAACCACCCTCTACTTTTATTTTTGATGGTGAAAAAATGGTGAGGAGGAAAAATATGGATTTTATGAGAGTGTTCAAAGTTTTACATTGCAAGTCCAATCTTTAATTGTAATTTCCCTGTTCATCACTCTCCTTAAGTTTTAATACATGATCATATTACTTGGCTATAAAGTCGAAGAGTGAAGAACAATTTTGATGTTGCAAGTTAGAATAACTACTTTAACAAATAATCAGGAGAGCCATGTGCGGCTTTTACGTTGATTGTTAACAGCGTCATTTTATGGACTAGAAAACCTCTTGGGACATGAGATATCTGAAAAATGAAAGAAAAATGTTTTAATTTTTGAATCCACTGATTAGAGATGTTTGTCCATAGAATTATGAAGGGCAACATGTCATAGAATAGAAATAATACGATTTTATGAGGCCCAGGTTCTCGTGGTGAATGTGCCATGAAGTAGCTCTGTGACCTTGAACCAATCATTCAAGTTCCCTGGATCTAGGATTGCCAGATAGAATATAAAATGCCTAGTTAAATTTGAATTTCAGATAAATGATGACTACTTTCCAGGATAAAAGTATCTGTAATATTGTACCAGGCAAACTCATTCCCCAATTTTTTTTTTTAATTTTTTACTCACCTGAAATTTAAAGGTTAATTGAGAATTCTATATTTTGATTTATTCAGTCTTGCAACTCATCCTGTGTCTCATCTTCAGAGGCTCATAGTTCCTTTCTTAGCTCTTCCTTTTCCCTTAACAATTTTCAAGAGATATTTCTACTAACCTGAATTTAACTCACTTGTACATTAAGTTGTTAAAGGAATGATTGTTCTATTTCCTCATTAATTTTGCAAAGGTGTTTTGGATTTATCCTATTCCCTATGAATATGTAATCATTTCTGGATACATTCTTAGAATATAGAATTTATCCAACTCAAAAATTAAAAATGTTCCCAAGTTATTTCAAAGCTTGTAGAACTGAAAACAAAGAAAGAAATAAACGCAAGGTGTCTTTCCTTTCATAACCATTTTTCCTTAAGTAAACATAGCATTGTAAGGCATGGCCTCCATCCTTCTGTATGGCCAAGAGCAGAAAGGAGATTCAAATCCAGTAATTATTAGTAAACATCACAGTTAGAACATAACATTCATGGCAAGAGTGTTAAAAAAAAAAAAAAGCTTGGTACAACATGAACTCTTCCTTATTTACTGTTTAAATCTGTAAACTAATCACTCTGTTTACCTAAGCATTTTACACCTGAGCAAAAAGGGCAATCAGTTAAAAAACAATACCAAAACTGTATCAACTTTCAACAATCTTGAATTTCACAGGTCATATATTCCATTCTGAGCAGTCTGTAGATCTGCCTGAGATCAAAGCATAAATTGTGCCTCTGTATAATGTCCTCAGAAAGAATAAAAAGAAAACTACTTCCCTAAGACATGATTCATGTTTCTTCTCCCGGCCCCCATGTTAAATATATTCCTTATGTTACTATTTAGCTAAAACTTATATCTTTAGTGTTTGAGCTTCTAATGAATTATAGAACAGGTTTTTTTTCCCCTTTGAAATCTATGTTGCTCACAAAGCTAATGAAAACCATATGTTATTGCTCTAATTCTAATCAAAAATAAAATATGGTTTTTGTTTGTTTGGTCTTATTGAAGAGAATGTTACAGAGACATCCTTAATCTTGTATTCCAGAGATTCAAAATGGAAATTTAAGCCTCATCAGGACAGGTGGCAACTAACAGAGTCTTTCCTGAATTCTTAGTTTTAATGATATTTTAAATTCTGTCGGTACCCCAAGCAGAGAAGGATAAAAAAACAAGCACAGTACCGATGGTGTATGAGTTAATGGGAGGATAACTGATAAAATTAAACCTTTGTAACCTGCTGAGCTAACCCAAACTTGCTAAGCTACTAGAACATTAATGAGTAAGAGATCTTAATTAAATTGTTTGTAATTAACTCTCCCAAGAGGAAAAAAGTGTAGAAGTATCACAAACTAAATACCTGTGGCACTTACTTGCAACAGACAAAGTCATTACCACGCAAATGGTATGCATAGATACCCAGAAAATATAGGTGTGCATTGGGTATATCAATGCCATACAAACCATTGTGATTTCCTTTCTCCTGAAATTCCACCAAGTGATAGTTTTAGAATATTAATAATAATATCTACCTGCTATTTTATGAAAATGATACAGTCTTATCTATAACAGCTCAGTCTTAAAATGAACTAGGGATTTTCAATTAAAGGTATAACATTTTCTATCTAAATTTTAATGAGATTTAGATCAACTCTAGACTATAAGACAAATTTGCATATCAGAAGGCCTGGTTAGAAAGGAGCCATTGAGCAGCAAGTTTACTGGTGTATCAAAAGTAATCTCTGGGGGCTTCCTTGGCCGTCCAGTAGCTAAGACTTCATGCTTCCAGTGCAAGGGATGCATGTTCAATCCCTGGTTGGGAAATAAGAGCCCATATGCCATGTGACATGGCCAAAAAACTTTAAAAAAAAATTTTTTTTTTTAAGTCATCTGGCTTTTCCAGGGGATTAACACCACCATTCTAGTGACAGTCATGCAGTCCCTCTCTGGGGCTGCCTGCTATGGCAGTGAGCTTACTGGACCATAACCCAGCAAGTCAAACAAACTTACACCATACCTGTGTCATGTGTGGCTAACACATGAGCTCAGGCACTGCATTGGGGTGGAAATGCAAAAGATGCAGCGCTTGACTTACACACCTTGCAATCCAATAGAGTTCTGGCACAGAGAGTTAAAAGTTTTGACAAAGTGAGATCAGTGTCCTAAAGCTTATTTGCAGTTCAGTTCAGTTGAGTCACTCAGTCGTGTCCGACTCTTCACGACCCCATGAATCGCAGCACGCCAGGCCGCCCTGTCCATCACCAACTCCCGGAGTTCACCCAGACTCACGTCCGTTGAGTCAGTAATGCCATCCAGCCATCTCATCCTCTGTCGTCCCCTTCTCCTCCTGCCCCCAATCCCTCCCAGCATCAGAGTCTTTTCCAATGAGTCAACTCTTCGCATGAGGTGGCCAAAGTATTGGAGTTTCAGCTTTAGCATCATTCCTTCCAAAGAAATCCCAGGGCTGATCTCCTTCAGAATGGACTGGTTGGATCTCCTTGCAGTCCAGGGGACTCTCAAGAGTCTTCTCCAACACCACAGTTCAAAAGCATCAATTCTTCGGCACTCAGCCTTCTCCACAGTCTAACTCTCACATCCATACATGACCACAGGAAAAACCATAGCCTTGACTAGACGGACCTTTGTTGGCAAAGTGATGTCTCTGCTTTTCAATATGCTATCTAGGTTGGACATAACTTTTCTTCCAAGGAGTAAGGGTCTTTTAATTTCATGGCTGCAGTCACCATCTGCAGTGATTTTGGAGCCCAAAAAAGTAAAGTCTGACACTGTTTCCACTGTTTCCCCATCTATTTCCCATGAAGTGATGGGACGGGATGCCATGATCTTCATTTTCTGAATGTTGAGCTTTAAGCCCACTTTTTCACTCTCCTCTTTCACTTTCATCAAGAGGCTTTTTAGTTCCTCTTCACTTTCTGCCATAAGGATGGTGTGTTAGTATTATTTTTTTACACATTTTTTTAGAAGCATCATTGGTTATTACCTGAAAAGCTCTAAATTAGGATACATTAACATAAATGATAGCATATATGAGTATATTTTGTGAGACTTGCAGTGACTTCTGCCATTATCAACCATTCATGTGTTTTACTCATAGTAACTCATCAGTCTTCTCCTGCCTTTGGACTTGGAGTCAGACTGGAACCTTCTCCCACTGGCCTTCCTGGTTCTCAGGCCTTCAGACTCAACCTGGAAGATGCCAACAGCTTTCCCGGGTCTGAATTTGGCCTCCATAACTGCATGAACCAGCTCTTTATTGCTGGAAATACATCTTTCAGGTTGTTGCCTGACTTTTGATCTTACTATTTTTTTGTTTTCACATGACAAGTTAAACATTTTCACGTAGTTCCCTACAATTTCTCAAGACTTCCTCTTGGCACCTGTGGAAAGAAATAAAGCAATTTCGCTACTTTTCTAATAACTTCTCTAATTTATCTTCCTGTACTTTGCTTCTAAATGAGAGCTTTACCCAAAGACTCGTTCAGTGATTTCTTTCTGTAAGTATTATCACAGTATCATATATATATATACACACATATGTAAGTCTTAAGTGTTCACCTCAAAACAATTTTAAGTAAATATACTCATATAACAAGCACTCAGATCAAGAAAAAAATATAGGGCTTCCCTGGTGGTTCAGTGGTAAAGAATACGCCTGCCATTGCAGGAGAAATGGGTTCAGTCCCTGATCTGGGAGGATCACACATGCTATTGAACAGCTAAGCCTGTGAGCCACAGTGATTGAGCCTGTGCTCTCCACCCCGGGAGCTGCAGCTAGTGAGCCCACGGGCCACAACGACTGAAGCACGCGTGCCCTGGAACCTCTGCTCAGCAAAAGAGAAGCCACTGCAATGGGAAGCCTGAGACCATGGCTAGAGGAAAGCCCTCACAGCAACAAAGACCCAGCACAGCCGCAAATAAATAAATAATTTAAAAAGAAAAAAATAGCCATAATCTCAGAAGCCTCTTGTGTTCCTGCTTTGAAGGTAACCAGTCCCCTGACTTCTATCAGCATAGATAACTTTGCCTGATCTTCAGCTTCATATGGATGTAATCACAGGCTATGTCTTCCTTTGAGTCTGGCCTCTTCCACTCGGCATTTTGCCTGTGAGATTCTGCCATGCTGGTTGTGGTTCAGTTCAGTCACTCAGTTGTGTCGGACTCTTTGTGACCCTATGGACTGTAGCACACCAGGCCTCCCTGTCCATCACCAGCTCCCAGAGCTTGCTCAAACTCATGCCCATTGATTTGGTGATGCCATCCAACCATCTCATCCTCTGTCATTTCCTTCTCTTCCTGCCTTCAATCTTTCCCAGTGTCATGGTCTTCTCCACTGAGTCAGTTCTTCACATCAGGTGGACAGAGTATTGGAGTTTCAGCTTCAGCATCAGTCCTTCCAGTGAACACTCAGGACTGATTTCCTTTAGGATGGACTGGTTAGATCTCCTTGCAGTCCAAGGGACTCTCAAGAGTCTTCTCCAACACCACAGTTCAAAAGCACCAATTCTTTGGCATTCAGCTTTCTTTATGGTCCAGCTCTCACATCCATATATGACCACTGGAAAAACCATAGCTTTGACTAGATGGACCTTTGTCGGCAAAATTGGCTGGTTGTTGTATTGTCTGTTAATTCTCATTGCTAAATAATGTTCTCTTGACTGAATAAACCGCAATTCATTATCCACAGTTGATTCCATTTTTGGCTGTTATGTATTATGAACATTCTTCTAGATGCCTTTTGTGAATGGATGTGCCCTCTGTTGTTGGGTAACAGTCTAGGAGTGGAATTGCAGGGTTGTAATAAGATACTTCTGCTTTTTCTTGTCTTTTCTTTCAACATATTTTCCTTCACAAATTTCATCAACAATTTATTCTGGATCATCCTCTAAAATGTGAATGATTCGCTATTTTATATTCCCCATCTCTCTGCTCTCTTAAGCATCAGCAAAAGTATGCATTAGTCATTAAAAAAAAAGTCCAAGTTCAAGTTCTTGACTGTCATCCCCTCTGAGATTGTGGACTCACCCTCCTGCTACATCTCCACGTAAAGAAGGATTACTTCCCATTGGAAGTTTGGACTCAGACATCTACCTGGTCTGCTACCTGTGGGACCACATATGAAATATGAAAATTAATTTTGTCCATTTAATTTAAAGCCTAGGAAGAAAAAAACATGTCAGGATGAGACATCCCCCACCCCCTCTTTCTAGAAGGCCCCACCCTGGTTCCCCTCTGGGCTTCTAAGTTGAAAGGGTTTAAAGATAGAATGGGATGCCTCCATAGTGGGGAAAGTTCCAACGCCTGCCTGACCACAGCAGCTGCACGAGAGGCAGTTCTAAGATGGAGACAATTCAAAGAGGAAACGGTCCTTGCGTGCAGAAGAGAAAGAACTAACCACCTCGCTCCTCCCTGGTGCCTTTACCCCCGCTGCCTGGCTCTGCTTATGGTTTGGACCATATCAGCAGGAGGAGAGGAGAACTTAAATTTCACATGGACCAGGAACCCTCATCCACAACGTCATAGTTCTTATCCAAAACGCCTCCAATTTAGCAAGTCGGAAACCAAACCTTATCTTTTCCCCAAACCAAATCCCCTTTCAGACTTCTCAGTTTCTGTCAGCTGTAGCAGCATAATCACGCAGCCCGAAACCTTCAAAACCATCAGATTCCTTTCCCTTATCTAGTCGGCCAAATATTTTCAGCCCTTCTTTAAAACTGTCTATTCTTCAAAATGCCCTTTGAGTCCATATCAGCTTTGATTACCTCTCAAGCTTCCTGACTATCTCCCCAATCTGTCTACTGTCCCATCCAGCTTGGCCACCACCTTGACATTAAGCTTTCTAAAACAGTAATGTTCTGATTTTCCTTGTCCAACTACAAAGCCTCCAAGGCCTCTACCAGGAAATGCTGTGGACTAATGGACTTCGGAGTTGATAACAAGCCACTTTAATTTACATAGTGAAATTGCTTTTTTGTTGTTTTTTTTTTTTTTTTTTTCCAAAAAACGTATAGATAGGGCACTATTGTGGAGAAGGCAATGGCACCCCACTCCAGTACTCTTGCCTGGAAAATCCCATGGACAGAGGAGCCTGGTAGGCTGCAGACCATGGGGTCGCGAAGAGTCGGACACTTTCACTTTTCCCTTTCATGCATTGGAGAAGGAAATGGCAACCCACTCCAGTGTTCTTGCCTGGAGAATCCCAGGGATGGGGTAGCCTGGTGGGCTGCCGTCTATGGGGTCGCACAGAGTCAGACACGACTGAAACGACTTAGCAGCAGCAGCAGCAGCAGGGCACTATTGAATGGTGAAGTCTAGAAGAATGAAAACCAGGAAGACTTCACCCATTTGGGAATCCAGGTTTATCAGCTTGCTGTAGAGAACTGTTCCAGTTGAATGTTGGGGCTAAAGGCATGTTGGCAGATGGTAGGGAGAAGAAACTCACTTGTGGGCGGCTGAATGCAGGCCTGTGTAAGATACCTAGGTAATGAGTTTTGGATAATCCACAGAAGTCGGCATTTTCCTTCGTGAGAAATACAAGATGGACGACGATCACTTCATCTCATCAAAGAACACTTGAGCTTGAGCACTTGATAAAATTTCTTCATGCTTGAAATGGGCCATCAGTCTAGTTCCCCTTTCTATCTCCATCATGTATATCCAAAGCTAGCCCAGATCACCTGGCCCCAACCCTCTCACTACCCCCATCAGTCTTGTTCTAGTTCAAGGGCTCCAGCTTCAACACCAACACCTCTCCCCTGCTCTGTTCCTGTTCCGCCATATACTTAAGCATGCATACAAGCTTCCACAGGGAATCCTGAAAGGAATGAAAAAAATAGACTTGGCTTGACTGGTCTCTCTTCTCTCCCATCTATCTTCCTACAAACACTGGTGAGTATCTGCTGTGAACCAAACACATTACTTCTGATGTGCTGAAGACATTACTATGGGTTTTTGCAAAGACAAAAGTTCAAATCATATAGTTACTATCTTCATGGAATTTACTCCCTAGATGGGGATGTAAGACTCTTTTTCTCCCTTTCTCTCACTCACTCACACACAAGATAATAATATTATGGTTAAATAACAATAGCATATGATCTGGGTTTTTTTATTGTGCCTTGTCTTAGAAAGTGAAAGTATTAGTTGCTTGCTTAGTCCTGTCTGACTCTTTGCAACCCCATGGACTGTAGCCAGCCTCATCTGTACACGGAATTCTCCAGGCAAGAATGCTGGAGTGGGTTGCCATTTCCATCTCCAGAGGATCTTCCCAATCCAGGGATCAAACCCCAGTCTCCTACATTGCAGGCAGATTCTTTACTGTCTGAGCCACCAGGGAGTCTCTAAGGGTCCTAGAGGGTCAAGTCAGTGGTAGAATGCTCTGAATTTAATGGGCTTCTATAGCTTTAGCCTTCTATAGGTAGCATTGGGCTTCCCTCATAGCTCAGTTGGTAAACAATCTGCCTGCAAGGCAGGACACCCAGGTTCAATTCCTGGTTTGGGAAGATCCCATGGAGAAGGACATGGCACCCCACTCCAGTATTCTTGTCTGGAGAATCCCATGGACAGAGGAGCCTGGCGGGCTGCAGTCCATGGGGTTGCAAGAACTGGACATGACTTAGGGATACCCTCCAGGGTAATCCAGACAACCTGGAGACCACGAGCAAGGCAGAGCAAGGTGGAAGTGGAGAGAGGTTAGAACAACACATAGAAGTGCTGGAGGAGGTCAACAGGAAGTCCAGCCCCTACTTCCGATTCTCTTTTGTTTGTAGAGCTGAGGTTTTAAGAGAGGTGTCCTGTGAAGGGCACACCTTGGTGGTGTGTGGTGTTGGTGGTGTGGCCTCCACTTCTGGGAGCTTTACTCCCCTGGATATTCAGTCTGGCATCAGACCCCCAGCAGACAGTAAATAGCCCAGGTGAAGGCTATTTTTTGTTTTTGTTTTTTAATTATTAATGTAGCTGCTTTGAGTCTTCACTTCAGAACGTGAACTCTTCGTTGCATCATGCAGGGTCTTTCTGTTGTGGTACGCGGCTCTCTAGCTGTGCTGTGCAGACTCTGGAGCACGTGGAATCAGCAGTTGTATCACAAGGACTTGGTTTCTCTATTGCATGTGGGATTTTAGTTCCCTGATCAGGGATGAAACTCGTATCTGCTGCATTGGATATGTGAAGTCTTAACCACAGGACCGCCAGGGAAGTCCCCTCACTCATGGCTATTTATAAGAGATGCTGAAGGAAAGAGTCCTTGGGAGGATAATTACTAATTCTTAAAGCATGAAGATGACTAGTATCCTAGACGAGTATCTAAGTGTCCTAGAGCTTGCTTATTTGTGAGCTGGTCTTGTTAATCCCTTTTTGCTTCCATTTGGGCTTCCCTAAGAATGGCACCCCACTCCAGTACTGTTGCCTGGAAAATCCCATGGACGGAAGAGCCTGGTAGGCTGCAGTCCATGGGGCCGCTAAGAGTCAGACACGACTGAGTGTTTTCACTTTAACTTTTCACCTTCATGCATTGGAGAAGGAAATGGCAACCCATGCCAGTGTTCTTGCCTGGAGAATCCCAGGGACAGGGGAGCCTGGTGGGCTGCCATCTATAGTGTCACACAGAGTCAGACACGACTGAAGCAACTTAGCAGCAGCAGCAGCAAGAGGTTCCTAGCCTGAAACTGTACCCTACACAAGGGCTCAGACTTTCATCTCCAAGGGTTCCAGCTATAAAATATGCAAATAAGCAGCTGTGAGCATGTCTCGGGGGAGTATCCCCCACCCACCATCTCTGTCTGAGCCCTGGGAACACCAGAGTAAAGACTAGGAATAAAAGTAGAGATTTTTCTCACTTTCTTTGCTATTCAAGAGATGGGAAGGTAGAGTGTGGTTGTTGTTAAGTGACTGAATGTTATTTTATTCTCCTTCTATCAAGAGATGAGATCTTTGAAGCCTGCCCTAGGTGGGCCTCTGGGACCGTTTTGACCAATGGATTGTGTGGAAATGATATTTGTGTCTTTAAAGATTAGGTCTTTAAAGGCTATGCACTTCACCTGGCTTTCTTGGGACACTTCTCCTGGGGAAAGCCAGTGCCCACATAAGTCCTATTAGTCTGCAGCCACCGTGCTCAGATGCTATGTGAAAGGACTTCAGGGATTTCCCTGGTGTCTAGTGGTTAAGACTGCCATTCAATTCAGGAGGTGCAGGACCCTGCATGTGGGGAGGGGGAGCTTAAATCCCACATGCCTCGTGGTCAGTAAAGCAAAACATAAAACAGAAAGAATATTTTAACACATTCAATAAAGAATTTAAAAACGGCCCATGTTTTAAAAAAAATTGTTTTTTAAACTTGAAAAAAAAAGAAATGACTTCAGTCACCAGAGCCCCACTTCCCATCACTCCCACCAAGGCACCAGACATGAGTGAGTTCATCCTGGTTTCTCCAGGCCAGCCCTTCCTCCAGCAGAGGTTGTCTTATGGATATTGGACAATGCCCAGAGGAGAAAAGGGATCACCTAAATGAGTCTGCCTGAACCCCTGAATAGAAGTAGAGTAGAATATAGAATCCATAAGATGTAGTAGGCAATTTGTATTAAATTTCTGGGTTTAGATATGGTTTGCTAGGGTAGCAATAGGAGATTTGGGGTGTGGAAAGGAATAATTGCTTATCAGTGATGTTGCTAATGGGGGGCTGGGGAGATAAAAATCCTTCCTCATTGGCTTTTAAAATGTTAATATTGCCTTGGACCTCACATCCTCAACTCCCCCTTGGTACAGCAAGCCTAGAGCACTAGCAGCGAAGGATCCAGAAAGTCTGCTTTGTTTTCCCAAACTGTTGCTTATGGGCTATCTTAGTTTGGTAGGGCTGCTGTAACAAACTGGGTAACTTAACTGAACTGTATGGTCTCACAACTCTGGAAACTAGAAATACAAGATTAAGGTGTCAAGGCAGAGTTGGTTCCTTCTAAAGGAGAATCTGTTCCATGGGTCCCTCCAGCTTCTTGTGCTCTGCTGGTGATCTTTGGCATTCTTGGGCTCATAGAAGCATCACTGTGATCTCTGCCTTCCCTGCCCATGTGTGTGCTCAGTCGCTCAATCATGCCTGGCTCTTTGTGACCCTATGGACTGTAGCCCTCCAAGCTCTTCTTTCCATGGGATTTTTCAGGCAAGGAGACTGGGGTGGGTTGCCATTTCCTTCTCCAGGGGATCTTCCAACCTAGGGATCAAACCCGTGTCTCCTGTGTCTTCTTCCTTGTAGGGGGATTCTTTACCTTCTGAGATATTGGGAAGCCTTCCCTGTCTGTGTGTCTATGTCCAAATTTCTCTGCTCTATAAGGACACCAGTCTTTGAATTGAGGCCCATCCTAATAACCTCATCTTTGAAAATGACTCTTGAAATGAGCGTATGTCCAAATGAGGTCACATTCTGAGAAAGTAGAACTTCAACATGTGAATTTGTGGGGAGAGGGACACAACTCAACCCATAACATGGGCCATGCAATCTTTCCTACGAGGCAAAACAATACTTTGACAACCACTTCACAGAGACGCTGCAAGAGTTAAATAAAGCGGGTAAGGCTGTGCGTTGGGCGCCAATGCTTCAGTCTCCCGGCTTCCGTCCAAGCCAGAAGGAGCATGAGGTGTGCAAGGCGATGTCCCCCGCCCCAGGTGCTCCGCTGCCGTGTCTAAGTAAGGCTGCGGGCGGAGTGGGAGTCTTGGTGGCATTTTGCGAGGGGATTTTTTGGGGCTGCCGTTTCTGTGGTGCGTGGGATGGAGCATGTCGACGTTGTTTTCACTTCCTACATGAGCAACGGCAGGTGCATGGTTATGGAGAACTTCATCTCCCCCGGTCTGCTTCGGAGGTTTGTGTGTGGTCAAGTTGCTACGATTAAAAACAGTGCAGTGAACAGAAGAGGGCACAAAGGAGCAAAGAATTCGATCTGGGCTACTTCCCACCCCGGCTCAGCTGCGCTGGACGAGACACGATGGAAAAGGGACAGTTACCTCTATGTGGAGGTCCTGAGACAGGGGTCTCCGTGCCCAGCAGACAAAGGTGCCTGCCGAAATTCTCCGCCCATGGTCCCTGCCATCCTGCCTCCATGGCGTCCAGAAGACGCTTGATCCATGACCCCAGGGAACCCAGAAGCAGAGGCAGACCGTGGCATTGTGTCCATGACTGCCCGGCTGGTGGGAGATGCCCTGGAAGCCCCCCAAGAAAAGCCTAAGTTTACAAAAAAAGGCCCGGTTTGGCCTGGAAATGGAAACAGACGCATGACTGACACATTTTACTGGAGCCAAGTTGATTCTGAACCCGCACCCACCAATGGTCTGAACAGAGGTCAGGACTGTGTCACAAAGCTGGGCACATTTCCTTTCAAGTATTTGCACCTTATATATCTGCAAGCCAAATCTGAGTCCAGGAACAAAATCAGCCCTAGTGAGGGCATCTGGGTGTCCTGGGATGAGCTGATACAAGGAAGCACATTGGCTTCACTGGGATTAAGTGGGCAATTGCATGACAAAAACTAAAGTTCACAGAGAAAGGGACCTTTCAAGGAGTGGTGTGTTGAGTGACATTCTCCATGGCTACTATCCTGAAGTCTACAGCAAAGAAATGGGGAAAGGCCAGTGCTTCTCCTGCCAGGAAAGTCTTCTCATTGGTGAGAATTACATTTCAGTTGCAGAATATGCACCTGGTACAAAATCCACCCCCTTCCTCCATGAACTCTCCCACAGCTTCATCCTATGCCTTCCCAGACATTTGTGCTCCTCCATGTACGTGAAGGAAATAAAATTCCAGGCATAAAAGCTGGGTTTCTCACAGTGAGTTCTGAGGTCAATCTCCATCAGAATTACCTTTCAAGGTACGAAAGGTCATCAAAAGGCAAAGTTGTGTCTTACACCTGTGGAAACAAGAGTCTCTTGCGATGAGGTCTGTTGCAGTCCTTAGGATTCACAATGAGGTCTCAGGACCAGCAGCACGTGGAGATTTGTTAGAATTTCAGACTCTTGGGCCACACCCAAGACAGAGTGGATCAGCAATTGCATTTTAACAAGATCCCCATTTCATGCACGTTCAAGGATCCATTAATTGATCCACCTTTCCAGACCCAGAACTCGTTTCCCACTTTGGGACAAGGACTTAAAAAGTTCTTGGGCCAACTGCCCTGGATTTCCATCTTCATCTTATTGAATATCTGATAAAGATATCAGAAGCTACAAGGAAGGTTTTCTAACCCCTGAATTATCTGCAGCCTATTTTTTCTCTCTCTCCATCCTGAACGTGCATTTGAATTTCACATTCCCTGACTTTCAAAGCACAAATCATCTTTCCTCAGGGCACAAATAGAATCTTTGCCTGGAACAGGAGATCCGGCTTCACCTGCTGACATCCTATATATTGCCTCCTTTTGAAAGCATCTGATACTGTTCTTTGGTGTCTAATGTTAACCTTCCATTATAACACTAATATATACATAACATATCTGTGAAATTGTAAAGAGAAACTCATGATTACCAAAGAGGAGAGGAAGTGGGTGACTTTGAAACAAAAGTGGGTGACATGTCTCCCTATATTCCTGTTTGTAACCATTAAAGTATGACCTTACAAATTAAAAATAGATTTAAAGCAAAAATTAAATTGAACACAACATTGTAAATCAACTATACTCCAATAAAACTTTTAAAAAGTTAAGTTGAAAAATCATTCTGTCCTTTAAGTATCCCACTCAAAGACATTTGCCAGCTTATATCCTGGCTACATTACTGTGGCAGTTTCTGATGGTAAACCAACACGCCATTTCTCAGCCAAATGTTTGTGTGTCAATCAACGAGTACCCTCTTGGAGGTGAAAAGACATTTGAGAGTCATGAAGGAGGAAAGAAGGAAAGAAGAAGAAATAACATCTATCTCAGCACACAGCTTTAGCCTAGAAAAAGAACCCAAAGTTTTAGAGAAAATGGAATTTGTGTGATATGCTTTTATCCTTGTCCCATTCTAGCCTGTGTTCGCTTTCTTCGAAAACCTCTCCATGATGCTAACAGAAGCCAAAATGTCCGTCTTCCTTGCATGGCTCTTCCCAAATGTTGTGCCAAAATCCCTGGTAGACATCCTGGGATTCACTGAAATGACCATGAGACCTCTAACTAGAGTCTCAGAGAGGTATCTGTTGAGATGGGATAAAGACAGGAAAAAGGTGAAAATCAATTACTTTCTGAACCTTCTTGGAAGAGGTCCCAAGCTCACGACTTCATTTTGAAATGGCAGGAAAAACAAAACACGTTGAAACAGGGCTTTGGTAGCAGCCCCAACTCAAACGGATGCAGAGAAGTGCTGAAGTATTCAAAATACTGCCAACTGGCACTTACATATGCAAATGAGTTACAAATGTGAGGGTCCAAATTTTGGGTTGTGTGTGCCAGGCCGGAGGGGATGGAGGGAGCACATGTCTATTTCTAGACGGCACCTTTTTTAGAAACTGATTTCTATATTGTCAGCTCCCCTGAAACCATTAGTTCACATTTTAAATGATAAATGTATTTTTAACTCCACAGCCTGATACACATTTCAGAAAGACTATTTATTATTTGTATCTGGAGGTGGTAATTGGTATCAAGTACCGTGATGTTGAACAACATTGTTCTTAGCCATAGCATCACTTTTTTAAGGATCATCAAGATCTGATCTCCTGACAAAATGCAGATGCTGAAAAGTGTAAAATGTCGGTAGAGCCGGGATTTAATGAGGATGCACCAAGAAAGATGCACTACCTTTTCATTCTCCTCCAAGAAAATCTGTTATAGTGTTTCAAAAATAAGATGTCATCCTGAAAGCAGCTTTTCACATGCCTGCATTAACCCAGGGTTACTTTGCAGAGCACTTACTTAGTCTCCTCTGAGTCCTGCCCTAGGACTGACTCTTCCGGAGGAAGGACCATCCTGATGGGGGGTGGGGCGGGTTCTCATCTCAGTGACCAAGGTCCTTCCTAATTCTTGAGTCTCTGCTCACCTTGCCCTGAACCTCCCTTGCCCACCCACGTGCCCTGGTTCTCGGCTTCTTACGAGTTCTAGGTTTGCATCTAGACTAACAATGCAGCATTTGGGCCCTGATTCATATCTGTATACCTGACCTCTGACCTGCCTCTTCTTTAATCGTCATGCTTCCTGGTGCTTCCTCCTACCTGCTGAACCCTAAGTGACTCACTGCTCTTTGAATGCTCTATTATGCCAATTTCTTGCATCAGCAAGGCTGTTTCTGAGCCCTGCAGCTGCACCCAATGGGTTGGCATCCATGCCCTTGTGTGTTTTGTTGTTATTTAATCACTACTTCGTATCCAATTCCTTTGCCACCCCATGGACTGGTGGCTTCTCTGTCCATTGGATTCTTCAGGCAAGAATACTGGAGTGGGTTGCCATTTCCTCCTCCAGGGGATCTTCCCAATCCAGGGATCGAACCTGAATCTCCTGTGGCTCCTGCATTGGCAGGTGGATTCTTCAACGCTGAACCACCTGGAAAGCCCACCACTAGGGAATACCCCTGAGTAATTCAACCTAGAATTACCAAAAAAGAAGACTTAATTAAGACAAGTACCTTTCTGCCAGTTACTATCCTAAACCCACAAACAGTAGAGGAACAGAGAGCAAGACCATCTTCAGATAAACAGACATCTCACTCAAAATTACAAATAAGAAATGTTTGCCATCACACTTGAACCGTGAATAAAACGGTTTCCTGTGGATAAAAAAGGAAGTGAGGAACAACATGGCCACCTTCTTAAGACTCCACAGAAGACTGCTTACGAGAGTTTAATGTGCTCCAAAGGTTCTTCTTGCCGGAAGTCAGTCTGCCTTCCCGACCTGAACTACCAGTCCTTATCAAGAACTGTGCAGGCTCTGGGAATTTTTGCTATTATAAGCTAATGAACTAGCTTAATATCATTTCACAGATGCTCACAGAAAAATCCAGGATCAGAGAGAAAGATCCTTATCACTGCTGGTAAAAGCAGTGTGTAAGTCTTCATGTTCTCATGGGTTCCCTGTGTGCCCCAAGTCCCCAGCAGGCAAAACAAGGGCTCGTAGTGGATGCCTATACAGGCAGGGGGCGCATTATAGGAAAAGAACACTGAGCTTGGAGATTCACCACTTTTATAGCAAGCTGAAGCAAGTTGGCTCTTTGGGGAAAGACCTGATCTCAACCCTTAAGTCTGAACATTTGGAGACAGAGATCCGCTCAGATGTCTGGGTCAGAAGAAGGCAGACCTTCTTGGCAAGAACATACAGGACTTTCAGAACCATAGGGAATGGTGTCTCCCACCACTCCTGCCCCAAACAACTCCAGATGTGTGGGACTCCAGGCTCTGTCCTACAGATGCTCTACACGCTCCTGTGTCCTGCCCTTGGTCATGCGCAGCTTGTTCTACTGCCCTAAAACACTTGCCCCAAGGAAAGCATCTTTCTCCATCGATCTCTGTAGAGATCCTTTCCCCCACGAAGCCTTGTTATTCCTTCCTATTCCTTCCTCCAGAAGATGCTTCTCCTGCATCTTGAAGTGGGCACAGAATTCCCACATCCTTTCTTTTCTGGGATTGTATATCTGATTCTCCTCAAACTGGGGGTTGGGCTGGGGGCTGTGTGCATCTCCAGGTGAAGGACAAAGTCATGCACGTCAGATAAACAAAAATGACCAAAACACACAGAAGAGAAAAATGTTGAAATTCAAAGAAAAAAATTAGTTTATAAACATATATTAAAATCTCTTGTTCAGTTTTTGGTTTCTAAACACCATTCCCTAATCAAAGGAACCAGGACTACTTGTAGAAGTGGTTGATTTCAGGGCTGGAGCAGAAACAATGTAAGATGTGCCTGGAACATCTTATCATGTCAGCAAGTAGGGAAGCGTTCAGAACAGATGGGGTCAGGTTGAAGGGACTCGGGAGCCAACCTGGAGCAGCAAAAAAGTGAAGGAGAAACAGAATTCTGGCATCTCCTCAAAGATGTTTCCCCCACACATTTGTTACTTACAAAGGGAAAATGATGATGTGTGGTGGAGAAACCTAGCAGACATTCTACCTCATCCATGTGGTCAATGACAAAGTCACCAGTCGTAAGACATGAGGACATCATGTATCCATGAAGAAGGCCCTGAGAAGGGGCATGCCATCTCTTCAGTATTCCCCCAAATACATCACTTAAATCTATGCATGAGAAAAACATCAGATAAACCCAAGCTGAGGAAGATTCTATGAAATACCTGATGCATTTTCTTAAAAATGTCAAGGTTGGAACTTCCTTGGTGGCCCAGTGGTTAAGACTCTTCCCTTCCAATGCAGGGGGCTTGGATTTGATCTCTGATAATGGAGTAAGATCTCACATGCCATGCAGCACCACCGAAAAGTTTTTTAAAAGAAAAATGTCAAGGTCAATAAAGGATGAAAAAGATAGAGGAACTTTCACAGATTGGAGAAGACTAGTGAGAAGTGACAAGTATGCACAATGAGGTTTCAGATCTAATCTTTTGGATTAAATACAGGAACAAAAGGAAAAAAGTGAAAAAACTGGTGAAATTCTAGTACGATCTATCATTAGCTCATGGTGTTGTACCAATATCATTGTTAGTCTGGATAACTGCACCATGATTGTGTAAAATGTTAGCATTAGGGGAAACTGCAGGAAAGGTATATGGGAAGTCTCTGTAAATACTTACAACTCTTTTTAAAATCTAAAATTATTGCCAAATTTAAAAAAAGTTTTAGGAAAAATTAGGAGAATTCAAAGATAATAATAGGTAATTATTATAATAATAGGTAAGCACTTTGCGTCAATCACAACAAAATGGGGAAAATTCTTTTTTAAAATTTTTATTTATTTATTTTGGCTGTGTCGGGTCTTTGTAGCTGTGCAGGGTTTTTCTGTGGTGAGTACGGGGTACTCTCAAGTTGCAATGCACGGCTTCTCATTGGGGTAGCTTCTCTTGTTGCAAGTACGGACTGTAGAGGACGTGGACTTCAATAGTTGCAGCCCCCAGGCTCTAGAGCACAGACTCAATAGTTGTTGCACATGAGCTTAGTTGCTCCGTGGTGTGTGGGATCTTCCCTGACCAGGGATCTAATCTGTGTCACCTGCATTGGCAGGCAGATTCTTTACCACTGAACCACCAGGGAAGCCCCCAAACTGTGGAATATTCTTTAAGAAATGGGAATACCAGACCATCTTACCTGCCTCCTGAGAAACCTACTGTATGCAGGTCAAGAAGCAATGGTTAGAAACAGACATGCAGCAACAAGCTGGTCTAAAATTGGAAAAGGAGTACGTCAAGGCTATATATTGTCATCCTGCTTATTTAACTTATATATACAATACATCACATGAAATGCTGGGCTGGATGAAGCTCAAGTTGGGATCAAGATTGCTGGGAGAAATATCAACAACCTCAGATATGCAGATGATATACTCTAATGGCAGCAAGTGAAGAGGAGCTAAAGAGCCTGTTGATGAGGGTGAAAGAGGAGAGTGAAAAATCTGGCTTAAAACTCAACATTCAAAGAACTAAGATCATGGCATCTGATCCCATCACTTCATGACAAATAGATGGGGGGAAAGTGGAAACAGTGACAGATTTTATTTTCTTGGGCTCCAAAATTACTGCAGATGGTGACTACAGCCATGAAATTAAAAGACACTTGGTCCTTGGAAGAAAAGCTATGACCAACCTAGACAGCATATTAAAAAGTAAAGACATCACTTTGCGGACAAAAGTCCATACAGTAAAAGCTTTGGTTTTTCCAATAGTCATGTATGGATGTGAGAGTCAGACCATAAAGAAAGCAGAGTGCCAAAGAATTGATGCTTTCGAATGGTGAGGCTGGAGAAAACTCTTGAGAGTCCCTTGGACAGTAAGGAGATCAAACCAGTCAATCCTAAAGGAAATCAACCTTGACTATTCATTGGAAGGACTGATGCTAAAGCTGAAACTCCAATCCTTTGGCCACCTGATGTGGAGAACTGACTCACTGGAAAAGATCCTGATGCTGGGAAAAATTAAGGACAGGAGGAGAATGGGGTAACAGAGAAGTAGATGGTTGGATGGCATCACCAACTCAATCGACATGAGTTTGAGCAAATTCCAGGAGATAGCGAAGGACAGGGAAGCCTGGCATTGCAAAGAGTCGGACACAAATTAGTGACTGAACAGCAAAGACTTTTCGTAAATTAACTCCCTAATTTACACAACGATTTCCTACAACTGAAGTAATCTCTATGGTACCCACTGTATTGTAACTGACAAAACTGAGGCATAAGGAAGTTAACTAGTCTAATAAGACCCGTTCTAAGTAGTAAGGCCAGACTCAAAATCCAGCTCTAGATTCTGTGCTCCTAGGGCAAGCCACTCCAGTACTCTTGCCTAGGAAATCCCATGGATGGAGGAGCCTGGTAGGCTGCAGTCGATGGGGTCGCTACAAGTCGGACGCGACTGAGCGACTTCACTTTCACTTTTCACTTTCACACAATGGAGAAGGTGATGGCAACCCACTCCAGTGTTCTTGCCTGGAGAATCCCAGGGACGGCAGAGCCTGGTGGGCTGCTGTCTATGGGGTCGCACAGAGTCGGACACGACTGAAGTGACTTAGCAGCAGTAGCAGCAGTAGCAGCAGCAGCCATGTTACCTTGCTGGTCAAGATCACTGTGGTTCTTAAGAAGTTGTTGCTTTTTCCTTAGTCCCAAAATCTAGAGTAGATGCTATCGATCACAATCACTGAGAATCTGCTTTGTTCCAAGCAGATATTAAATCTCTGCAAATATTGATCACCTCACTAGTCTCATCCTTGCTTTACAACTGAAGCAAGTGAGACCCAGAGAGGTACACCAGATACTGTGTTTGATAGTCTGGTCTTTGCTTTTCTGGGCCAACCCCCAGGAGCTGGGATCACAAAGTCTGAAAAGTCAATTTTCGAGAATCCTGGGCCAGCAAGTTGCTGGTTGGATTCCACCCAGGAAAAGTGCCATTGCAGGTTTGGAAGGTAGAAGAGAAGCAGAAACCAGTGTCCTCCAGCCCCTATCTAGCCACAGCCAAGCAGAGGCACCAGCTCTGGGCTGTCAGTGGGAGGTTTCCCCTATGACTTCTAGGTGGCTTCTAAAGGATCATCGCCTTCAGCTGTCAGCTGGACTCAACTTCCCCAGAAACCTTGTATTTCCAGACTTTCTAATATTCTCTTTCCGAGCCTCTATTCCCTGAATGGAACCTTTTCTAAACACCTAAGGTGAACTTTGTTTTCCCTGACCAAACACTGACCAAGACTTTTAGTAACTTTCCCAAGATCACATGGTTAGCTGGTAAGTGGCTGGGCTAGATTTATTAGCCCACGCTTGTAACAAATGTTTACTGAATGGACCTAAAACTGGCATTTCTACACTTAGACTGGAGCCTTTTCCTGGCCCCCAAGAATACTTGGTTGGGAGTCTGACCACCTTCCTAGGTTTCTGCATCCCTGTCTACCTCAATCCTCTGTGGATTCCTGTTGCAAACCAAATGGACATTTCCCCATGAAGGATGCTAAGTTCCATTTGCCTATAAGCATCATCATAGCTGAAACCCATCAACCACTTTTGACAACATTCATCACCTCACCCTGGATTCAGCTTAATTTTGCTACCCACCCCCTCACAAGACACTGTGTTTCAAGGGACAGTATTATAATCATATCACTCCACAGTCCCACCTCCAACTCCCTGTGGTCATTGCTGAGATTCCAACACACAACATTACCAAAGCAAAGTTGATGATGCACACTCCTCGTGTCAAGGAACTTTGCAAACTGTGAGTGCTAATAAAAATTTATTCTTTTCTTTTATTGGATCAACCACTATCCAATTCTGTCACTAGAGACCTGGCTCACAAAGTGTAGTTTAAAAGGAAATATTTATTATTAATTAGGGTTCAGAAAGTGTCAACCACAAGCTCAAAGTATTTATAGGCATGGGTCTCTGGTGATGCTAATTAAGCAATACTAATGTTGCAGATTTCTGTTGATTCTGCCAAATTTGACAGAGGCAGCCCTTTCTGGCTAAAGTTACTAATACTCACTTAATGCAAACGTTTACCAGTTTTTCTTTCCATCAAGAATAGTGTTAGAAGGAATTTGATGGTTACAAAGCTATGTGGAAAATAATGTGAAGGCAGGGAAGAGGAAGCAGACAAAAATCACCCCCTGCTATTCCTGAGGCTTCTGTCCCTGGCGAGAGTTTAGCGATGTCTAGAGAAAAACACGCAAGGTGGGGCCGTGGCAGGATGCACTATCCAAAGCGGCGACTTCTGCTAAACCTCAGCCAGAAGTGGCCGGTGTGGCCAGATGCCCCACTTTTCTCCAGAAAAGTTGGAATTGGGAATCCACTTTTTAAATTATATAATCTCACTGTTTTAAAAATTAAAGTTTAAGTGTTAGTCACTCAGTCGTGTCCAGCTCTTGGCAACCCCATGGACAAAGCCTGCCAGTCTTCTCTGTCCATGGGATTCTCCAGGCAAGAACACTGGAGTGGGTTGCCATTCCCTTCTCCAGGGGATCTTCCTCACCCAGGGATTGAACCCAGGCCTCCTACATTGCAGGCAGAGTCTTTACTATCTGAACCACCAGGGAACTGAATTCCATTACACAAATAAAATTAAGACTACAACCTCTGATTTTATGAATATCTTGAGGCTTAGGGCACATATATTTCCAAAGATATGATAAAAGGACCATTAAAGGACATAGTCAACATAATCAAAGCTATGGTTCTTCCAGTAGTCATGTATGGATGTGAGAATTGAACTATAACGAAAGCTGAGTGCCAAAGAATTGATGCTTTTGAACGGTGGTGTTGGAGAAGACCCTTCAGAGTCCCTTGGACTGCAAGGAGATATACCCTGAAGATACTTCCTGAAGGAAATCAGTCCTGAATATTCATTGGAAGGACTGATGCCGAAGCTGAAACTCCAATACTTTGGCCACCTGATATGAAGAACTGACTCATTTGAGAAGACCCTGATGCTGGGAAAGGTTGAAGGCGGAAAGAGAAAGAGACGACAAAGGATGAGACGGTTGGATGGCATCACTGACTCAATGGACACGAGTTGAAGTAAGCTCTGGGAATTGACGATGGACAGGGAGGCCTGGCATGCTGCAGTCCATGGGGTTGCAAAAAGTCGGACACGACTGAGCGACTGAACTGAACTGAACTGAAGGGACAGGAAACTGAACAAAAAGAATGAGCATTTCTTACATATCTATTCACTAAACATCACATATTAAGACATGCATTATCCCATTTTTAGGAAGAAGCTATTAAGAATTAGAGTGGAAAAGAAAAGAGGGAAGAGAGGAAGAAAGTAAGGGGCTTTGACACAGAATTTGGATTGTCTTGTTCATCATCACAAGGGTCAGCCTATTGGAGAATCGAAGGTTTTATTTACTGAGGAAGCAAGATTTCTAAGGCAGGAAAACAGCAGTCTTCACACAAAAACTTGGCTATTTTGTTAATTTATTTCCTTCACATGTCTACATTTATTTTTAGAATAACTGGTATACTTGGAATCCTAGTATATCATCCCGTAGGGAATTAAAATCTTCAGCTTCCCCGGTGACATTTAAAGAGAGTCAGTCATCTTATCTCGTCTGTGTGTATGTGACCTGGAGATCTTGCTCTCTTGGTCTCTCTCCCATCACTGCTACCCTGCAGGGCTGAGACAGCATGCCGGATGAAGGGGGTACTTGGAAGGAACAGTCCAGGGCAGTGGTGGGGTCATGTCCATGGAAAGTCGGACACATGCCAGCTTCTCAAACCTCTCCATCACAGCCCCACTGTCGAACCCTGCTCCCAAGAGCTGCTTCACTGCCCGCCAGCCCACTCTCAGCCCATGTCTGATTTCATGCTTAATAAGGGGGCCTGCACTGATATCCTAGGCTGCTGGAACAAGCGCCACAAACTATGTGGCTTAAGCCAGGGAGTGATCATCTCATAGTTCTAGAAGTGAGAAGTCCAAAGTCAAGGTGTCAGCTTGATTTCTGAACTTGAATACCTACTAAGGGCTGTGGGGGAGTCCCTTCCATATCTCTCTCGTGGTTTCTAGTGATGTGCTGGCAATCACTGGTGTTTCTTGATTTACAGAATCATCACCTCAATTTCTGCCGCTTCATCTGTACAGGGACTTCTCCCTCTGTACATGTCTCTGTGTCCAAATGTTCCATCTTTATTAAGACATCTTTTGGCTCAGACGGTAAAAGAATCTGCCTACAATGCAGGAGAGCTGGGTTGGATCCCTGGGTTGGGAAGATCCCCTGGAGAAGGGAATGGCAATCCACTCCAGTCTTCTTGCCTGGAGAATTCCATGGACAGAGAACCTGGCCGACTAAAGTCTTTCGAGGTTGCAAAGAGTCAGACACAGCTGAGTGATTATTACTTTCACTTTCACATACTGGATTGGGGCTCACCTTAATGACTTCGTCTAAATCTAACTAATTATATCGCAACGACCCTATTTCCAAACAATACCATTTTCTGAAGTATTGAGGCCTCAACATACAAATTTTAGGGGAAACATTCAACCCTTTGCAGAGAAGGAGTGTCTTTCAGAGACAAAATAGAAATCACCAACCTAAGAAGAGTGAGAGCCTCCCTGGTGGCTCAGTGGTAAAGAATCTGCCTGCCAAGTAGGAGATGCAGGTTTGATCCCCGGAAGTAGAACATGGCAACCCACCCCAGTATTCTTGCCCCGGAAATCCCACAGACAGAGGAGCTTGGCAGGTTACAGCCCATGGGGTTGCAAAAAAGTCAGCGAGTGACCAAACAACACGACAACAGGAAGAGTGAACAAGGGTGAGGTCCAGTCCTGTTCCATGTGGCTGCACAAGAAAAATACCAATGCCTAGGGTTTGGAAACCATCCAGAAGCCCCCCAGAGCCCCCAGACAACCCCAGAGCACAGGCAGAAGCTCTGAGGCTTAGCACTGCCTGACCACGTGATGTCAAAACCGTCTCTGTTAATAAAATGTCCTGGCCTCTCCAACTTGCCCTTGGACGTGGACAGCCCTTGCATCCAGCGCAAATGCAGGGCGGGAGTGTGCGCTCTTCTTTTGGGAATTGATGTGTCAATTCCTCCACTCCCCACACTAGTCAGCTGGAAGGAGGCAGAGCCAACAACCTGCTTTCTGTTTATTTTGTCAACTCTGTTACAGGCCTGTGTCTGACTTCGGGCTGTGAGTCTTAAGGGAAGGGATAAGATCTTCCACATTCGGTTGCAAAAGACAGGCCTCTAGTCGGTACGTATTTATTTTCGCCATTTTGGAGTGAACTCTGTTCCTCATGAGACACCCCCGATTAGTCGGAAATTGTCTGAGTCCCCACCTGCATGCTGTGAAATCCTTCCGGAGTGTTCCTCTTAGCTACTTTCAAGCAGAGCTGGGGGAGGTGCCTGAACAGTAAGAAAAATAAACTTGGATGGGCTCCAAGCCCCCTGGCAAGGCTCCCCCCACCCTCCCCTGCTTTCTGAGCATCACAATAGGCTTCCAAAATCCTCCCCAGCCTGCTGTCACAACACAAACACGGCTCACTCCTCCCTCAAACGTACAGCATCTTCATGCTTCATGAAGCCCAGAGGTTCTGTGGCTGCCAGGAGGACCAGAAGGGATGTTCCCACATTTTACTTTTGTCTTTGGGCCAGAAAGTGCATATATTACTATTTCTACTGCCGTGTGCCATTCTTTTACTACACATCTACAGCTGTACCCCATACGGGGAGGGTTGGACCTATTCCTCTAACTTATGGGTTCTCATTGACATTGAAGGCAGGAGGAGAAGGGGACGACAGAGGATGAGACGGTCGGATGGCATCACCGACTCGATGGACGTGAGTCTGAGTAAACTCCGGGAGTTGGTGATGGACAGGGAGGCCTGGCGTGCTGCAGTCCATGGGGTCACAAAGAGACGGACACAACTGAGCGACTGAACTGAACCGATTGACATTTGTGGGCTTCCCGAGTGGTTCTAGTGGTAAAAAAAACCCGCTTGCCAATGCAAGAGATGTAAGAGACTTGGGTTAGATCCCTGGCTTGGGGAAGATCCCCTGAAGGAGGTCACGGCAACCCACTCCAGTATTCTTGCCTGGAGAATCCCATGGATAGAGGAGCCTGGAGGGCTACAGTCACACATGGGGTCACACAGAGTCAGACACGACTGAAGTGACTTAGCACACACACATACTGACATTTGTAAACCAGCCTCTCTTGATTTTGCATTTGGGACCACTCAACAGAGAACAGGACCAAATTTTATCTTTAGAGTCTACCTAAAAAGCATTCATTACGCAAATGGATAATGACCAAGATTTCCAAGGGGAACTCTGAGACTGTATTCATTTCCCAGGGCTGCCATCAACAAAGGACCACACACTTAGTAGCTGAAAGCAACAGAAAGTCATTCCCTCACAGCTCTGGGGGCTGGAAGTCGGAAATCAAGGTGTTGGTCCTGCTCCCTCTTTGACCTGCAGTGGAGAATCTTCCCTTGTTTCTTCCCTGCCCTTATGGTCGCCCTCCAACCTCAGCATCCCTTGGCTTGCAGCTCCATCACCCCAACCTCTGCCTCTGTGGCCACGAGGCTTTCACAACCCTCCCAGCCCCCATCTCTGTGTCCAAATGTCCCTCTTTACATAACACCATCAGTCAGCCCTTTGGGTTGGGGTCTATCTGAAGTACCTCATCTTGAGTGGATTTCATCTGCAAGGACCTCATTTCCAAATAAGCTCACGTTTAAGGTATCTGGGGATTAAGATGTAATTATGTCTTCTGTGGGGGTGATAGCATTTAACCTATAAGGTCACTTAACATTGAGATTCTGTTCCTGCGTGTGTGTGTGCTGTTGCTTCAGTTGTGTCTGACTCTTTGTGACCCAGTGGACTGTTGTCCCCCAGGCTCCTCTGTCCATGAAGTTCTCCAGACCAGAACACTGGAGTGGGTTGCCATGCCCTCTTCCAGAGGCTCCTCCCAACCTAGGGATAGAACCGATCCCTCCTGCACTGGCAGGGGGTTCTTTACCACTAGCACCACCTTGAAAGCCCCCAAATTCTGCTCAGATACTTTTAAACCATACATTTAAACACTGACAATAGACATATTAGCTAAAAACCACTTGTTGTGGAAAATCTCAGTGGATCCTGCTACTTACGTAATGTTGAAATATGTGCTACAGACCCAACTCCATATTTCCACTGCCATCTTCTTGACCTCAGCAGTAAGAGAGCTTATCATTTTTGTGAGCACATTTTCTACCTCTGATAGATACTTCTTGGAATACTTCCCCAGACATCAACAGCTTTCAATACCTCTCCTGTGAAATCTTATCCAATTGCTCACCTGTTCACTTGTAAATATTTGTTTATACTACAATACATACTATCTGCCAGGCAGGGTGGAAGTAGATGAAAGGCATACACCCTTCTTTCAAGGAGCCCCTGGACTTCGGGGATTTGTACAGTTGTGCTAAATCGTGATGCTAAAAACAAGCTACTGGGACTGTGGAGGTAGACTGCACACACTGAGCCCCTTGAGTGCCAGTATGCTCGGCCGTGTCTGACTCTGTGTGACCCCAGGGACTGTGGCCCGCCAGGCTCCTCTGTCCATAGAGTTCTGCAGGCAAGAATACTGGAGTGGGTTGCCATTTCCTCCTCCAGGGGATCTTCCCGACCCAGGGATTGAACCTGAATCTCTTACGTCTCCTGAATTGGCAGGTGGGTTCTTTACCACTGTGCCACCTGGGAATGCATTGAGCCCATTACTGACAGACATATTATGTCTGTTATCTTGCCTGATCCTCACATACAGACTGTGGATGGCGTTTTTAACCCCATTTTGCAGATTAAAAAACTGAAGCTCAGAGAGGGTCAGTGTTTGGTCTTAGTTATTGTCATCAGCAGATGAAGTATAATTAGGTCATGGTCACATATGCACCTCATTCCAATATCCTTACTGTTAATGTTTAAAATGTTGAGACTTCCCTGTTGATCCAGTGGCTAAGACTGCACAGTCCCAATACAGGAGGCCCAGGTTCGATCCCTGGTCAGAGAACTAAATCCTACATGCCACAACTTAAAAAAAAAAAAAAAAAAGTCCATTATATGGTGCAGCAAATGCTGAAGATCCCTCAAACTTCAAGGAAGATGGGAGATCCCTCTTGCCTCATCTAAGGCATGATGCAGCCAAATAAATACAATTTTTTAATTTTAAATGTTTAAAGCTGAATGATGGCAATGTGGGATGTTTTTATAGTTCTCTCTCTAATAGTGCATATGCTTGAAAAGGTCCGTGCTAAAAAGCCCATAATAAAACCCTTTCTGAAACAAAGAATGAAATCCTTGCTATGAACCACTGTATGCCTGGGGTCAAATGAGCAGCACCTTGCGTGTCTGCAGCCAGGATTGTCTCTTCTGAATTCACATTGCTCTGGTTTGGACCATTCATGATATTTATATGTGTATTATATTGACCAACAATATCCACCTCCAACACATGTGCACACACACATACACACAGTCAGATCTAAAGAAAGGATAGAGAAATTTTATATTTATTGTACAATAAATATAATAAATACATTAAAATGTTTATTTAGCATGGTGATTTGCATATATTACCTGGGAATAAATACTGATTAAATAAATAAGCAAGAAATCAATGAAATTACTTGGAAGTCTTGTCTTTTATTGTTTTTCAGTTGCTCAGTCACGTCCAACTCTTTGCGACCCCATGGACTGCAGCACACCAGGCTTCATTGTCCTTCACCATCTCCTGGAGCTGCTCAAACTCACATCCTTTGAGTCGTTGATGCCATCCAGCCATCTTATCCTCTGTCTCCTCCTTATCCCCTTCTCCTCCTTCCTTCAATCTTTCCCAGCATCAGGATCTTTTCCAGTGATCTGGCTCTTCAAATCTTTTTAAGCCCTTGAAAATAGAAAAACTGTTTTATTTACAAATATATGATTTAGACCTTTTATTTTATTACTATATTATTTTATTACGTATATATAGCTCATTTTACATTATCTTATATATCTTTAACTAACTCAATGCAAATGAATATATGCTTACCCATTCCTGACACATAAGTACATATTTATTGCCGTCATGAGTGTAGTCTAAGCCTCACAAGGGGTGATTTTTGTCTGCTTTTACTCACAAAAGAGTCCCAAGCATCTGTAGTGGTACCACACACACAGTAGGTGTTTAACAACTATCTGTTAAGTGAATTGATGATTGGACCAACACATGTAAGCCGTATTGACTACCTTATAAAAGAGAAAGAGAGGAAAATGATTCAGGAATTTTGTATCAGTCTCTTAAAAATGTCCACATAATTTCAGTGATCATATATTCTGAGTTGTGTTGAAACAGTATTTCAGCTTAAGTGATCTGTTTTATTTGTTTGTTTTTTAACTTGTGACACTCCAATTATCTGAATACCACTAACAGGGTCCTCTAACTCCCTAGAGCACAGCTCAGAACAAAAGGCAAGAAAAAAGACCACTGAGTTACCACAACAAGTATTGCAACAGCTCTATCCCTATGAGCTATTCTGATAAGTTTGGCTCTCTGTTTTTCTGTATCTCAACAGAATAAAGAAATATAGAAAATTAAGAGAGCCATGGTGATATTAGGACAAATGGACATCCATATGCAGAAAAAAATCTCAAACTACAACCTCAAAACTTACACAAAACTCAAAATAAATCATCGTCCTAAAGGTAAAATGGGCTTCCCAGGTGGCTCAGATGGTAAAGAATCTGCCTGTCATTGCAGACCTGGGTTTGATCCCTGGATTGGGAAGATCCCACAGAAGGGAATGGCAATCCATTTCAGTATTCTAGTCTTGCCTGGAGAATCCCTCAGATAGAGGAGCCTGGTGGGCTACAGTCCATGGGGTCGCAGGGTGTCGGACATGACTGAGTTACACTTCAAAAGAGGTAAAACACAAAACAGTAAACATCTGAGCACTTCCCTGGCAGGTCAGTGGATAGGAATCTGTCTGCCAATGCAGGGGACACGGGTTCGATCTCTGGTTTGGGAAGATGCTGCAGAGCAGCTAAGCCCGTGAGACACCACACAGGCTTGAGTGCTGCAATTGCACTCCTGAAGCCCACACACCTGGAGGCTGTGCTCCCAACAGGAGAAGCCGCCTCAGGGAGAAGCCCGCACAGCGAAACTAGAGAGGAACCCCTGCTCGCCAAAACTATAAGACCCAGGGCAGCCAAAAATAAATAGCTAGAAATAAATTAGCTGCTTAAAAAAAAAAATGAACATTTTAGTAGAAAACAAGAAAGATTTTTTAATGACATTGGGTTAGTCAAACATTTCTCAGATACAACACCAAAAGTATAATCTAAAAAGAAGAAAGCTATAAATTGGAATAGCACAAAATTAAAAACTTTTGCTCTGTGAAGGACATTATAAACAGAATGAAACAACAGGCCACAGACTGAGAGAAAATATTTGCATATCACATATCCACAAAGGACTTGTATCCAGAACATATAAGGAAACTTAAAACTCAGCAGTAATTAAAGATGAAACACTATTTTTGAAATGGAAGAATGATTTAAAGGGACACTTCACCAAAGATGGCATGTGGGTGGCAAATAAACACTTGAAAAGATATTCATCATCATTAGTCATATGGGAAATGCAAAGTAAAACCACAGTGGGATGCCAGGCCACACTCATCAAAAAGGCTAAAACTAAAAAGTATCAACAATATCAAGTGGTGGTGAGGATGCAGAGGAACTAGATCTCTCCTGCAGTACGGGTGGAAATGTAAAATGGGATTGACCCTCTGGAAAACAAGCTGTTCTTTAAAAAGTTAAAGCATACAGACATTTTCCATATGACCAAGCAATCCCAGGAGAACTGCAAATTTACTACACATACAGATGAACCTATTTCCAGGGCAGGAATCGAGATGCAGACATAGAAAATGGACATGGGGACACAGGAGGAAAGGGAGAGTGGAACAAATTGGGAGAATAGGATTCGCATCTATACACTACCATGCGTAAAATACATAGCTAATGGGAACCTGCTATAAAGCCCAAGAAGCTTATCTAGGTGCTCTGTAAGGATCTCCATCGGTGAAAGGGAGGGGACATATGCATACATGTAGCTGGTTTGCTTCATTGTACAGCAAAAACTAACACAACATTGGAAAGCAATTATGCTCCAATAAAAAATTTCCACAGATGTTTCTAGTAGCTCTATTCGTTGGAGAAGGAAATGGCAACCCACTCCAGTGTTCTTGCCTGGAGAATCCCAGGGACAGAGGAGCCTGGTGGGCGGCTGTCTCTGGGGTCACGCAGAGTTGGACAAGACTGAAGTGACTTAGCTGCAGCAGCAGCAGCAGCTCTCTTCATAATCACTCCAAACAGGGGAAAAACTCAGATGTCCTTCAACGGAGGAATGAGTAAATAAGCGGATGTCCGTCCTATCCTGGAATACAATTCAGCAATAGAAAAGAATGGCTTCCTGATGCACGCGACAACTTCCAAAGGTATCAAGCTTGGGAAAGGAGAAGACCCAAAAAGGTAATGATTGTATGACGCCATTTATACACCAGTCTCAAAAAGACAAAACTATGGGGAGAGAGAACACATCTGGGAGTGTCAGACTTTAGAGGTAGGGAGATACCAATCAGGGATACAGGAAGCCTTGAGTCAAAGAAAGCTCTGGTTCAGAGACGAAAGACTCTCAGGCAACCCAACGAACCAAGATGGATCACCCAGACACAGGGCTACAGCACAGACTAGGCTGCAAGGAAAGAGGGGTCCCCATCCAGAGCACATGGGGATAAGGGAGGGCACTGCCAGGAGCCAGCCAATCCCAGAGCAATTCTTTTCTTCTTTCCTTAACCTCCTGGTTTCCTCTCATCAGTCTGAGAATGGGATTTTAAGTGGCAGTCTCCTGTTAGACTAGCCTGGAAGTAGACAGTGATTTTTTTTTAGTAGGTTTCTATGCCAAATGATTAATACTAATATTTTTAACTCATAAAAGGATACACTTCATTTCTTGACAAAACCACTTACAAGGAAGAGCTCACTTACTGACAAAGCCGGATAATCGATGTGCTACTATCTCTGCCTTATGATTTCTCTAATGGCGAAATAATGAAGTATTATTTAGTTTAATACAATCACTGAAGCTTCTCGGTGATCTTGGAAGGAAGAGACATAAGCTAGGAACCTTTGAAAGGTATAATCAATTTCTTATACAAGACTTTATATAAATAAAAAGTAGAATTAATTTAAATGACAAGTGGTTCATTGTAGATCTTTATTATGTTCTAGGATTAGTGGTACCAGGGAAATTAGTCAACCAAGACCATTTTGTAATTATAGAGGCCACAAGAATCTAGATCTGCCTTAAATAACCTCTTAAATAAGATTAGGGTTAAAGTGCATTATGAATTTTTGTGTTTCATAAGACAGCAAAATTCAGTTAAGTGGGAGAAAAAAATAAAAGTAAATAACATTTAAAGGGACAACAATACCAGGTCAAAGTCGACTTTTCATTGACTCATATTAGGTCTCTACCCATCTCCACCATCTGGCATTTTGCATTTGTCTGTCAGCAACATAATTTCTAAATGAACTGACTGATTTTTAACCAAATTCAATACCGTAACAAAGAGTAATAAGATATGACTTAAATTCCTTTTGCAGCTTAGTTCTTTTCTTGCAACAGCTGATAGAAGTCTGTAAAACAATCCCACCAAGAAATTGTATCAAATTGTTTTGCAAATAATTGCTTAATATTAACAAAAACACGTGTGGAAAAAAAAATACATGTATGACCATGGCTGTTTTGTGAATCAGGTTTACTTCTATATGCCTGAACTAGGCGTCTCCTTTGGGATAAACACATGCCATAGCTCACAGCTTTTCCCTCATGAAATCTGTTGAAAACAGAGATACAACAACTTGAAAACTTGCCACAAAATTAAAAGACTGTAGATTTGAGCTGTGGCACAGGAGTCCCCCAAAGTTAGTGATTTCTCCATAACCCAATGATTCATTATAACCACTGCACTGATTGGGAAAACCAATGGAAACTGAAGCTCAAAACTTGAGTTGCACAAATTGAAAAGCTCCAGAAGGTAAGTCAATACTCTGTTTCAATGACAATAAAGCAATTGATAATGAATATTTTAGAGTCTCCGTGGTCAAGTCCTCAGATACAATCTTCATCCAGGAGGTCACTTAGGATGGAGTCTCCTGTTGTTCAGTGCAATTCCTGAGTAGCAGCTGTACCCTCTATGGGAGACAGAAAGTAATTATGCTCTTCAGGTTCAGGGACTATTCTGGTTTCAATAGAAACTTGGAGAAGGCAATGGCACCCCACGTCAGTACTCTTGCCTGGAAAATCCCATGGAGGGAGGAGCCTGGTAGGCTGCAGCCCATGGGGTTGCGAAGAGTCGGACATGACTAAGTGACTTCACTTTCACTTTTCACTTTTACGCATTGGAGAAGGAAATGGCAACCCACTCCAGTGTTCTTGCCTGGAGAATCCCAGGGATGGCGGAGCCTTGTGGGCTGCCGTCTATAGGATCACACAGAGTTGGACATGACTGAAGTGACTTAGCAGCAGCAGCAGCAGTTCAGGGTCATAGCAAAGGAAGATATTCATCCAACATGCCTTTGAAATAGATGTAAATTCCAGGGACGTGTAGACTACAAATTCTGGGGCTTGGACGTGCAGAGAAAATCTAAGAATCAAGAAGGAAAGGTATCAGTTGTTAGAGACTGTAACTGTGATGCTGCTACTGCAATACAGGTTTGATCCCTGGGTGGGGAAGATTCCACTGGAGAAGGGAACAGCTACCCACTCCAGTATTTTGGCCTGGAGAATTCCATGGACTAAATTTTCTGGGTTATTTTTGAACTGTGTAAGTGTGACATGGTATACCAGTTGGATCTTTTAAACCAAATCCCAGAATTAGAATAGGAAACTTGATGAATACAATGCATCTGAATTTAATAAAACACCCAAAACCTAAGGGTTTTCTTAAAGCATAGTTTGAAGAATTGGATTGAACTGGGTCAGATGGAGGCCAGCCACAGAAGCAGAAAGTTGGCCGGCAATCCACGCACACAATGGGGAACATCATCTACCAACTGTGAGGATGGGGATCGAGGAAAAGGGGGCGAAGCCCTAATGATGCCAAAAATCTTACACAGGTTTCAAAAGGCTCTGAGAGTATACATGTAAAATAATTAACCTTAGAATATGGAGTGGAAAAAGAAAACTGTTGGTTCCTTAGAGACGGCAGCAAATTCACACATTGGTTTTGGACAAGGCTATGGAAAAAACGCAGGCTCTACTCCGCAGCTTAATCCACCCTCAACTGCATAACCGTTCTGTGTTCTTTGAACACCTCTGATCTCCTATTCTAATATGGACACTGTGAACCACGCCAACTTTTCATATTATTACATCATATGTATTGAAAGCTTTCACATACAGGGCATTTAAAACTTATTTAATTATCATAGCCCTATAAGGTAGAGATTATTATACTTTTTTTTAATAGATGAGAAGCAGAGGCTTCAAGAAATGAATTGTCCCTGGTCACAAAACACGTACTCCCCAGACCCGGCTGTCGGTCTGCAGAGCCCAAGGTCCTAAACCTCAAACTACCCCTTATTTAATTGTCTCTTCTATTATTCCAAGCATTTAATAAGTCTTTTTGAAAATCTAGATAGGAATAAACACTTTATCTACTTGGTCCTGATTCTCTTTCATGTTGGGCAAGCCATAGATATTTCAAAAGAACCCAGAACTGACAGGGAGCCCTCAGGCAAAATGAGAAATACATTCTCTTAATGGAAGGTGGGAACCTGCAGGCTTGTAACCATGGTTCTTGCAGGGGAGGAAGCAGGCTTGGAGAAGCACCTAATGCCTTCCTAAGCACTGCTGGACTCATTTCTGAAGGGCAAATACCTTCCAGGGATGTTGGAAATCCTGTGAGACTGAAGAGCCAAACAAGCAAAAGAAAGGGTTAGGGCTTAAAAGAGCCTTTGGAATAAACCTCCTCTCTGCAATAAAATCAACATGACATAAATTGGGTCTTTGGATCAAACTTCAAAATGGAGCATTCAGCAATGTCTCTGATCTTTGTAACATGTTTTAGTTTTCAGCTGTCACTCTGTGCTCAGCTGCCGAGGTCTCCAAATGTGATTGGTTCTTTGCCAGAAAATAATTGTACAGGTCCATTCTTAGCTTCTTTCCAAGGGAGATCTGTGTTCACAGGAAGGCATGTTGTTTCTAAATAAAGGCCCCATCTTATTAAATTCTTCAGCCTATATTTTTTCCTGAGTGAAAAAAGATCATCTTATTTTTCCTAAGGAAAACAAACAAACAAACACAAAACCTCCTCACTCCTGTCTTGGCTATTCATGGCTCTGTGCCCAAGTTTTTTTGGTTTAGGACATGAAGGGGAGTTGAAAGCACCCAGATCAGGCTGTTCTGTAACTGCATTGAGCAACTTATTAGCTTCCATTTCCTTCTGGGACCTCCCCTCCACTTACCTTTCCAAGAATAGGTTGGCCTATATACCCAGAGTTAAAGAATATGATATTTCACCCAATTTTAAACAAGGATCCCATAAAAGCCAACATGGCAATAGGCTCTCCAAATGGTTTCCTGACCTCTGCGGCTTTGAAATCAGTCAAGAGCTCCAGGAGGCAGTTAAGTACTGAGTAGAGAAGAATAAAGTGACAAGATTCAAGGGACAAGGGAAACTGCCTCCACACTCTCAAGGGATTTATACATCAGTCTTGTATGCCTGGAGTTTTATTTCTTTGCAGAAAACAATTTTGTAAGTGCAACCTTTTTCAGTTGTTAATAACTTAATGTGAATTAATTGAGGACGTTGGAGAAATTTAGGCATCGGAAAGATAAAGTTACCCACAAGCCATTGTCCCAGCAATGGCAGGGAGCAGACTGTTGGTCTCTTGGAGTATGCATTTAAATGGTGTTTGGGTGAGGGACAGAGTTAGATACCTACAACAGGAGAAGCACAAGTCAGGAGAAAGTAAGAGGGACTTCCCTCGTGGTCCAGTGGCTAGGATTCCTTGCTTCCACTGCTGGGGACATGGGTTCCATCACTGGTCAGGGAATTGGATCCTCCATGCCACGTGGCGTGGTCAAGGAAAAAAGTGGGCAATTTTCCTGTTGCATAATTTTAGGTCACCCCTGAATAAGACCATTGATATCATCCATTTAACTCCCAGGAAACCTGCATAAGCCTGTGATTCCGACGATGATGACTGAGCAGTTTGAAAGCAACCAAAGAACTTAGTCTTTGTTTTCTGGCTCATCTGCAATACTTGAGTGACTCCAAAATACAGATTCCAAAAACAGGTCAGAGGCCCCAAAGTCAAAGCCCTAAGTAAGCCTTCCAGCTGCCTGGGCAGCACTAACCTGGAGTTTGTTTCCTAAGCAAGGAAGCTGAACAGGGAGAGGGTACACCAGCATTTGGTCAGGTTAGAAGCACATATACATTACAATACTCCCTACCTCATGGAAACTTTACTGAATTCATGAGGGACAAGCAGAGGAATTACCAGTAATATCTTCCCTTCCTTACAAATCCATCATTAATCTCCAATTCTATTTGCAGGGAAGGGTGGAGTTTCTGGGTCAAGGGTAAAGAATGCAATTACAGAAGGTTCCAGGTTCTGAAACATCCAGGAGGGGAAAAAAAAAAAAAAAAACTAAAATGTCATTTGTTGATGATGTATTTTCTATTTCAATCTTTCTCACATCTCCTGCTGCTAGCTCACTCCCTGCCGCTTTAGTGTGGTTATCAAAAGCAGAATTTGCAGGATTTAAGCTCAGCCAAAGCAAACAGACCCAAAATTGGGGGAAATGATTTATCTCAATCCAAGGTAGTAATCCAATTTATTTGACTCGAATGCTTTAAGTTTCATCAGCTAACCTAGCAATGTTAGGGTTTGGCCAAATGACGTCTAGCAAAAGCAGTCCTTGTGGTGTTGACTGCTTATGAGCATAATGATTCTCCTCTTAGAAACGCACATGTTGTTCTTGCTTTTCATGTTTGTGGCCAGCTGGTGCAGTTGGTAATAGGTTGAAACCACCTGGCAGGGCTGTCTTTGACTGTGAGGTCTGGTATCCCCAGCCTGACCAGTCATTGCATAAAGGTAGTTATTTGATGACAAGAGAGTGAGGAACAGTGGATGCGTTAGTGCGTGTCTGTCTTCACAAGTGGAGAACTCCTGGGCCAGAGTGCAATCTACTTTCCATGAAACTAGTATAATACTGGAATGGAAGAATAGGTTGCTTGGTCAATGCCCCGGATATTAAGCAAGACTGAATCTCTCCTACTTCTTATCCACAATACAGAAGGAATGGAGATTGCATCCAGATCTTATGGGATCATTGGTCTTTTTTTGCATTTAATTAAAAATATTTTCACGGAGAAGGCAATGGCACCCCACTCCAGTACTCTTGCCTGGAAAAATCCCATGGGCAGAGGAGCCTGGTGGGCTCCAGTCCATGGGGTCGCTAAGAGTCGGACATGACTGAGCGACTTCACTTTCACTTTTCACTTTCATGCACTGGAGAAGGAAATGGAAATCTGCTCCAGTGTTCTTGCCTGGAGAATCCCAGGGACGGTGGAGCCTGATGGGCTGCCGTCTATGGGGTGGCACAGAGTCAGACACGACTGAAGCGACTTAGCAGCAAAAATATTTTCAAGACTTTGAAAAGTAGCAACATAAATTGAGTAGCATCAAATGGGACAAAAGAACTCTAACTTAGGAAGCTCTTGACCTGAGTTCCAGTAATGCTCTGTCCCTAATTATAAATAATGTCTGTGATTAAAACTAGGTCTTCAGTCTTATGAAATAGATTCCTCACGTCTTTATAATAACAATTTTAGAGTTAACTAAATTAACTTATGGTGACCATTTTAAATTGCTAGATTCCTATTATTATCATGTTTAAAGTGTGTATATGTGTGTGGGCTCAGTTGTGTCCAACTCTTTGCAACCCCATGGACTGTAGCCCACCAGACACCTCTCTCCATGAGATTTTCCAGACAAGAATACTGGAATGGGTTGCTACTTCCTTCTCCAGAGGATCTTCCTGATCCAGAGATCAAACTTTGGCTTCTTGTGTCTTCTGCATTGGCAAGTGGTTTCTTTACCAGTGTACCACCTGAGAAGCCCATCATGTTTAGAAAGTCATTCCCGATTTTGTTCAAATCAATTTCCACGGTAGTCAGAAATACAGAACCTAGCATGCCCTAGCCCAACAATGGTGGGGAGTCACTTACTGATCTCTTGGAAGATGCATGTAAGTGGTATTTAGAATGGGAGTTAGTGGGAAGTACCCACTAAAAAAGAGCACAAATAAGGAGAAAGTAGACTGTTGCATAATCCTAGGTCATCCTTGAACAAGATCATTGCCCTCATTCACTTAACACCAGGAATCCTGTATAAGGATATGATTTCAATGAAAACCACAGAGTTTGGGGGCCATTATATTACACCATGGCCAAAAGTGCTGGAACTTTGGTGAATCAATTTGGCTTGATTATTTCCTCCCTTGTTCTTTTATACCTTTGGTCTGTGGGACAAATCAGTTTGATTCCTGTTTTCATCAATAAAGTTTTATTGGAACACAGCCACACTATCTCCTTATGAATTGTCTATGGCTGCTTTCCTGCAACTATAAGAGAGTTGAAGGGTTGTGATTGGGACTATATGGCCTGCAAAGCCAAAAATACTTACCATCTGGTCCTTTGCAGAAAAAGTTTGCCAGCCCTGCTCAACACATTTAAATCTATATTCACTGTCTTTTCATTGGAATATATATACTGGCTTTTCTTATTTTTCCTTGGACTTTTGATTTCACATCTAACTAACATCTTCAACCTCATTAATGTCTCCATTCTTCCTAGTATTTTTATCCTAGTTCTCCTGGTCTTCCTGTTCATTCTAGGGTCATGCTTTGTTCATGCAATCTTTTATTTCCCTCTAGATTTTTTTGCAAGCTTAATATCAGCCAACAGTCTTCTCTTTAAAACTCTTTTGGAAAATTGGTCCCAGAGGAAGATTTCAGCGACAGTGCCTGATAGTAATATCCCCTTAGTCTTTTGTTCTGAGTTCTCCGGGCACTTGTAGCAATAAAGTACAACCTAAAATTGCTTAGGTCAGAGACTAGGTCCATTGTTTGTTAATTACATATACAGAACTGCCTAGAGTCACCAATGTTTACAATGGTATGCAAATTACTTTTATTTTCTATTCTTCTCTTACTGATCCCCAAAGGTGACTTATCCAAAAGTATTTCCATTTCTAAACAAGCACAGTCCTAATATATATTTGAATTTGTTGCTTCAAAAGCTTGGTAGGTATATTTCTCTCGATGATTGTACGTAAGACCATCATAGAGCCTTGTTTCCATTTGGCAAACAAAGAAATTTAAGCTTGGGAGCTAGCTTGTGGTCCTCATTAGAAAACTTGATAACATCTATTACCATTTGTAATTGCATAATAAAGCATGACTCATAGCAGCTTTAAATATGGTAAAAGGAAAACAACCAAAATTTGTTTAAAACAGTGTAGAAGAGAACAAATGCAATGTAATTTGCCATTTAGTTTACCATTGTTAGCCTGGTCTGACTGTCTTGATGTCAAAGATAAATGCATAAAAAACTATTTGCTTTACCCAACAATACTGAATTTTGTCCTTATAAAATTAGCTCTGATGCTGGAGACACTTGAAATTTCACAGATATTAGTAAAAATATATATACACACACAATTACCATTGACTCATCATCTAGTTGGAGTCTCATTTCCATTTTCAAAGGTACCTACTTTCTCATCTAGTAAGAGAAAGTCATCTTAGAATGCAAAAAGTGATAATTCTCTTTGGGAACATAACTGATGGATATGCGGACTGACTGTAACTTTGACCACTGTGCCAGAAAGAGCTTAAACAAATGGCATGACCAGCCTGACACATAAGTTTAATGATCAAAAATAAGAAATGTCTGGTATTTTTAGTTTTCTCTCACAGAGGTTCTTAAAGGGACAAGTAATAGTAAATAGTAAACACAAATTTATTTTTTTTAATTTTTGGAATGTTTATTTATTTATTTTTGGTTGTGTTAGGTCTTCACTGCTGCATGCTGGCTTTCTCTAGTTACGGCAAGCAAGGGGCTACTCTGTAGTTGTGGTGTGTGGGCTTCTCATTGCAGTGGCTTCTCCTGTTGCTGAGCAAGGTCTCTAGGTGCTCAGACTTCAGTAATTGCAGCAAGCGGGCTCAGTGGTTGTGGAGCACACGCCTAGTGACCCACAGCAGATGAAATCTTCCCACACCAGAGATCGAACCCATGTCCCCTGCACTGGCAGGTGGATTCTTAACCACTGTACCACCAGGGAAGTCCTATAGGTGTATTTTTAAAATATGGAAAGGGGTATGTGGTGATAAAAAGGACAGGGACCGCTAGTGCTGAGGTCATGTCACAGATTCTATTATTTGTGACATAATTTTACTATATCTTATCCACCAAGGGATCGCTATACAGGCTTAGGTATAAGACATTTAAGATAGAATTCAATCCCAGTGCAGATTCTTACTTTATGGGAGGTAACTAAACTCTGTTTGAATACTTCCAGAGACAGCATGGGAAGTTTGTTATAAAGTTTTTTTGCTTTCTCCTTGGTCCTGGTTCTACCATTTGTAACTAAACAGAAAACCAAAATGAGCCCTTTCAGTATGCATGAGTCAAGAGTTCTGGTAAACCCTTAACTTTGCACTTAGGATAATCATGAAGCATTATGTCAGTTCATTCTCTGAGCTAGGGATTTTGATAGCTGTTGAGGATATGAAGCAGGATATAGCATAATACTAGACTTCCAAGAGTTCACAGATAATTGTAGAGAAGGCAAATAACTAATTGCAATCAATGGAATTATGTGAGAGGTACTGTGGGGGCCACAGGGAGTAGAGAAGATTTCTTGGAATAAGAATCAGATAAGCTGCATCTTGAAAGACAGTTAGGAATTTGGGGGTAAAGATTTAGGGGAAGGTATTTTTGAACCTAATAAACATCAGGGGAAAGTACGTGGAGATCTAAAAGAGAACAGACAGTAGGGGGAAGGAGGGGGCGGGGTGAGCTGGGAGAGCAGGACTGACATACAGACACTACCAGGTGTAAAATAGCCAGTGGGGACCGAGTGCATAGCACAGGGCACTCGGCTCTGTCACGACCTAGATGGCTGCAATGGGGGAGAAGGCGGAGGTGAAGGAGGAAACAGACAGAACAGGCTCCATCTTGAAAGCAGGTCTCCATCTCGGGCCGGACTGTGGACTTTGAGCTCTATGCCCAGTATCTATGGAAATGACATGCCAACTGGGGAAGCAGGCCCCCAGAAGGAAGAGCCCCAGGGCTCGTACCTAGACTCTCCCATTGCCTAAAAGAATACCCTAATTATCTGTGTAACTGAATAGAATCATGCATTCTATTATGCTTATTGGGGTATGACCGCAAGCCTATTGATAATTGTCCACCATTAAGGACCTAGGCTTAAGGCATATGAATCACGGCTTAACTTTGATTGCATCTTTCTTTCCCTTTGTTCAGACTAGTTTCAGGGAATTTGGGGAGGTGGATTTGGGCACGTACACTTAGGGTATATAAGGTTTTCACAAAAAATTGGTGGGGGTCCTTAGCTAAGAGGAGACTCTGCCTTGGGCCCATCAGTGTAATAAACTGCACTCCATTATCTGCGTTGTCCTTCTGAGTGAGTTTGTTTCCCAGAACGCGTGGCTACAACAGTGGAAGGGAGGGTCAAGAGGGAGGGGATGTATGTGTACTTATAGCTGATACACTGTGTTGATAGCATAAACTAATATGACATTGTAAGGCAATTATACTCCAATAAAAAAAATTAAGTAAATAAAAGAGGGCAACACAGTCAAGGAAAGGTCAATAGTTTGGAGTTGCTTGATCTAAGGTGTGTGATTAGGAAGACTGGAGAAGGAAAAGTAATCTCAGATGAATTGGGATCAAACAGAAGAACAAAAATATTTATTTTTTAATGTTTACTGGAATATAGTTGCTTTACAATTAGTTCCTGCTGGAAAGTGAATCAGCTATACTTTTACATATATTCCCCCTATTTTGGATTTCCTTCCCATTTACGTCACCACAGAACTTTGAGTAGAGTTCTCTGTGCTATACAGTAGGTTTTCATATAATGAGATCCCAACTATATCTATTTTATATATAGTATCAATAGTGTGTATATGTCAATCCCAGCCTCCCAATTCATCCCACTCTCTGTGCCCTCCTCTTAGCCTCCATACATTTTCTGTCTACATCTATGGCTCTATTTCTGCTTTGCAAATAAGGTTATCTACACCATTCCTCTAGATTTCACACATATGCATTAATACACAGCACTTGTTCAAAAAACAAAATCTTTGTCCATTTCCAAATAAGTTTTAACTTTAACCATCAGACAATAGGCCTGCCTAAGCAGGGGTGTACCTTGAACAAATTTTCAATTTGGAAAAACATTTTTCGGGTATGTATTGAATATAACTAGAAGGTAGAAAACCTGGAGACAGAATCCAAAGCAAAGACAGAACAGTACAGATATAGAGAGACGAGTTTGGTGATGGGCAAGAAATGTATTGAAAATTGAAAGGAAGGGATGGATTCAAGAGATATTTGGAGGTTAAGATGAATGGATGTTGGGGAAGCATTGGGTAATGAGCAGTGAGGCAAAGAGTGAAGTTAAAGATCATTAAGGATTCTAGCTGAGATTCCTAAATCATACCACAACAAAAGAAGGTAATACAAGAAAGGAATTAGGAAAACATGAGTTGGCCTGAGATGTGTTGAGGATGTGGTTCCTTAAGAATGCCCAGACAGAGCTGCCTAGACATGCACTGATCTAAACCAGAAGAGAAGAGGGTGAAAGTATTTATTTCAGAGTTGGCATTATTTGGGCTTTCCTTGTGACTTAGCTGGTACAGAATCCACCTGCAATGCAGGAGACCTGGGTTCGACCCCTGGGTTGGGAAGATCCCTTGGAGAAGGGAAAGGCTACCCACTCCAGTATTCTGGCCTAGAGAATTCCATGGACTATATAGGCCATGGTGTGGCAAAGAGTCGGAAATGACTGAGCAACTTTTTCAGTTGGAATTATTTGGTGATGGTTGCAGTCTTCATCACTGCAGATGGTGATTGCAGCCATGAAATTAAAAGACCCTTGCTCCTTGGAAGGAAAGTTATGACCAACCTAGACAGCATATTAAAAAGCAGAGACATTACTTTGTCAATAAAGGTCTGTCTGGTCAAGGCTATGGTTTTCCCAGTGGTCATATATGGATGTGAGAGTTGGACTATAAAGAAAGCTGAGTGCAGAAGAATTGATGCTTTTGAACTGTGGTGTTGGAAAAGACTCTTGAGAGTCCCCTGGACTGCAAGAAGAGCCAACCAGTCCATCCTAAAGGAGATCAGTCCTGGGTGTTCATTGGAAAGACTGATGTTGAAGCTGAAACTCCAATACATTGGCCACCTGATGTGAACAGCTGACTCACTGGAAAAGACCCTAGTGCTGGGAAAGATTGAGGGCAGGCAGAGAAGGGGACGACAGAGGATGAGAAGGCTGGATGGCATCACCGACTTAATGGACATGGGTCTGGGTGGACTCCAGGAGTTGGTGATAGACAGGGAGGCCTGGCGTACTGCGGTTGATGGGGTCGCAAAGAGTCAGACCCGACTAAGTGACTGAACTGAACTGAACTGAGGTCTTCATAGAGAATGAAATTCTCAAGAAATATGTGCAGAGAAAGAATCAGAACCAGGATGAGGAAATAGAGACAGAGGTTCAAATGCTCTTAGATGATTTCCAGGAAGCTTGTGTTTTGAACCATAAATGCAAACACCAAGAACACTGCCATGAAATGGTAAAGCAATAAGAATTGAGTGAAAGGGAAAAGATCACATGGAATCTGATAGCCAGAGGGCAAACTCTGTGGATCCAGAGGCCACTATCACACGACCTTTGCAGGGCCAACCTCACAGGCATGAAACTTGTGCCGTGGTAAGGAGCCATCCAGTTAGAAGGCCCCGCACTGCATTTATTGCATGGGAACCTGGAAAGCTAGGTCCATGAATCAAGGTCAGTTGGACTTGACACTCAATGGACATGAATTTGAGCAAATGCTGGGAGAAAATGAAGGGCAGGGGAGCCTAGCACGCTGCAGTCCATGGGGTCGCAAAGAGTCGAACACGACTTAGCGACTGAACAACAACAACACTCCACTTAATGTCTGCTACTGCTGTCTTGAGATGCTCAGCAATTTTTGAGCAACACACCCACATCTTATTTGGCATGGGATAGCACTTGAGCACGCTATTCAACTGTCCTCCTTCCCCGGGTTCACAGTCACGATTTTTCTTACCTTGTCCTCATTTAACACAGTCTGCCATCAAAAGTTGCTGCCATGCTGCAGGAGGAAAAGATTTTTCTCTCCACGTAAAGCATCAAAGACCCACTGCGAGTGAGTTTTGGGATCCATAAGCCACTGAAAGTCATGAACCAGTGTACCTCTCTCTCTCACGTGGGAAATGATAAGGCCATGGAGACTGGGATGGATTGTGGGTTCCATCCTATGGTCCTTGTGCCTTCCTCTCCACCCTCTCCTCTACTCATGCACCTGAAGTCACCAGAACTTTAGTCTCTCATCTAGCAAAGTTGAAATTTGGATTTAGCCCATCCCCTACACAAGCATCAGGCTTCCCTGGTGGCTCAGCTGGTAAAGAATCCGCCTGCAATACGGGAGACCTGGGTTTGATCCCTGGGTTGGGAAGATCCCCTGGAGCAGGGAAAGGCTATCCACTCCAGTATTCTGGCCTGGAAAATTCCATGGACTGTATAGTCCATGGGTTGCAAAGAGACACAACTGAGTGACTTTCACTACACAAGAATCAGATTGAACAGCGGGTCTCCGCTCACAGAGTTTTCCTGTTACTTTTCTTTCCCAACACTCTCATTTTCTCAGAGGGTTAAAGTAAGGGAGATCACACTTTACATGTGGAATATGAATTAGTCAAACTCGCAGAGGCAGAGAGTAGAATGCTGGTTCCCCAGGGCTGGGGGGAGGGGGAAAGAGAGGACGTTTGTCGAGGGATACAAACTTCAACTCTACCAGATTCCTCATCTCCAGAGATCTAATGTGATGATAGGTAACAATACTGTGCTCTGGACTTGAAATTGGCTAATAAGGTGGATTCTAAGTGCGCTTGTCCCACCAAACAAACAAACAAACAAAAAAAGTAACTGTGTGAAGTAATGGATACATTAATTAGTTCATTGTAGGCACCCCACTCCAGTACTCTTGCCTGGAAAATCCCATGGACGGAGGAGCCTGGAAGGCTGCAGCCCATGGGGTCGCTGAGGGTCGGGCACGACTGAGCGACTTCACTTTCACTTTTCACTTTCATGCACTGGAGAAGGAAATGGCAACCCACTCCAGTGTTCTTGCCTGGAGAATCCCAGGGACGGCGGAGCCTGGTGGGCTGCTGTCTATGGGGTCGCACAGAGTCGGACACGACTGAAGCAACTTAGCAGCAGCAGCAGCAGTGATTATTTCGGGCTTCCCCAGTGGCTCAGCAGGTAAAGAATCCACCTTCAATGCAAGAGACACAGGAAACACAGGTTTGATTCCTGACCAGGAATCAAAGATCCTGAAGATCCCTTGGAGGAGAACATGGCAACCCACTTCAGTACTATTGCCTGAAAAATCCCAAGGACAGAGGAGCATGGCAGGCTACAGTCCATGGGGTCACAAAGAGTCGGACATAGCTGAGCGACTGAGCATGCCAATATATATCAAATCACCTAGACGTGCATCTTAACTATCTTACAATGTTTATAAAGCATGTAAACAGGTCAAGACTCTTCTCGAAGGCAGTTTGGTAAATGTCTATTAAAAATGTTTAAAAGCACACACACAAAATAAGAGAGGTCACTAACAATAAGATTTGCAGAATGAGATCAGCTAAGAGAATCCTTCAGCCTTTCTGGGGGAAAAAAAATCCCAGTATTGTAGAGATGAAGGAACATGGATGGTGGAGTGGACTTGAAACTTGGCACTGAACACTTATGAGGAGATGAATCTCTGGAAAAACACCAACAGCTTTACAGGCAGAAAGCAGTATTTTCGCCATGCAAATTTATTATTTCAAAGCTTTATGACTATAACCCTGGCTCCTTATTAAGCCATGAGAGGATTTCTAGAAATGCAAATATTTTCAGTTTTTTAGTGAAATTTCTGTATGGCAATTTAAGACTTAGTTTGGCCTCAGCATCCATGGGTTTCTAACACAGTATTTTTTAAGGTTTAGAAGTAAAACCTCCATTTTTTTTTTTTTAACATTTTAGAGATTGCAACTGCTGCTCCCAAACTCCCAATCCAATGCTCCCTATCACCTCTATTTTCAAAAAATATGGACTTAGACTATAACAAAAGATCTCAAGTCAGTGCTGAGGAGAAAAATGACAACTGTTCCATGCTTGTTGCTGCCTTTCCAGGAAAGGTAAGAGAACCAAAATGTATTGGACTTGACAAAGTGTTAGGTAAAGAGAGCCCTGAGTATTAAATTCAGGCTCTAGTGATTAGGAGGGAAGTACAGGATAATAATCCCAGCAGGGTGTCCCTCAAGGTACTTTAGACTCCGACTGTGTTTATTATCCAGTATCAGTATGGAAATATATGCCTGACTACATTTATGGTGCCGTTTAGAACTTTAAAATAGGCTCTTGCACTTAGAAAGAGGTTACTAAATTACTCACCCTGTAAGGTTTGTGTTGATTAGCATAATTCCACCCATTCCATGCCTTATCAAGAATACGTTTCCATGGTGGGCACGTGTTTGGAAGAGACATCCGGGGGTGTATTTTCACCGAATCATGTCAATTCTGAGATACCCACCTTTCACTAAGCTGAACGGCAACCTTTGGGATCGAACGCCTTTGCATAATTGGCAAAGGAAACTTTTCAAAGTTCACACCTTCCCTGTTGATGAGCAAGAGGAGGTTGATGGCAAGTGACGATCTGCTTCTTCTTCCTCTGGCTTTCCAGTGGAGGTGCTTCTCTTTTTATCACCTTTGATTTCAAAGTTCTGTTCTTCTGAGCAAGCATGTGGATGCCAATGGTTGGTGTCCCAGAGCTGGAGCCTTCTCCGTGTGGAATTCAGGATTCCGTCCTGAGAGGTGACAAGGCGGTGAGAGAACGCACATGTCCGTAACTAGAAGTGGGGTTTCTCAAGGAGGAAGGAGCCTCCGGGGGTCCCACCGCTTAACAGGAGTGACGCCTCTGTCGGGAAGCCTTTGGAAACCTCTGCCTTCGTATCTCTTTGCTCCTCGGCATCTCAGGAGCACACAGAGTTCCTGAGCCCACACTAGGTGGCAGCATGGTACCCTGGTCATGCGGGGATCGCCAAGGCCCTGGCAGGCAGAGCCCCAGGGCTCAATCACAGGACACACTGACACACACACGCACGCCTCCTGAAGGGTCCCGGCCTCTCAAAGGTCGTCCGTGACCGCACTCGACCTGGCAACGTGGGTCTCAGTGTTGGAAACTTCACCCCAGGATTGCAGCAGTCCTTTCTACTGCCCTGTGGCTCTCTTCAAACATGGTAAAAGGACTCTGTGCAGGCCTGTTCCTCCTCTTGTTGTTGCTGGAGTATAACTGATATACCACGGTATGTTAGTTTCTGCTGTACGACCGCGCGAATTAGCTATACATACACACATATCCCCTCTCTCCTAAGTCTCCCTCCATCCCATCTAGGTCATCACAGAGCCCTGAGCTGAGCTCCCGGTGCTGTATGGCAGGTTCCCCTTTTCTTTTTAACTTTATACATGGTAGTGTATAGATGTCACTCCTAATCTAATTCGTTCCACGCTTCTCCACCCCCCACGTCTGCGTGTCCATTCTCTGCATCTGCATCTCTATTTGTGCCCTGGAAAGAGGCTCATCTACACCATTTTTCTAGATTGCATATACATGCATTAATATACGAGATTTTTTTCTCCCTTTCTGACCTACTTCACTCTCTATGACAAACTCCATGTCCATTTCCGTCTGTGCGAATGACCCTATTTCGAGTGCACCCCTCTTCTTGATCTTACCCTCCGATCCCCGTGGTTTTACAACATGGACGACTTCTGCAGTTGCTTTCTGATCACTCTGTGAGCACCCACAAGTCTTTTCCGTTCAATTCCTGCAACCTCGCACATTTAGGTGTGTTCGAATCTGAACACTTCCCTTGCAGAGCTGACTATTTCATTTCAAAGTGCCTTCCGGTCACAGCTGGGTTCAATATTTGCGTCTCAAGAAGAAAAGTAAGATTTGATAGGACCTCTGCTCAGAGCAGGAGTTTCCCCTACAAGCTCCAAGGCTTGGGGAGAGGAATCTGATCACAGCATTTCAGAGCTGAGGGTCCATCAGAGCCAGTCAATCTCGTTTGGCAGATAAGGAAACTAAACCCAGAAATCTGGATCTGCCCAAGGCCACACAGTGTGTTAGACACCTCGCCACAGCTGGAGAACTGGTTTCCTGACACCCTGTCCAGGGCGTTTGCCATCACTCCCTGCGTGACTTGTAGAGAGTCATAAATATGCTGCAGATGGAACCTCAGAGACCCTCCCAACAGCTGGCACTCTGCCCCTGACACCTCTGGATCCCCAGGCTAGCCCAGCCTAGGTACCCCATCCCTCTGTCCTCTTCCTCAGCAAGAGGTTGGGGGGAACAGAGAGAAAGCCGAGAATCGATGTTCACTGGGAACTTGGATGACAGATACAGAAGTATACTGAAATACTGCATTTCTTCTTTGGCATTTCCTTTTGAACAGAAGAAGGAAATACCAGAAATCTCATAAGTCAGCCCCTTTGGGCAATTTTTTTATGCTCAGTATTCATATATTTCACGTTTTTCTCCAGACCTTTGAGTACTAATTGAAACCGTCCAGCCTCCAGATCCCCTAGGGGTTCACCTATCACTAAATAGTGTTGATTTGCAAAACACACAGATCCTTTTCATGGAACAGGCTCTTCTTTCACAGTTTTCTTCAGACGCTGAGCCTTTTCCCAATTAAACGATGGCCCGGCTTCTCTCTGGTTAGGATTACAAACAAACACCACCACTCTTTGCCTCTGCTCCAGCCACCCCTCCCTCCACTTTGACACATGGTTCTTTTGATCTCAACCCCAGACCATAGCAACAGGCTCCTAATTATTCACCAGCCATAAATCATGGCAGTAATGTGGTCCCTGCTAAGGAAAAGGAGTACTGTAGGGCCATCAGAGTCTGGAAAACTGGGTGTGTTTCATGTTTCCAAAAGCGAAGCAGTAGGGGGAAGGAAAGCAGGAAGAGAAAAGATGTTTTAAATGTTTGTCAGAATAGTTGCTTTGATCTTAAACCCTCTCCCAGAGGAAGTCAAGAGTCTGAAAACGCAGTCTATATTTTTTTCATATTTGGAGGGGTAATGAAATCCACAAACCCCCGCAAGACACAGGTGTAAGTCAGGCCTCCTAGGCTGAAGACAGAGTAGGTTTCCAAGTCATCAGGGCAAACAGAATAAACATTTCTCCTGTCCACTTCTTAATTTTGTTAATTTAATTTTAGCTACTCACTTACAGGAAATCTTTTTAATTCCTCTGTGACCTTATTAAGTGGTATCTAACCTGGTTAAATGCGGCATTTTCACCAGGAAAGTCTCTGCCAATCACAAGTTATTTTCTTTTTTAATTCAACCTGAGCCGGTCTGTGCTTCCTGAGTCCCGAAAGAAATCCCAGCAATATTAGTAAAACTGATCCATATTAGTCTAACGTGTGGCCACACTGTGTGACTATAATCAGATCAGATCAGATCAGATCAGTCGCTCAGTTGTGTCCGACTCTTTTCGACCCCATGAATCGCAGCACACCAGGCCTCCCTGTCCATCACCAACTCCTGGAGTTCACTCAGACTCACGTCCATCAAGTCAGTGATGCCATCCAGCCATCTCATCCTCTGTCGTCCCCTTCTCCTCCTGCCCCCAATCCCTCCCAGCATCAGAGTCTTTTCCAATGAGTCAACTCTTCGCATGAGGTGGCCAAAGTACTGGAGTTTCAGCTTTAGCATCAGTCCTTCCAAAGAAATCCCAGGGCTGATCTCCTTCAGAATGGACAGGTTGGATCTCCTTGCAGTCCAGGGGACTCTCAAGAGCCTTCTCCAACACCACAGTTCAAAAGCATCAGTTCTTTGGCACTCAGCCTTCTTCACAGTCCAACTCTCACATCCATACATGACCACAGGAAAAACCATAGCCTTGACTAGACGAACCTTTGTTGGCAAAGTAATGTCTCTGCTTTTCAATATGCTATCTAGGTTGGTCATAACTTTCCTTCCAAGGAGTAAGCGTCTTTTAATTTCATGGCTGCAGTCACCATCTGTAGTGATTTTGGAGCCCAGAAAAATAAAGTCTGACACTGTTTCCACTGTTTCCCCATCTATTTCCCATGAAGTGGTGGGACCAGATGCCATGATCTTCGTTTTCTGAATGTTGAGCTTTAAGCCAACTTTTTCACTCTCCTCTTTCACTTTCATCAAGAGGCTTTTGAGTTCCTCTTCACTTTCTGCCATGAGGGTGGTATCATCTGCATAGCTGAGGTTATTGATATTTCTCCCAGCAATCTTGATTCCAGCTTGTGTTTCTTCCAGTCCAGCGTTTCTCATAATGTACTCTGCATATCAGTTAAATAAACAGGGTGACAATATACAGTCTTGACGAACTCCTTTTCCTATTTGGAACCAGTCTGTTGTTCCATGTCCAGTTCTAACTGTTGCTTCCTGACCTCCATATAGGTTTCTCAGGAGGCAGATCAGGTGGTCTGGTATTCCCATCTCTTTCAGAGTTTTCCACAGTTTCTTGTGATCCACACAATCAAAGGCTTTGGCATAGTCAATAAAGCAGAAATAGATGTTTTTCTGGAACTCTTGCTTTTTCTATGATCCAGCGGATGTTGGCAATTTGATCTCTGGTTCCTCTGCCTTTTCTAAAACCAGCTTGAACATCAGGAAGTTCACGGTTCACATATTGCTGAAGCCTGGCTTGGAGAATTTGGAGCATTACTTTACTAGCGTGTGAGATGAGTGCAATTGTGTGGTAGTTTGAGCATTCTTTGGCATTGCCTACCATCTTGTAAATGAGGTTTGTGGGCTTAATTGACCTGAAAACCATTCTTTTTTTAATTTCAGGATGAGAAGTGTGACACAAAGGCTGAGAATAAGCCATAGACTTACTTCCATCGATAAATTCTTTCTCAGAAACAAAGAAAAATATGACAGACTTCTTTTTCATTCTCTTGTGGCTCAGCTGGTAAAGAATCCACCTGCAATTCGGAAGACCTGGGTTCAATCCTTGGGCTGGGAAGATACCCTGGTGAAAGGAAAGGCTACTTACTCCAGTATTCTGGCCTGGAGAACTCCATGGACTATATAGTCCATAGGGTTGTAAAGAGTTGGACATGACTGAGTAACTTTCACTTTTTTTCATTTAATTTTGTTATGTAAGTCACTCTACTTGGCTCTAACATGTGGATAAGATGGGGCTGGACCAAAATTGTGAGGTCTGCCTTTGTTCAACAAATAGTTATTGAAGATCTACTTTGGGCTAGATCCTGGGGTGATGAAAGATATGAATTCAAGAACAGACAAGATTAATGCAGTTATTTATCAAGGTGCATTAGAACAGGGGCTCTAGACTAAAGCATAATGTAGAGCTGTGCTCATGTACTCAGTTACATCCGATTCTTTGTGGCCCCATGAACTATAGTCTTCTAGGCCTTTTCTGTCGATGGAATTTTCTAGGCAAGAGTAACTGGAGCAGGTTACCATTTCCTACTCCAGGGGATCTTCCCAACCCAGGGATCAAACCTGGGTCTCTTGCCTCTCCTGCCTTGGCAGGCAGATTCTTTACCACTAGCACCACCTGGGATTCCCCAGTCTAGAGCAGAGGTTGACAAACTTTTTCTGCAAATGGCCAACTAGTAGGTATTTCAGGCTTTGCAGGCTGTACAGTGTCTATTTTCTAGATTCTATCTTATAGCATGGAAGCAGCCATTCACAATACGTAAAGAAGAAAGCATAGCTGTGATCCAATTCAACTTTATTTAAAAACACAGGAGGGGGCCCAAATTCTAACTCTTAGTCTAGACAGAGACAACTTTAAGTTTAGAGAAAATTATAAAACAGAGTGATAACTGCAAGGAAGAGCAAGTACAGAGGGCTATAGGGGCTCAGAGAAGGGCAACTTGCCTCCCTGGAGAATTCATGGAACTCTGGGCAAGTAATAACTAAGTGAAGACCTGTTGGGTTGGTAAGAGAAGAAACTAGAGAAGAGAACTGAGGAAGACATTTCAAGCCAAGAAAATGGCACATGTCACAATTGAGAGAATAGGAACTGAAAAGATCTTCTAGACACTAGATGGGAGAGAGCTAGGGTGGAAAAGATGAAGGGAGGCTGTAGTCACATAACAGAGAGAGGCCTAGCCAGAGGAAATGAAAAGCCTGTGAAAGATTTGAGCCAAAGGCCCGAGAGTTCAGGCACGTGCTTCAAAGAGACCACATTGGCACTGATGGAACATACGTTCTCAGGACCCTTTTAGGAACCTCACTGCTCCCCTATCCAGACAGAAGCAGAAGATGTTTACAGCTTTACCTCCCCTCCAAAGGTGCCCCCAAGGACAGCTGGATGCAGCAAGTGGAATTCCTCCCTTAGCATCTGTATCTTAATAGGGATCAAAGTCTTGGCCAAACGGATGAAGTTCTCATGGTAGAATTTCAGGCAGCAGCCCATGTAGGGAAAAGGATTTGGTTGTTGGAGGAGAAGAGAGAGGCAAGAGCAATCTCAGACCCTTGAAATCATACCACATAGTCTTTTTTTTTTTTTTTTTTCCACCAAAGCATACAGTTCTACTTAGGGGATTCTCTTATGCCAAGTTTTCTAACTCATTCGTTCAGTTGGATCCTCAGAAATAAAAAGACTTTAACCAAATGATCGATGTGAACATCATCAATAATAAGACATTGATTTTACAAATCCCTTGAAATGAGCACTGAGGATACAATATCATTTCTGTAATATTCTTACCCAAAATGCATACCCTCATTCTCATCATGATAAAATACCAGATAAATGCAAATTGAGGAGCATTCTATTGCGTTGGTCAAAAAGTTTGCTCAGGTGTTTCCATAAGATCTTACGGAAAAACCCAAATAAACTTTTTGGCCAACCCAATAATATAGTACAAAACAATACTTCCCCAAAGACAAAGACTGAGGAACTGTCACAGATTGGAGATGAAGGAGGAATAACACACACTATGTGGGATTCCAGATTGGATCCTCGAACAGATAAAGGTCATTTGATGAAATCCCAACAAAATCTATAGTTTAGTTAATAGAATTGGACCAAAAGTATTGTGCTGACTTTAATAATTATGCCATAGTTATGTTAACATGAGGGGAAGTTTGGTGAGAGGTATACAGGAAACTCTGTATGATATTTGCAATTTTTCTCTAAACTAGGATGAAAATTAAGTTTTTAAAAAAAGAAACAGATTTCTTATTAAAACAATCCTGCTATTGTCTCCCATTCTAGACAAAAAGACTGATAGTACGTTTCCTTGTCAAGTTGTTAATTTCTCTGTTAATAGCCATGAAGATTGCCAATCATCAGCTTTTAGATTCTTCAGATCTCAGAGTACCAAAATTCATCATACGAATAAGATAATCTTACCACTCATGCATGTGGAATCACTCCTTCCATTTGGTGCTGACCACAGCCTGAGGAAGCTTCCCCATCTAATGCCACCCCTTGCTTTCTTTCCCTTGCAGTCTTGGCCAGTGGTTACCCAGTGCTGTGCTTTTTCTTCAAGAAGTATCAAAACAGTTCCCTGCTACCTCTCAAGGTTTGTAGAGGGGTATTAGCGTTCTGCACACTGCGTGGCAGAGTTTTGGCAAGTATAGAATCCTGGAAGGGAAGTCAGGAAGCCAGGATTCTTGACCCAGTTCTTCCATTCTTGGGCCCTGGAGTCTTGGGTAAATTACAGGTAAATCACTGACCTCAGATTCCTTACCCATAAAAACAGGCCTTTTCAGGCAATATCTAAGATCTAGATCAATAATTCTTGCACTCACTTAGGCTTTGGTATCATCCAAGAAGCATTAAAAAAAAAAATGGTGCCTGGCCCCACCCTCATATTTCTGATTTAACTCCTTTTGCATGCAGGCTGGGCATCCAGATTTTTTTAAGCTCCCCAGGTTTGTATTGACAAGTAGCCAGGGTTGAAGACTACTGATCTAGATGATCTCTAAATTCTAACATTCTAGGGCTTATCAGTTTATTCAAACAAGATGAGTCAACAAAACCAGCTCCTGGAAAGTATTATCTTACATCTAAAGGAATTCTGACTGTGAGTAGATAAGAGTACAGTAAGAACACTTTCCATCCTTTCTTTAAGACTCTGCTATCTGTGCTTGTCTGATGTGTTAGCATCTTGACTAATGACTTACACAAAGAGCAGGAATACTTGGCTTGTGGGATATGCCCTGAAAAGATGAAAAGCTATGTACAGACATTTTAGAGCAAGCATGTGATTTTTCCATTCTCACCACTTCTGTCATTGTGTCCTCGGTCTCCTCCCTTTCTTCCTTCAGCTCCATATTCCATAATCTATACCCATGTAGAGAGTTCCATTTAAAAATAAGGTGAAAATGGCTGACATTAGTGAAGTATGTCTATTTGGGTAGGCTGACAAAGGAAGAAGGAGAAAATTCCATGTTTAAAAGGCAGCACAATCTTAAAGCAAGAAGAGCAAATCCAGTGCCCATAGAGAGGCTGCTCTGGCAGGCAGATAATATGCAAGTGAAGTCTCCTGAGAACCAGAGAGTCCATGGCCCTCCTTAATGGCCCCCTCCAAGGGGTCACTTTTCCTCTGCTCCAGACAGCTGTGGCTAGAGTGTGTGGGCTCAGGCACGCCAGAACTTTTGATTTTCAAGGGAATCAAAAATCTGTAACTGATCTGTCGGCCATCTCTTCTTTAAAAAATATGATAGGTAGAGGGGCAGGCCAAACTTAAGAGTGAAAGAGCTGTTTTGTTTTACTTTGTTTTGGGAGGTGGTAACACAAGAGCCTTTCAGTTGCCCTAAGACATGCCAGACGCTCTCAGTTCAAGCATGTTGGGAGCCCACTGACATGGGGACTGGGTGAAAGAGAGCCAGCAAAGGAGCCAAGCCTGGTGAGGGCAATAAGACAGGAGACACACGGGGCCCAAGCTCAGACACATCTTGGTAACTATCGATGGTCAAGGCAGCCCATTTGGCAAGCAGGAGGGAGGAGTCAGTGGGTGCGGATGGCAGGGGTACAGCAAGCTGGAGGAGATGTTCTTGGATGCCTTTCACCAGATGAAACAAAATGGGAAAATTCTAGCAACTCAGGTAAGGAAGGAAGACAAGAAAGAAAGGGTGTCTTGCCCCAGCCAGAAGGGCTATAGTTGAGAGGAGGGCTCAAATCAATAACAAGTATCATATCAGTTCAGTTCAGTTCAATTGCTCAGTCATGTCCGACTCTTTGCGACCCCACGGACCGCAGCACTCCAGGCCTCCCTGTCCATCACCAACTCCCGGAGTTTACTCAAACTCATGCCCATTGACTTGGTGATGCCATCCAGCCAGCTCATCCTCTGTCATCCCCTACTCCGCCCGCCTTCAATCTTTCCCAGCATCAGGGTCTTTTCAAATGAGTCAGCTCTTCGCATCAGGTCTTGCCCAGCCAGAAGGGCTATAGTTGAGAGGAGGGTTCAAATCAATAATAAATATTATATAGGCCAAAGCAAACACTTCTATAGGCCAGATCCCACCTGAAGGGAGACTGCAGGGAATTCCATGAACTGCAGCAACGGCAGCACAGACACAGGAGGAAGCAGGGTTCAAACTTTAAGGTGAACCCATAGCAAGAAAAGCATGGGGTTGCCCTGGCGCACTGGAAATCAAACCACTTTGGAAAGATTTTTAATTCCAAACCCTACCAATTGGGAGCCTGAGCCTTTAATTTTTGCCCTAGTCAGGACTAACTGCAGAATGAAAATAGCTCATGGAGGTACAGGTGCTGCTCGTTTGACCAGTAGAGAACTGAGTATGAAGAGGACAGAAAAAATGAGCAGGTCCCAGGATCCTGAAATCACCCCCAGTGGATAGGAATCACCTCTGCTTGTGTTTGAAATACTTAAAGAGACACACAGAGAGAGATACTTGGTACCATCTGAACCAGCTCTGTCTTAAGTCACTGTGAACCTTCAGTCTTCCCCTTTACTTATTCTCATGTGGCTCAGGTCTCAGAATACCAGAGATAAATGCTGAATAGACTATTCCAGGAGCGCTTCCAAGAACGACCCAGTTATCTTTGTGGTGGGTTTGTTGGTTTTGAGATTTCTGATTTATTTTATCTTTAAAACCGAAGTATAGTTGATTTACAGGGTTTCTAGTGTACAGCAAAGCTATTCGGTTATGTATACATAGTCAGCTATATATAACATATATACATATGTTCTTTTTCAGATTCTTTTCCATTATAGGTTATAGCAAGTTATTGAATGTAATTCCCTGGGCTATACAGTGGATTCTTATTGTTTATTTTATACACAGTGGTGTGTATGTATTAATCCCAAACTCCTGATTTATCCCTTCCCCATCTTGCCCCTTTGGTGACCATAGGTTTGTTTTCTATGTCTGTGAATCTATTTCTGTTTTGTAAACAAGTTCGTAGGATATGCATACAATTATGACATTAATATTTGTCTTTCTCTATCTGACTTACTTCACTTAGTAAGTGATGATAATCTCTGTTTTCATCCGTGTTGCTGTAAATGACATTATTTTATCCTATGTACACCTGAGTAGTATTCCATTGTGTGTGTGTGTGCATGTATCACAACTTCTTTGTCTCATTCATCTGAGAATGGCCATTTACGATATAATGTCATAATTTATGACAACTATGCATACAATTATGACATTAATATTTGTCTTTCTGTTTAACTTACTTCACTTAGTACTCAGTGATGATAATCTCTGTTTTTATCCATGTTGCTGCAAATGACATTATTTCATTCTTTATTCTTTTTATGACTGAGTAATATTCCAGTGTGTGTGTGTGTGTCTGTCTGTCTATGTCTTTGTGTCTGTGAGTGCATCACAATTTTTTATCTCATTCATCTGTCAATAGACATTTAGGTTGCTTCCATGTCTTGGCTACTGTAAATAGTGGTGGGTTTTTATTCTTTCCAAAAGTGAGAGGAAGCAAATGTGGACCATGGTTGTTTGAAAGAGTAGATTTTTTTAGTGTGGTCATCTACAAATTCCCATTCACCAATTGAACACTGTCTTCATTGTATTCTTTCTTTGGTTCAGTTCAGTTCAGTTCAGTCGCTCAGTCATGTCTGACTCTTTGTGACCCCATGAGTTGCAGCACGCTAGGCCTCCCTGTCCATCACCAACTCCTGGAGTTCACTCAGACTCACGTCCATCACATCAGTGATGCCATCCAGCCATCTCATCCTTTGTCGTCCCCTTCTCCTCCTGCCCCCAATCCTTCCCAGCATCAGGGTCTTTTCCAATGAGTCAACTCTTTGCATGAGGTGGCCAAAGTATTGGAGTTTCAGCTTCAGCATCTGTCCTTCCAATGAACACCCAGGACTGATCTCCTTTAGGATGGTCTGGTTGGATCTCCTTGCAATCCAAGGGACTCTCAAGAGCCTTCTCCAACACCACAGTTCAAAAGCATCAATTCTTCAGCACTCAGCCTTCTTCACAGTCCAACTCTCACACCCATACATGACCACTGGAAAAACCATAGCCTTGACTACATGGACCTTTGTTGGCAAAGTAATGTCTCTGCTTTTCAATATGCTATCTAGGTTGGTCATAACTTTCCTTCCAAGGAGTAAGCGTCTTTTAATTTCATGGCTGTAATCGCCATCTGCAGTGATTTTGGAACCCCCCAAAATAAAGTCTGACACTGTTTCCACATCTATTTCCCAGGAAGTGATGGGACCAGATGCCATGACCCTAGTTTTATAAGATCATGAGTTTTAAGCCAACTTTTTCACTCTCCTCTTTCACTTTCATCAAGAGGCTTTTGAGTTCCTCTTCACTTTCTGCCATAATGGTGGTGTCATCTGCATATCTGAAGTTATTGATATTTCTCCCAGCAATCTTGATTCCAGCTTGTGCTTCTTCCAACCCAGCGTTTCTCATGATGTACTCTGCATAGAAGTTAAATAAGCAGGGTGACAACATACAGCCTTGACGTACTCCTTTTCCTATTTGGAACCAGTCTGTTGTTCCATGTCCAGTTTTAACTGTTGCTTCCTGACCTCCATATAGGTTTCTCAGGAGGCAGGTCAGATGGTCTGGTATTCCCATCTCTTTCAGAATTTTCCACAGTTTCTTGTGATCCATACAGTCAAAGGCTTTGGCATAGTCAATAAAGCAGAAATAGATGTTTTTCTGGAACCTCTTGCTTTTTCCATGATCCAGCGGATGTTGGCAATTTGATCTCTGGTTCCTCTGCCTTTTTTAAAACCAGCTTGAACATCTGGAAGTTCATGGTTCATGTATTGCTGAAGCCTGGCTTGGAGAATTTGGAGCATTACTTTACTAGCGTGTGAGATGAGTGCAATTGTGCGGTAGTTTGAGCATTTTTTGGCATTGCCTTTCTTTGGGATTGGAATGAAAACTGACCTTTTCCAGTCCTGTGGTCACTGCTGAGTTTTCCAAATTTGCTGGCATATTGGGTGCAGCACTTTTACAGCATCGTCTATGAGGATTTGAAACAGCTCAACTGGAATTCCATCACCTCCACTAGCTTTGTTACTATTGATGCTTCCTACGGCCCACTTGACTTCACATTCCAGGATGTCTGGCTCTAGGTGAGTGATCACATCATCGTGATTATCTGGGTCATGAAGATCTTTTTTGTATAGTTCTTCTGTGCATTCTTGCCACCTCTTCTTAATATCTTCTGCTTCTGTTAGGTCCATACCATTTCTGTCCTTTAGCGAGCCGATCTTTGCATGAAATGTTCCCTTGGTATCTCTAATTTTCTTGAAGAGATGTCTAGTCTTTCCCATTCTGTTGTTTTCTCTATTTCTTTGCATTGATTGCTGAGGAAGACTTTCTTATCTGTCCTTGCCATTCTTTGGAATTCTGCATTCAGATGCTTACATCTTTCCTTTTCTCCTTTGCTTTTCACTTCTCTTCTCTTCACAGCTATTTGTAAGGCCTCCCCAGACAGCCATTTAGCTTTTTTGCATTTCTTTTCCATGGGGATGGTCTTGATCCCTGTCTCCTGTACAATGTCACTAACCTCTGTCCATAGTTCATCAGGCACTCTATCTGTCATATCTAGTCCCTTAAATCTATTTCTCACTTCCACTGTATAATCATAAGGGATTTGATTTAGGTCATACCTGAATGGTGTAGTGGTTTTCCCTACTTTCTTCAATTCCAGTCTGAATTTGGCAATAAGGAGTTCATGATCTGAGCCACAGTCAGCTCCTGGTCTTGTTTTTGCTGCAAAGAATATAATCAATCTGATTTTGGTGTTGACCATCTGGTGATGTCCATATGTACAGTCTTCTCTTGTGTTGTTGGAAGAGGGTGTTTGCTATGACCAGTGCGTTCTCTTGGCAAAACTCAATTAGCCTTTGCCCTGCTTCATTCCGTATTCCAAGGCCAAATTTGCCGGTTACTCCAGGTGTTTCTTGACTTCCTACTTTTGCATTCCAGTCCCCTATAATGAAAGGACTGCCATAACAGTAAGAGCATAATGCAAAGAGCCTACCTATGAGTAAGCTCTGGTTTCACTGCTTATTAACTGGAATTTGGGCAAGTAACTATACTTTCTGAGCCTCAGTCTCCTCATGTTTAAATGAATTTAACAACATCTGCTGTATTTACCAACCTCACAGGGTTGGTGAGAGAATCAATAACTTCGTTAAAGACCCTCACATGCCAGCAATTGCCAATGCAGAAGAGAAGGCTCTCCTGAAAAAATATATTCACATTTCTGGGCATATTGAAAAAGGATTGAAACTACAATTTTATTTAGGAAAGAACACTAAGTGAAACCTTCAATGTTGATTCTCACCTGGTGGCAATTCCTCACGCGCAGAGAGGGTTGTGACAAATATTTAGATTTTTTTTTCCAAAAGGGGTAGGATTTGAGAAAGTTGCATAACAGTCATCTATGTAAATACAAGATTTTAGTTCTTTAATTTCCATTACACTTAACATTCTTATCTGCCTTGTGTTAACAAGAGGTGCAGATTCTAAACAGGAGGCAAGGACTTTTCGTGTTGCTTTAATCTGCTGTTTTTGTTTGGTAGGTTGGCTGATTGGTTGTTTAAAACAACTTTTACACTTAAAAACTTGAACCTGACTCTCTGCGTGCCCCAATCCTTTGAGACACTTCAAAGGAAACCTGATAGAAACAAGGCATTTGAGCAGGTAACCCCAAGGAATGGTAATCACACAAGAGGTTTGTTATTTTATTTGGAAGACAGAGTTTTACAAATTCCATCCTCGATGGTAGAAACAGTTTCGTTGGCTTGACTGCAGCTGTGATAAACAGAGCGCTCCTTGCTGTTTTGCATGTAGATGTTTATGTATGGCCAAGGAAGTGCTGAAGCATTCTCCGTGAACTTACACACCTACGGATTTCATAAAATCTGAGTGAAAGCAATCAGGCCAAAGGTTCAAATTCTGGGTCACACTTCAGAAATCTTAATCCAAGCTCCACATCATTATAATGAAGATACTTCTCTGTAAAAAGTTAATGTTTTTACCTGCCTTTATCTTTTCATAAGCATTTGTTTCTCCCTGTATTTAAGGAAAAACTTGCTATGATGAAGAAACCATTTTGGGGAAGAGAACTAGATAAATTGGGCTTCCCTGGTGGCTCAGCACTAATGAATCTGCCTGCTAATGCAGGAGACGTGAGTTCCATCTCTGGGTCAGGAAGATCCCCTGGAGGAGGAAATGGCTACCCACTCTGATATTCTTGCCTGGAAAATCCCATGGACAGAGGAGCCTGGCAAGCTACAGTCCATGGGGTTGCAGAGTCAGATACAACTGAGTGATTAAACACAGCACATTTAGTGCCATCCTGAAGAGGTGGGAGAACATAAGAACAGGAAAGTCCCAAGGTGGAGTTTCCTCTACTCCTCCAGGGAATTGGAGGTGGTTTCAAGCAGATCCTCTGGACAATTAAAATGCAAATAGTCAGGACCATAGCAGATGGATACCTTCTGAGCGTCATGAACCTCATTCCAAAGACCTCAGATTGAGTTCAGGAGCTACTGGAAGAACTTGGAACATGTTTGTATCAACCTCGGAGAACACTTTCAGATGCTGAGAACTTTCAATATTCCAAGGGCATGTTTGTGAACTCTTCTCCAGCCCCCAGCACCCCTACCCTTGGGGACATGTGACTCCAGGCACATAAGCCATAGGCTGTTTCTCTTCACTGGATATAGACTGGGATCTTCCATGAGAGATTCACTGGTGAAGGGATGTATCACTCCATGGTTTCTTCACAGATTCAGGTGGTGACAATATCAGTTGTTCCTTAATGCTAAGCATCAGGACCTAGCACTTGAGGGGAGGGGAACCTCAGATAGTCCCGGGGATGTTCGAAGTTTCTACTCTCTCTTTGACAGGGTAAAGAGCTCTCTTTCTTTTTGAACCACCACAGGGTAAACGAAGTTTATCAAAGTTCATCTTAGTAGGACTGAACACCCAGAGAATCTAAGTAGGGCCAAAACCAGAACTGGAGCTGGGAATTATGACCCAGATGTCCAGCTGGAGAAGGCGCTTGAGAGAGTCCTCCAGAAAAGTCCCTCGGTGTCTGTGTTTTTTAACAAATTACTCCGAGGCTTCACACCCTACCTCTGCCCTTGTTTGTTCAGCCTTTCATTTATTGACTTTAAATTAAAAATAAACTTTAAAAAAATGTAACACAATAGAGATTCAGGGGCTAAGTGATCACACAGCCCTTGCCCTAAAAAATGAAACAATTAAAATCCAATCAGTCCTGATAACGTTTTGTACTATGATGCTAGACTTCCCTTTGCTTTGACCCCTCTCCTTCCGGCATCCTGTTCTGGGACAGAAATGACACCACAAAGGTTTCCTGTGCCTGTCCTCTCCACTTCTGACCCCTCACTACATCCTCTCTCCATCTATTTGGAGAGCAATGATTTGGTTCCCCTGGAATTCCTCCCAGTCCCATTGCTTGATGATACTTGTTGCTAATTTGGGATGCCAGAAACATGGGGCACAGTCTGGACCGAGCTCTTGTCGGCTGTTTGTCAGTCTCCTAGTGACCTGCTTATTAGCAAAATGGGAAATGCCATATTTCCAGCTATTATCAGTCCTAATTTTGGGTGAGGTCCCTTCTCACCACAGTCTGCCTGACTCTTCTGAATATCTGAAACAAATGAAATCCTTAAATTCTTTCAGGTACTTTCTGAATGCCCTTTTATCTTGGAAAAGAGTTTCTTGAGGCGTCAGAAATCAGTGCCCTTTAGGGCAACCACAGAGAGACAGTCCTCTGGAAGGAGCCTGAGATCAAGGCCAACCAGATTGGGGGGGGAGGGCTTCTGAAGAGGTACCCCCTGATGCTTACTCTTCAGCACCTTCCCCTCCCTCTATGAAGATTTTGTGTCTGCAAAATTAAGGTTTCAGCCTATTGCCTAAAACCAACCTGGGTGCTCAGTCACTGGGTTGGACTCTTGCGACCCCATGGACTGTAGCCCGCCAGGCTCTTCTGTCCATGGGATTTCCCAGACAAGAATACCAGAGTGGGTTGCCATTTCTTCCTCCAGGGAATATCCCCAGCCCAAGGATCGAACTCGGGCCTCCAGCATTGGCAGGCTGGATCCTTTACCACTGAGCCACCTGGGAAGCCAGTCAGAGCCAACAGCCACGCTTAATTCTGGGCCTTACAAGGCACTTCGCATGTCACTATCAGTCAGAACATAATCAATAACAGTTATGACCATAATACCGTAGAATAATAGTTAGAAGAAGATGGCTCCCCTGGTCTCATGGCACTCTCCTCCCAGCAAGTCAACAGCCCAGATCGTTGGGAGGCGGGGCCAGGTGGAGAAAAAAGTTCCGGCTGTGAACCGCGCCTGCCTCGCTGTGTGCACATCCGCGCCTGCCTCGCTGTGTGCACATCCGCGCCTGCCTCGCTGTGTGCACATCCGCGCCTGCCTCGCTGTGTGCACATCCGCGCCTGCCTCGCTGTGTGCACATCCGCGCCTGCCTCGCTGTGTGCACATCCGCGCCTGCCTCGCTGTGTGCACATCCGCGCCTGCCTCGCTGTGTGCACATCCGCGCCTGCCTCGCTGTGTGCACATCCGCGCCTGCCTCGCTGTGTGCACATCCGCGCCTGCCTCGCTGTGTGCACATCCGCGCCTGCCTCGCTGTGTGCACAGCTGCCCTGCCTCATGAGGAGGCCTCAGTCCCAGACTCAGTGCTGCCTGCCTGCCCATCCGCCATCACTGGGGGCCCACAGCTGTACCCTCCGGCTCCAGACACGCAACTGGAATTGACTGCCTAACTGCACGCACTGACTACATATTTTTGTTTTCTTCTTTCATAACGTGAAAGCCTTTTTTTCCAATCTGTTGAGGGACCTTGTTAATTCACTTTCTCTGAACTCACACCTAAACAGGGTCATTGACTCCTCAGAAACCTGGACTTGAGTACTGTTATGGCCTGCATGCAAAGAGCTGAGAAAAGCTAAAGGAATGTTTAGCCAAGTGTTTGGCATAGAGATCACACTCAGAATGTAGTTTTCTGAAAGGAGTGGGAGGAGGGGATGTTTTCTGACATTCCAAAACCCAGAGACATTCAAGTGTTAAGCCCTCTTTGGGTCACTCCAAGCTTTTCAAAGTGATATAAATCCAAGAGAAAACACATACCTCTTTGCTCTGTGCCCTTGTAACAAAGATCTGGAGAGGTTTCAGATAGCATAACGCATTACCCGAGTGGTACCTAACAGTTACTGAGGACTTGGTATGTCACTTTGTAAACCTTCTGCGTGCATGGCACTCATTGGATTCTCAAAACAACCCTAGGGAGGATGTAGGTTATACTGTTACCTCTCTTTTAAAGATGGATGAGCAGACAGAATTTAGAGGTTAAGGGGCAGGCATTACTGACTCAATGGACATGAGTTTGAGCAAATTCCGGGAGATAGTGAAGGACAAGGAAGCCTAGCGTGGTGCAGCCCATGGGGACTCAAAGAGTCAGACATGACGGAGTGACTCAGTGACAACAGGGAGAGTAGGAAGTTGGGGGAGGGGCTGTATTAGCTCTCACATTCACGTGGGCATTTTTTTTAAGAACTTGTGTCACCAGTACCAAATTCTCTTGGGCTTTGAGCTGGCAGAGTGAAGTAAGGAGCCCAATGTCCCTGCCTGCTGCTGCCCTAACTTGACTCTGACTTGACAGTGGTGATACACTGAGTCCTCGTCCCAAATCTCCACCAGCCAGGATCTCCTGGTCTTCAGAACCGTCATCTCCCTGAGCCCTGCAGTCTCTTGAAACAAAGGCCATGAGTCTTCTCTTTCATACCTCCTCATCCTCTGGTGGTGGTTGTGGGAGGTGGGGAGGGAGAAGGGGAGGGACCACAGCTCGGTCTCTTTCAGCTGGATGTCATCAAGGCTTTTCTGAGTCGCTGCTATGGAGACAAAGCCCAGGTACTGTTTCCATTTGCCACACTTGCTATTAAAAGACAGGCACGGCTTGTGAGCCCAAGATGTTCAGTGAATCAACCTGGAACTTACCCCTTTTTAAAAATTCTAATAGAGGGTAATTCATGCAAGCTTGTTGGCAAGCCATCTGCCTCAGGGACCAGGCACAGGTTAGATAATTAAACTCAACCTGTTCCTGCATGGCTGTCTGACTTACCATTTACCTCGTCTCCGACTCCTCGCCTCCAAAAACCCACTCTCCAAACTGGTTAACTCACTGTCTCCCCCAAACACCTGTCTCGCCTTCTTATTTTTCCTCGTGCCGTTCCATCCACCTGGAATGCCCTTACTTTCTCTCTCTTCTCCAGATCTTCTTCGCAACACATTCCCTGATCGCCTCCCTCACTACCATCTTTCTCCCTCCCCTGAATTGAATTCTGATTGTGATAAATTCTATATAATTCAGCTGGTAATTAATCATACGCTGACTTATGATATTCCTTCCATTGTTACCTTGAACTGTTATTTCAATCTTTAATTTTAACATAACTGTTTCCATATGTTTGCCTTGTTGCCATAATTGGAATATAAGATCATAGAAAGTAGGAGATACAGCATATAATTGTATCCCCTTTAGTCCCTTGTTTGGGGCTGATTTGCACAATTTTCTTTTTCTTTGTGATTTATGCATTGGACAATGGGACAACCAAAATGATAAAACTATCAAATTATTTTGGCAGTAACAGATCATAGTTAGCAGGTGACAAACGTACATGGGCGATGGGAGGACGTTGTCCTGTGTTCCTTGAGGTGCATTTTAACCTGAAGCACTGAGGAATGATTGGGAAAAGGGGAGCCATGCTTGAGGTATAGCAGGACGAGAAGGCATTTGCAAAGGAGCCTACTGGCCGTATCTCTTCCAAGCAGCTTCCCCTCTGCTCCTTCTCTTCCCAGTGAAGACATACTGCTCTAGAAAAATACCTCCATAACTTCTTGACTTCTCTTTCTCTTCTTTCTGGCCACCTGGCAACACACACACATTCATATTCTTTCTCTTTCCCGCTCATCTCAAGCCATCATGGAAGCACAGTCTAATGCTTCTGCTGTGACTGAGACATCTTTTTCTGTTTCTCAGGGCCAGGTATGTTGAATCCTCACTGATATTTAAAAACTACAGCATTACCTTAGATGAAGTTAGTGTGTGTCATAGACAGCCTCCAAGACAACCTTCACTGATCTCTGCCTCTCAGTATTCATACCCATGTGGAGTCCCCTCCCTTGAATATAGACTGGACCTAGTGACATGTTTCTAATAAGAATAATTTACAAAAAGGATGGTTTGTCATGTTCAAGATTAGGTGGCCAAAAAACCCTCTGATTTCTGTCCTTCTTGCTCTCGGGCTCTTTCTCTTTGCCGTCTCTCTGAAGGAATCCAGCCGATAGGCTGTGAATAGCCCAACAGAGAAGCCCACATGGAAAGGGATGTCTCAAGGACCCAAGACCCGACATGTGAATGAGTTTGAATGAGATCCTCCCCCAGCTAAACCCTAAGATGACACCACAACCCTGCTGACACCTTAATGGCAGCCTTGGGAAAGACCCTGAGCCTGAGCCCTGAGCTCAGCTGCTGAGATTAAGTCACATGTGCGTGCACGATCAGTCGCTTCAGTTGTGTCCGACTCTGTATGACATGGACTGTAGTCCACCAGGCTCCTCCGTCCATGGGATTCTCCAAGACAAGAATACTGGAGTGGGTTTCCATGCCCTCCTCCAGGGGATCTTCCCAACCCAGGGATTGAACCAGTGGCTTCCCCTGCGTCTTCAGTATCACAGGAGGATTCTTTACCACTGAGCCACCCAGGAAGGTGAAATTAAGTCATACTCACTGTGAAATTATAAATATTTGCTGTCTTAAGCCCCCAGGCTTTTAGAGTTATTTGTTAGGCTGCAATAAACAACTAATATGGTATTTAACTTTGGTAAACCATTGGGGAAATGGCCAAGATTGTCTGAATGCCTCTGATTATATTTATAGCATTTTCCTTCTGAGAGCTTGAAAAATATAGATGGTTCATTTCAGATACAGTAATTGAGTCGACACTGAGGTGGTTGCTGCATCTCCTCTGTGTTGCCTGCCTTTCATCCTAGTGAAACCAGCTGATGGTTAACAACATAGACCATGAGCTGGGTAGAGATTTTGCAGCCAGATAAATATCTAGTAAAAGAAGCAGCATGAAGTGAGTCACTTAGCCGGCTCCAAACTTCAGGATGTTTGGGGAAGTCTGGTATCCTCAGTCTCTGAAGTTCAACAAATTCGAATAACTTAGAAAAGAACTAAGCTGTCATTTCACTATTTGTGATAATACCTTCCCTAGTCAGAATAAATTTCACTTGTTTAGGAAGGAACTGGGGCAGCAAACCACAACCCACAGGCCAAATCTCTACCACTGCTCGTTTTTGTAAATAAGGTCTTCTTGGAACACAGCCACACACATTTGTTTAGATATTGGCCATGGCTGCTTCTGCACTGCAATAGCAGAGCTGAGTAGTTGCGACAGTCAGGGAAATCCACAAAGTCTAAAATATTTATCATCTGGCCCTTTGCAGAAGAAGTGTGCTGATCTCTCCTCAAAGGCAATGATTTGCAGAATATATTAGAAGGAACTCTATTTCTATGGGATGTGAATTAATGTTGTATGGGAAAACAATGGGTTCTGTGGTCAAGTGTTTAGGAAATACTGAATTAAACAAAGTTAAGCACATTGCTTTGCTACAGAACTTCCCTGAGGCCTTTGTAAATCTCTAAGACGAGGACATGGATACTACATTTTTTTAAACTTTTTTGACCAGGAAGTTCCATGTTTCAGATCGCCTAGAGCAAGAGACTAGTGTCCAACTCATTGAGAAATGCTACTCTGGAGCTACAAAAGCAGCAGTTGTCAAAGTATTAACTTTGCAAATAAAATAGAGTAGACATAAACATCAAAAACCTTTGATTTCTAAAAGCATCCGTAACAATCAGAAAACATGCAGAGAAGTGGCCTCGTTACCAATCATGAGCCCAATATGTAAATGAAAAGCCAAATAAACATAAACATGAAATCGTGCATTAATGGTTTGCTCTGTCTTTGTACAGATAGTCACACCAAAATAATTTAAAGGTTGAAAAGACAGCAATATGACACGCTACTTAAGTAGGTCTCAAATTTTGGGGCCATGAGGCTGCAAAGGGGTTTGTTCCCTCCTCGGCTTCCGTAGAGGAAGTCGCGCGGACTTGTGTCTGGGGTTTTGGTATCCCTGCCTTCCTGGGGGTCCGGGGGTGACTTATTTAAAAAAAAAAAAATTTTGTCCCATGGAGTCCCATACTTCATGTAGATGCCTTAAGGACTATTACAGCTGGGAATTAAGGGGGATCTAGTTCTCAATAGCCAGTTTGAAAAATGGACTCTGTTACTCAAAAGAAGTTTGATAATCATTAGCCTATTCAAACTTTTTTCTTGAAATGATTGCAATGAAGAATGAAGATTTCTAGAGGACCAGAGAAAGATCGTGGATCCACAGCCAAGGTTCAGACCTATGTTATAACTGTCCTTTCCCTCACACCATGATGTTCTGATTAAGGACCATGGACATATTTTTTGGGTTACTGGCCAGGGCTAGAGGCCCAGACTGTACGTCTGGGAAATTGCTAGCTCTACTCACAACCTCAGTCTGAACCAGCGTGGGATGAAGAGAACAGCAGGAAGAGTTTGGTGAGTTCAAGTGAAGACAATAAATTACAGAATACGACACTGATATAATAGGATGTAGAAGGGGGTGTTTCCTGTTGTCCCAGAACTATGGCTGAGGTCCAAAGCCAAGTTTGAAACTTGTTGATGATAAGTACTTCCCCAGAGGGCTCCTTCTCTGAACTGTCCCCAGTAGATAAAGAAATGAGCTGAGTTGAGGTTGGATAGGGAGAAACTAGTCTTTGATGAAGTCCATGTTCATGATGAAAGTCTCCTCTCTCATGTCGCCATGGTCATAGATGGTGCTTCCCTTCCCCAAATTCAAGTAAGATGGTCTCCAAGAGAACTGTGAGGAAATACTGCACATGACTCTGAGAAAGGGAGGCTGGTGGGCTACAGCTGGGCTGCAGACCTTAAGTTCTCTGGCACAGCCACTGCAATGGAGCCTTGAGAGCTACTGAGAGAATGTGCTAGGAAAAAAGAAGTATGGCATGTTGTCCTTTGTATGTCCTACTGCCTGAAAAAGAGGAGAAAACAGTGTTTACTTGACACATATCACCTGGAGTCTTGAGTGGGGGGTATATTTGAATATAGAGAAGAGTGTTCACTTGGAGGTTTCCGAAGGCAGTTCATCTAGGTCAGGAGCTACATTCAGTGGGACTGATGTATGCCTGGAAAGCATATGTGGCAGCCCTATCCCATCCTAAGCCTCCGTGGATCTGGGAGACCCACAGGAGGACTCCAGCAGTAGAGAACTCTCACCGCTCCACATGAAGCAACATGGAAGTTAGAGGAACACAGAACCATCAAGGTCGCCACTGGACCAAGTGATGAGAAGCCCAACGAGGACTAGGGTTGGAGACGTTATCACTGCTCAAGTCCAAGATACAGCTGCCTTCTTGGTAGACGGGGGAACTCTCAGAGATAGAAGGGGCCAGGGAGAATCTGAATGCATACATACACCCACGTACATTCACACGCACATATGGAAGCTGACAGGTGAACTGAGAACACCAGCATCAGAAAGGACCAGACTGAAGGAGAGCTAGACCAGTGTCCCCTCTGTACCACCTGCTGCAGCCCACCTGCCCCCTCCACGCTGACCATGCCACAGGAGGCCAGCAGAGGCTCCAGGAGGCTTTCAAAGAGAGGAGGAGGAGGCAAGTCCACGAAGAATGGACTGCCAGCCTCCAAGCTTTCACGTGGAAGACACAACAGCGGGGCTGGAGAGGGAGTAGGAGGATACGAGATTCGAGACTGAAGTGTCAAAATAACCGAGACTTGAGTCTTAAATAACAAGATGGACTGTTCTTATAACCAAAAGGGACAGGAAAGTTAGAGGAGCTGGCCAAGTCGTTGTTAAGGGAGTTACTTCCCAGCAGGAAAAGTGGGCCAACATAGCCTAGTTGAAGGAGCTGTTACTGGATACATATAAAATGGTTTCGTTTGTATACCCAGAACATGTTGAGATGCCCCAATAAATTTGTTCCATAAGATAAACACTTTGGATGGAATTTTAATGTTTTCTCATTTCTAATGCTTTTCTTCTAAGGGATTCTGAAGGCTTCATGCCAATATTTTCCCCATTCTGCAAATTAGCACACAGAGAGTGGTGTTGGTTATCAAAGGGACTCTGAATCTATCTGCAGCCTTCTGTTTTCTACTCATATCACAAGGCAACTGACTGCCTCTCAGACCCAAATGTGATCCACTTCTAATTGGGAACAGAACTTTTCAATGCTGGAGCCCCAAACAAATTAAAAAGTAGAAGGATGAGTAGGAGGGGAAGGAGATGGAAGAAGTTTTGCTTTTTCCCTAATTTGAGAATCTGTGGTTTCTCACTGGTTTTTATCAATACCAAGATTTTTTTTGTTTTGTTTTGTGGTGTTTTTTTTTATGTCTCTTTTCTTTTTTTTTTAAAATTTTCACAGTTCTCTACTCAAGACTAAATTTGTCTGTTTTAAAAAATCCATCTGGCTTTTGTGTTATGGAAGCCCACACAAGCCTGCACCAACCGTTCTAGAAGCGACAAAGAGTTATCAAATGGACCGAGTTTCAAATGAAGGGACAGCAAGCTAATTAAGGGATGAGTTTCTTAATAAGGAAAAAGGCACAGTGGAGAGCTGAATGATGCCAAGACACATGAAAGTTTCAAGACTAAAACTGTTTGTGAGGGGAAAAAAACAGCAGAAATGAGTTGGCCAATTTTTCAGGCCCAAACTCAAAATAAATACATCTATTCCCATTTGTATCAATAGACGAATGTAAATATCACTCAGAAAATCTCAAACTAACATTAACATTAGAATGAAATATAAATAATTCTGAATATAAAGACCAGGTTCAAGACATACAAAAATATAATAAAACTAGAAATAGCATTACATCACATTTTTGTTAAGAGAATGTCACTAGTTTTCTTCAGAAACTTTATTCTTCTGCCTCAACCATATTAGACTTCCCTTTTACAGACTATGTTGGACAGTTTAATCTTAACCAATGAATGAATATTGTCCAAGAAAATTGCAAGGAAATCATTGTGTTCAAATGATTCTGGTACAAATGAAGATCATTGTTTGGGGGGCTTTATTTTTAATGTTTCACATCAATGTTAATGGACAAGAAAAGAACAATAACTCACAAAAGATCAATATTTTCCCATTTATTGAAAGCTTGTAGATTTCAAATGTATATATTATATTTCTGCCATACTTCCACGATCTGGGGATCGGGAGGAGGTTGAAGAGGTTTGAAACTTCTTTTCAATTTTGCCTCAAATGTGTCTAGGAAGCTGCTTTATCACATTATACCTCAGTTCACTCAAAACAAGAAAACTATTGATATCTACAGCAAGCCCTGCATGCCTCTAGGAAATGAATTAGGCACCCGTTTGTAAGATGTTTCTTCGAATTTCATTTTAAAAAATGGCGTGTGATAATTGTGAGATGCCTCAAAGTGAAATCAGGGTGTCGTTATGTTGGAGCATTTCCTTTGGTTGAACTAAAGATAAACAAGCAGCCCCTTCACAATCTCTCACTTTTCTGAAAGTAGATTTCCTCGAGGGAAAATCGAATTGTTGCAAACTGTAGAAATGGAGAGACGACAGAGAGATGGATGGAGAATTTTGAAGAGGGCAAGAGACCAGACAAGCTCAAAAAGCTCAGTTACTATCCTGTTAAAATATAACCCACAGAATGTTACACCATAGCATCCTTCACAGCCATCTGCTTCTGCCATTATCTTTGATTCCCACAAACAGATTTCAAAATTTGAATCTGGCCCTCAGTGAGTTTAGGAACATTTAGCAGGATTTTCTGGATGGGATCAGAAAAGCCACTAATTAACTCACAATTCCTGCCTTCAGAAACAATCTACGTCTTGGCCTTTCAATGAAGGCATAGCACGGTCTTGTAATTCCTGTGTTTTTTCACATCCTTCACAGGACCTAGAATAGAATTTGAATACATCTATTATGCATTCCCATCTCTTTCTCTGCATCTCCACTTCCACCCCTTCCCACCAGACCTACCGACCATCACATCATCTTCCCACATTTGGTTTATAGCAATAGCCACCTACTGCTTTCCTGTCCTCCATTCTGGGTTCCCTCCAATCTGTTCTCCATAGCCAGAGTGAACTTTATCAAAAGTAAATTAGAGCAGGCACTCCTCTTTTTGCAACCTTCCAATGGCCTTATGTTGTATTTTGGGGGAAAATCCCAACTCAATGTATTAGCTGCTAAGGCATTATATGTCAGTTAGCTATTGAAAAAGTGAAAGTGAAGTCGTTCAGTCAAGTCCGACTCTTTGTGACCCCATGGACTATAGCCTACCACGCTCCTCTGCTCCTCCATGCATGGAATTTTCCAGGCAAGAGTACTGGAGTGGGTTGCCATTTCCTTCTCCAGAGGCTCTTCCCAACCCAGGGACAGAACCTGGGTCTCCCACATTGTAGGCAGATGCCTTACCATCTGAGCCACCAGGGAAGCTAGCTATTGCTGCATAACAAATTAACCCAAACTCAGTGGCATAAAATAACAATCTCTCTTGTGTCAATGGGATTTTGCTGATTTCAGCCAGATGTGCTTTGGCTCATGGGTGTCTGTGAGCTGAGTGGGGTTCTACTTCATGCACCTTTCATTCTCACGAAGTTTACATCGTTGTTGTTTTTAATTCGCAGCCAAACACAATCTGGGAGTGGACCTAATTGATTAGGCAGAGCATGTACTATGCCTAGAATCCACAGCACTTTCAGAGGTCCACAGAGTCATTTTAATTTTACTCTAAAATTAGAAGAAAAAATTAAATATGTTAATAATGAATATACAATAATGAATTCACTAATATTTTTGTTTTATACTAATACAGTTATAAAATAGCATTCTGAATCATTTTTTATAGATAATATAGCCCTTCAAGGTAAAATTACCTGCGGTCACAAAAGCCATAATGCAAGCTTCTATGATCCTAGGTAATCAAACTAGAACTCAAGCTTTGAGAACCGATTATTGGTCCTGTATTTTTCACTTCAGTAAGCCATGGAGATTCATGAAACTTCTATTTTGTCCCTAAAAAAAACAGGGAGCTAACTGGTAAGTTTCATTTCCCCTCTCTGGAAAGGGGATAGCTCAAACACTGGAGGATTGCTCCCTGCAATCATTAGCTTGCTTTTCCCTAGACCCTTGGAAGTTTTCTTCTATCTAGCAGGCACAGAGTTTATAATTAATATTGTCCCACAGTTGGTCTGTTATTGTGAGGTCCTTGTCATTAACTCATAACCATGCATTGTTAATGCAAAGTAGCTATGTGGAGAGTTACTTTAGTCCTTTGCCAAGAGCGGTGGAAGACTTTCCTGCAAGAGTTTATGCTACTTTCCAGGCAGAGTGTTTTCTCAGTTTACTTATGTACAAGTCCTCTTTAAATTTCATGTACACAGGGAACCCAGTCACATTGTCAATTCTCTTAGGTTTATAGAAATCTAATGCTAGCCAGATATCCTGAGACTCACCGGGCACACAAAAATGGAAGTTACTGTTTGAAGGGGTGAGGCAAAACTATCCTTCACCTTTCAAGATAATTAGATTCAGTTTAAAAGAACTTTCTTTATCTGGCATAATCTTGTCTTTCCCACAAGAATAAATGTACTTTGTAACCATATAAAATTTTTTACTTACCCCATCCTTTTTTCAAGAAGCTGTGCAAGTTTTTAGATCACCGCATAGAGTATATTCCAAAGTTCATTTGTCTTGTGAAACTCTGAATTGGCTTTGCAATTTTAAAATTGTTTTGACATAAGTCTTTATTTTTTAATAGGTAGTTCATTTCCTGTTTCTGTGTGCCTCTTAATGACTGTGTGAGAGCTTGGATTACTTTTCCTCTCTGGCCCCCAAACCACAAATGGGAAAAACTGCAATCTTGCAAGGGCCACGTAAGCTACCTAAATATTTTCACAGGTCTCTGATTTTTTTTTTTAGCTGAACTGGGAGAGAAACTTTCATGGCATTTTTACCCTTCTGGAATGTAGAATTCATTTAATATCTTCTCTGTTTATACATATTCCTTGGTATTCAGTATTCCTATTACCCACCAGGCTCCATAAAAATATGGCTTTTCAAGCTCTCCTCTTTGAGGGACTCCATGGGTCTTATTGCCCATGAATTGAAAAAAAAATTCCCTCTTCCTCAGTTCTCTGTTTGAATTATTATGCTTAAAATGTCCTAAGCTTGAGCCAGTCACCTATTCCTCCCTTTCATTACACTTCTGTAGGTGATACTGAGACACATCTTCAAACAATGTGAAAAGTGTGAACATGTCGGTCACTCCGTCATGGCTGACTCTTTGCGACCCCAGGGGCTGTAGCCCGCCAGGCTCCTCTGTTCGTGGGATTCTCCAGGCCAGAACACTGGAGTGGGTTGCCATCCTCTGCTCCAGGGGATCTTCCCGACCCAGGGATTGAACCCAGGTCTCCCGCATTGCAGGAAGATTCTTTACAGTCTGAGCCACCAGGAAAGCCTCCAAACAATGTGAAGAGACACTCGGGAATGCCCTTTGGAGCAACCTGGTTAGGAAGCACAGGGGTCCCAGCTGGACTAACTCCCCCAGGAGTCACCTGGAGGACAGGCTTATACTGAGCAAGGTGGCCACTCCCTCTCAGCTGTCTCCCTGTCTCACTTCTAGGTGGAGACTCCTGATTTCCCTTGGGGGGTCTAAGGCAGTGGTGGTTCACAAAGGCTGGCCCCTGGACCAGCAGCATCAATACCACCTGAGAACTTGCCAGAAGCGCACAATACCAGGCCCACCCCAGGGCTCCAGAACCGGAAACTCTAGGGTTGGTAACCAGTGACCTGTGTCTTAACAGCCCTTCCCAGTGACGGCGATGCTCATGCTTGAGAGCAACTGGACTAAGACCAAGACCTGGTTTTTCTTTTTTAAACTGAAGTTGCACAGAATTAATTTACTTAGCGCCCCCAGAGCCTTTTTGAAATCTATGCTTCCTGGTCCGTATGCGGTAACTCTACTTTCGATACTCAGCACAGCCTCTGCCCTTCTGGGTCACCGGCAGCATTGGCAGAAGCGTGCACAATCTGTTTTTCACAGCTTCTCCGAGCTCCTGTCGGCACTTCCATCCTTTACATTTCTGTCTGTGTCCCATTCATGCCAATTGTTGTTTCCTTGATCTTTTAATCCCTTCTCACTCTAGGATATCAGGTGGTAAACACTGAAATGTCTATTCTTCCCAAGACGACTTGAATTCTAACACAAATATCTTAAAGCCCCAATAACCATCATTATTGTCTGCACTGGTCAGGATATCTGAGTTACATGGTACTGACAAACAGGCCCCTAATCTCAGGGGTTTACAGACATGAGGGGTTATTACCAGTCACACCGGATGTCCAGCGAGAATCCGTGGGGAAAAGACGATCTGCTGAGGGAGGTAAACTGCGCGAGGGGACCCTGCTAGCAGGGACTGGAAGCGAACTGCGAATGTGGCTGAAGAAAAGAGCGTGGCAAAGCACAGACTGGCTCCTCGGGCTCTGCCCAGAAGTGACAGTGACATGGTTTCCCTTCCCGTGTCATTGGCCAAGCCCGATTTCAATGGAACCCTGAAGTGTAGTCATCCTTCCAGAAGAAGAAAGGGCTATTGCTGAACCGTGATGCCATCTTAGTCCATCCACCAAAGGACAGACCACGGATGGAGAATTTCAGACTCCAAGGTGGGCGCTGAGACAACCTCTGGGTGTGCACACCTAGAGGGTGGGTCTAAGATGGAGGGGACTTCCCGGAAGGAGGCTGCTTCATAATGGTCCTCAAGCGCTAGTCACGGGGACTGCTATCTAGAGGAAACGGGAAACTGACTTGGATGGAGTACCATCTGAGGGCTGGCAACTGTGCCAGCCCCCCTCCATTCATCTCACCACATCCTCACCTTGGGCTGGAGAGAAAGGAACTAACCTTCTGCAGACAAAAATTTTTAAAAAGAGCCAAGATTCAGACCAATCTGAAACTTGCCCATCTGGACATGGGACACAGTAGACCTGGGATGCTGACTTCACAGGCACCCACAAAGCTTGATCTGCTACCAGAAAGATAAAAGCTGAAGGAAAGACGTCTCTCTCTCAGGTGGCAAAGGAGGGCAGTTTTTCCTTCACTGAGCCTGGTGCTTCTGGGAAACAATCAGCCTTTATAGTGGGACAGGCATCCCTCTCAGGCCAGTGTGATTCATGTTCTCAAACTGAAACGGTTTCCACACTGAGGACACAAGTGTTCAGGATTTTAATTAAAGGAGCAGTTCTTCAAATAAATGCAGGGGAAACTGTTAACTTTATTAATGACTATCAAGAAATCCACTGAAGGGACTTCCCTGGTGGTTGGGTGGTTAAGACTCCAAGCTTTCCATGTAGAGGGGCATGAGTTCCATCCCTGGCTGGGGATCTAAGATCCCATGTGGTATGCAGCACAGCCAAAAAGTTTTTTAAATGTTTAAAAATCGGACTTTTCTGGTGACCAAGGGGTTAAGACTCCGTGCTTCCACCGCAAGGGCCACAGGTTCCATGGGGAAGTTCCACATGCTGTGCCAGGCAGCCAAAAAAAAGAAAAGCAATCCACAGAAATCTCCAGTGTCCCTAGATAAACGAAATAAATAAACTAGTTTAATGAAACCATCAACTCCACCTTTTTAGTAAAGAATACTTCGTATCTTCTTGCAGGAAGCCCTCTAGTTTACATCATGAATGGTAAGAAAATCTCATCCCTCTGGCTACATTTCAACTTTTTTAAGCCACTGAGTCATAAGCACCCATAATGCACGTTAGAAGGTATCATTGGTGGAGAAACTAGGAGGGAAAAATGTCCAGGGAGCAGAAGAGAAAGCATCCGGCAAAGTGGGTAACAAGTAGACAACTTCATCAAAACAGGCTCCAAAAGTGCTTACCTTACTCGGAGAGGGCACTAAAGCCCTTGATGCAAACACATCATGAAATTATGTCGACGCAATGCTGTACTCAGCAGCTCCATCAGCAGGGCGCCAGCTGACTTCAAACGCCTCCCAAGAACACCAAGAACTAATAACCACGGGTGCTGTCCAGGGTCAGCCCCCAAACACCCCAGGACGTAAATATTCAAAGCCCAAGAAGGATGTGATCTTTCAAAGTTTTGCAGCGGTCCAAGCCCTTCTAAGTGACAACTAAATATTGTCCCCTTATCCTCAAACTGTCACGATTACAAAACAGGCAGTCTCAAAGAAATTTGCTGGCTTTTGTGATCAAATCCATTAGAGGTACTTTGGCAAAAGACAAGATCTTCCTAGCTAACGACAAATGCGACAATAATATAGCATGGGGATATCAACAAACAGCCATTTGTTTTCCTTCCAATCCCCAGGAGGGACTTGGGTTAAAATAAGAGCAACTTGGAAGCACTCATGTATATGGAACTAGAATAAATTAATCTCTAGGCCAACTGCCTGTGATATAATCACTTGCTGTATAAATTCTATCGAAATGATAAATCTAGCCTGACTTTAATTACTAGGGTATCTTTCTGTATTTTCAGTAACATACATACATAAATCCTAAAATCCAACAAATAATAAAGCAAAAACAGCTGAATGCACATAGAGTTTTAGGGAATACTTGGAGCTGGCTGATGATCCCATCATTAGCCTGTTAAAATCCACCAGCTCATCCTATAATTTTCCCTTTACTGTGCTTTAAACTCTCTCTTCATTCCACCGATGATGCTGAGCACACTCATATATCACATGCATTATATCTCCCCATGTTTTCCAGATGGTATTTGATAAAATGGAAACAAAAGAAAGGCAGAGAAAAAAAATAGATGTTTTCTACTTTGGGGCTTGAAACAGTTTCTCCCTTGGTAGAGAAAAATATGAACTAACCCATCCAGGGCTAACGGAAAAGCTCAAGAAATATGGTTCATCTAGAGGTGACATCTCCTGGACTCAGTGGTTCGGCCCACTCTTTGGTCTTCAGCCAGGCTCTACAAACCAAGTGTAAAGGTTTCCTTAGCTCAGGTATAAGTTATTACCGGTTTAGGCTGGAAGGAAATCGCCAACAGTTTAGGTGAGTGGTTTAGGTGCCAAAAGACTCATCTCAATATTTCCACAGTTACAATAATTTTGATGTTTTAAAGTCAGCATTGATAGACTTCAAGACCTTTAATATATAAAATTACCAATTTAAAATGCATCAAAAATATTTTAACAGGTCACTTAAGAAGTAAAAATACCAAGTTAGAACATGACTTTTCCAAAGCTACCTATAAAGATTCAATTTTTGTATAGCGGATAATTCTGAGATGATCATTATTTTTCTTTCAAGAACTCTAGATATAAATACTTATGTGTTTTAGGGTTTTTTTTTTTTTTAAGAAAAACACACCAAATTTCAAAGAAATAAATTACATGGATGGTAGGAAGATCAAATCATTTTGAAGAAGCAATAAATTTTGTGCATAATCAGTTTCTCTCATTATCAAATGATTATTGCCATTTTGTCTAATTCAGCCCCTGCAGATAAGTTCATAAGTTTATAAACAGCCCCAATGGGCTGTTTATAAGCCATCGTGGACACAAATATGTGCCCATCTACTCTGCATTTACTCTCAGGGCTTGTCCTGATGTTCAGGGAGGAGCGTATCATGGGCCCTCTGGAATACTGACTCTGGGTGTAATCTGGCCATGCCCTCCAGTAAGGACATCTGGCTTATTGATTTCAATCCTTTTGCCAAAAAATGCCTCCTCATGTCACTTTTCTTTCCAGACAAATACCCGAGGAGGGGTGAAGGGCCCCTGTTCTGTGCGTAGGTGAAGGGAGCAGTGACTGCGACTCCCCAGCTTTGCCTGAATCCTTTTATCCAAAGCTTCCCTGTGAGCCCCATGGCTCCGCCTTTCCCCAGAGACACCAAGGAACGTGAAGCCTGGATTCAGATTTCTCTGCATCACATAAAAGCTACACAATGTACACGAGTTGCAGAGACAAGTGGAGCCTGGATTCTGTCGTCTGAAAAATGGGATAACAATTCCTATGTGACAGGGTTCTTCCAAACCCTCCATGGGGTAAGGTTTGTGAAACACAAGGTAAGAAGGATCTGGCATATAAAAGATGTGCCAAATTCAGCTTTCTTTCTTTTAGTCAATGACAGATAGTTTTCCCACTACGCCCAGCTTTCTCCTTGACTCTCTTAATCTCTTTCAGGCTCTTCTGAAAAATGTTCACAGGGAATGCCTAGCATCACGTGGCGTCAGAGCTGGAGAGCCCTGAGGCGTCATGCAGGCTGGCTGGGCTTTTTGCTATGTATTTGCCCCCTCCACACACCTCATTTTGGGAGCGTCAAAACCAGTCATCTAAATGCTGATACGACACGTGCCTCTAGCATTTCATAATCTGAATAACCTCAGACATTAGCTGAGTAAAGGAGCACGGCCCATCGACACAACCTTCCCTTGTGGTTTCTGAGAAGCGAGCTAGTATTCACAGAGTACCTGCCACGTGCCAGGCACTCAAGCTTTGTCACCCTGTTAGTCATCACACCTTTATAAGAAAGGTTGCCTATTGCCCCCTGTTTTGCTGCATTTTGTACCTGAACACAGTGGTCATGTGCTCAGCTAAAGACAGAACCAGGTTCAAACCCACATTTATATGACCCAAAGCCTGTGTCCTTTTGGGATACCTTATGGAGAGCAAGGGCTTCCGTGGTAGCTCAGCTGGTAAAGAATCCGCCTGCAATGCAGGAGACCCCAGTTCGATTCCTGGGTCAGGAAGATCCCCTGGAGAAGGGATAGGCTACCCACTCCAGTATTCTTGGACTTCCCTGGCAGCTCAGACAGTAAAGAATCTACCTACAATGCAGGAGACCTGGGTTGGATCCCTAAGTAGGGGAAGATCTCCTGGAAGAGGGCATGGAAACCCACTCCAGTATTCTTGCCTGGAGAATCCCCATGGACAGAGGAGCCTGGTGGGCTACAGTCCATGGGGTCGCAAAGAATCAGATATGACCTAGCAATTAAACACCGCACAACACACGGCAGAACAGTGACAAAAGCCACGACCACGAGGGGTATAAAGATGAGCCCAGAAATAGAGAACTGATGCTTCTGAACTGTGGTGTTGGAGACGACTCTTCAGAGTCCCTTGGACAGCAAGGAGATTAAACCAGTCCATCCTAAAGGAAATCAGTCCTGAATATTCATTGGAAGGACTGATGTTGAAGCTGAAACTCCAATACTTTGGCCACCTGATGTGAAGAGCTGACTCACTGGAAAAGACCCTGATGCTGGGAAAGATTGAGCAGGAGGAGAAGGGGACAACAGAGGATGAGATGGTTAGATGGCATCATTGAGTCAGTGGGCATGAGTTTGAGTAAATACCAGGAGGTGGTGATGGACACAGAGGCCTGGGGTGCTGCAGTCCCTAGGGTCTCAAAGAGTCAGACACAACTGAGTGACTGAACTGAACTGAGAAACAGAGAGGGAGGTAAAGATTCTAAATTACTAAAGGTACCAACTGCCAGGCATAAGCACGTGGGCAGCTGCCTTGGGGTCTATTCATCCATCACTGTAGGAAGTTCCAGAAAGCATTGAAGAGCATGGAATCCTTATCAGGAACCCCACCATCCATTGGGTGGAAAAAAGGTTTTGAACTTTGCTAACCCTAAACAGAACACAAAGGTAACAAAAAGAATAAACACAAACCCATGAGATTTGAGAAAGAACATTTGCAGAATTGAATCCAGATTGGTTTGGACGAAGGGCATATACCTGGTGCAGAGCTCCTCTTAATGGAGTCGGATCAATGCTCTTATTTCTCCGTTGTGGAGAGAAGAAAATGAAATGCTTTTTAAAAGCCCTTTGAAAATGAAAAGGCTTATAAAATGTACTGATTCATTAATAGATGTAAGAGATCCCTAGCTTGGAAATCAGAGACCTGAGGCTCAGGGTCAGCCTTGCCTCTAATTAGCTGTGTGACCTTAGCCATGCACTCCGGCTTCCCAGGAGGTTGCACTGGTGAAGAATCCGCCTGCCAGTGCAGCAGATGCAAGAGACGCAGGTTCATTCCCCAGGTTAGGAAGATCCCCTGGAGAAGGAAATGGCAACCCACTCCAGTATTCCTGCCCAGCAAATTCCATGAACCAAGGAGCCTGGTGGGCTATAGTCCATGGAATCACAAAGTGTCAGACACGACTGAACACACACTCATGAGGGTTGTGCACTCAGTTCTATAGTCCTCAATTTCACTAACAGAAAAATTAAGGGTCCCTTAACATTTTGTAGGCTTGCCTGGTGGCTCAGAAGGTAAAGCGTCTGCCTGCAATGTGGGAGACCCAGGTTCGGTCTCTGGGTCGGGAAGATCCTCTGGAGAAGGCAACGGCACCCTACTCCTGCACCCTTGCCTGGAAAAATCCCATGGATGGAGGAGCCTTGTATGCCACAGTTCTTGGGGTTGCAAAGAGTCGGACACGCCTGAGTGACTTCACTTTGCCTTTTCCTTTCGAATTTTGTAAAATACTGTCCCAGTTACTCAAGTTACTGCTCCGATCATTCCCTGCCGCCCCTGGATTCCGAGGTGATCAAAAGCCAGAGCTGAGGTTTGTTCCCTCAGCATTGTTCCAGGGAAGTTCTAAATTTGCACATTGCACAGAATCAGGAGCGAGTGCGCACACACAAAACAGATGGCATCAGACGAAACTTGCTAACCTTTAAAAAGATTCCAGTCTGGCTACCCCAGCAGTCTAGTGGCAGGGGTCTGTGCCCAGAGGAGTTGAGACAGGTGAAGAACTCCCCGGCTGCCCCGCCCAAACCCTGTCGATTCAGCAGCTTCGCCCTCTGCCCGGCAAAGAGCAGCCACATGGCTTTCTAGTAACTGCACCACCCCCAGAGGTCTCCCAGCAACAAGCCCCTGGAGAAAGTCCTTGCTTTCTGTTGTTCCAGGACTGTCACGGACCAAGGAGCCTTGGTGAAAATTGGGGAGCTAAAAGAACCCCAGGTCAGGATTTGAAACAGACGTATTTTCTTTGTCTAGAAGAGTCTTGGTCTGTTGTGGATTTGAACAGTTTCTATAGAGTGAAGTGATTGATAAACAGGTTGGAAACCCTGTACCTAAAGGAGCATCTTTCTCTGCAGAGTGCATCCCTCCAGAGTCTGTCCACTCCCACTGAGCAAAACCTTTTCGGAATTTGCCTTCACAGGAGAACTCACTTAAAAAAAAAAAAAAAAAGGATTCTCCAGCCAGATAGCCTGGATTTGTGTTATGGGTTGCAATGTGTCCCTACTCACCACTCCTAATCCCCAGAAACTGCGAATGAGATATCATCTTGTTTGGAAATAGTCTTTGTAGATGTAATCAGGTTAAGATGAAGTCTTTGTGCTATGCTGTGCTAAGTCGCTTCAGTCCTATCTGACTGGAACCCACCAGGCTCCTCTGTCCACGAGATTCTCCAGGCAAGAATACCGGAGTGGGTTGTCATGCCCTCATCCAGGGGATCTTCCCGACCCTGGGATCCAACCTGCGTCTTTCATGTCTCCTGCGTTGGCAGGTGGGTTCTTTACCAATAGCGCCGTCTAGGAAGCGTGAAGTCATGTGGGTCGGCTTAATCTAATCTGAGTGACGTCATGATCAGAAGAGGTAAATCTGGGCACAGACACATCAGGGATGCTGTGTGAAGACCCAGAGACTTGTAGGTACGGAGGGAAGGAGGCCATGGGAAGATGGAGGTGGAGACTGGAGCTGTGCAGCTATAATCCAGGGAACTCCCAGGGCAACTACAAGCTGGGAAAGGCAAGAAAGAATACTTTCCCAAAGTCTTCAGATGGAAGACAGCCCTCTGACACCTTGATTTCAGACTCCTTGATTTTAACCTCTAACAGTAACGGTTGCTGTTCTAAGCCTCCCAGTTCATTGTACTTCCTTCTGGCAGTCTTAGGAAACTCATACAGTTTCTTTCTCAGTTTCACTAAGTACTAGTCATGTGACCCCGGGACAAGTTCCCTAACCGGTCTGGCACTCAGTAGCCTCATCTGTAAAATGGGAATAATGCAAGACAGTTAATACATGCTTCATAGAATCGGCATGGAAATGAAGTAATAACTTAATTCAGCAATTACGATGCTTGTCACGCAGTAATGGCTTATATAATTGTAGACAGTGATGGTGGTGATAATAATGATGATGACCTTATATTGTGCCCTTTTAAAACATCATGATGATAAATCTTTATTCTTTAAACCCCAAAAGGCATTTCAAGCTGAAGTTGTGAATAAGGTGGGCCACCAGACTGAATTATATTGTTTTAAAACAGAAACATGATCTGACTTTTAAATAGTACGTGTGGGTGTTTAAGCAGTGCAGGCACTGGAAAAGCCCTAGGTGGTAATAAATGTCAGTCACAATGGCCGGTCACCAACTGTTTGGTTTGAAAAAACAGGCAGATATGCTGGGGAAATTTGCTGTCATGAGTGGCACACCCACGCATGACCCCACTTCTGAATCCACAGAAGGGCAGAATTGCATCTTCCAGCCCAGTTGTAAAGAAGAGCAAAGGCTGAACGTTGGGGAAACCTTTGCACACCACCCACATTTTGCACAAATGTTCCTTGTTCCTCTGTCTCTGGTGTTGCTGAGGTGCCTAGGAAAATGCTGAGGCTCTGCAGGTTTAGATATGGGTATAAGCAAGATGGGGAGATATGTTATTTTAGGCACATAACGTTCCCTGCTGGTGAGAAAGCATTATTTTAATTCTGGCAAGTCCTTTTCTGATTGTTTCTGTAAATGAAAACCCAGGTATGTTTACATCTATTATGTGTTTTGTCCAAGTGCTTTGAAAAGGGAAAAGATGGTATCTTCCTGAAGAAGAAATCGTATACTGCAAGAAACACATCCTTTTAAGGCTGCGTAGTGGTGGAAATGTCTTCCATGTAGACGGTCTGTCAAAGTGTTAGTTGATCAGTCGTGTCCGACTCTTTGAGGCGCCATGGACTGTAGCCTGTCAGGCTCCTCTGTTGATGGAATCCTCCAGGCAAAAATACTGGAGTGGGTTGCCATTCCCTACTCCAGGGTAGCTCCCCGACCCAGGGATCAAACCCAGGTCTCTTGCATTGCAGGCAGATTCTAGAGGGTCTAGAAAAACCATCTTTTCTAAAATCATCTTACTTGTTAGAGGAGCTTCCTGGTCATCCTATTTAGAGTTCATGGGCTGACCCTTCATAGAAGGTAAAACTGTAGTTGACTTTTGACTAAGGATAGGGAATCAAAAGTTTGAAATGCTCCCCAAGCTCAACCATCAAATTATGATCCAATAATGACTCCTTACTTATGAGCACTTGTTCCATGCCTGGCCCTAAGCTGTGAGTGGTATGGGTCACCATTTTTGTGCTTTCCAGAGAAAAGTAAATATGCTCTGAGTACAAATTATGTCATGGCCCACCATTAATCCTTTCAACACATGTTGTCTTGTCTCCTTTTTGCTACATGAAGCGTGGATTATCATTCCCATTTTATAGATAGAAATGTAATGCAATGGGATGAAGAAAAAATAACTAACTTGTGTCACTGAATAGCAAGATTCAGGACTTGCCTACCAGTCTTCACTCTCCAAAGTCTTCGACCTTTCCACAACTCTGTACTGTCCCGTCGTTTTGGTTACCCAAGACTTACACTTTGAGAAAATACATAACAGGATGTAATGAAGGGTCGAAATGCCAAATTCCACCTTTTAAATGCCAAAGAATTTGATACAGAGAGTGATCTGTTGGTTGGAGGAAGTGAGAAAGGCATGTGACTTTGACAGAACTCTGTTTTTCTGTCGAATACCAGGCAACAGATCTTTTCTCTTGCCTCCCGTGTCAGCAGAAGAAAAACAATATGCATTCATTTCAAATGCTTGGGATTCTAAGATAAATCATGGAGCAATTCAGAGAATGGGGCATCCTCCATAAACGTTTACTGTCTGCATGCTAAAAACTGTCTGGGCCAGAGGGTTTCCATCTGGTTATATCCTGAGATAAAAGACAACGTTAGAAATAGTAACAGAGACAAGACACAGTACATGTGAAAGTCATAGACGCTGGACTTCCAGGGGTAACCAGAAATGTTGCTATTGAGCTCTTTTATTCATGGATGTGTCCATTTAACCATTTATTCATTCATTTAAATATTTGTTAAGTATTAAATATTCCAAAAACTTCTATATAATATATATAAAACTTCTATTGTACAACTATATAACTTCTATTATAATCTTTTGTCATTATTTTCTCTCTTTAAGAATATATTGAAATCTGTTGTTATTCTTGGAAGACCTGTTGTCTGATTGTTAAAAATGTTGGTTCAGAATACACAAATAGCAAGAATTCTATTGTTGCATGACTCCTATATGAGCCACCAAATATGAAATCCAGGTCGCAGTAATATATTCTCAGAAAGATTTATATGGAAGCAAAAACTCAGTCCTCTCTCTTCTTAATTTTTATCTCCATCAATTCTCCCTAAGGCCCTTGACTCTAAGAAAAAGGTTCATTTAATTTCTCTAGAAGAGTACAATTCAAATCTATAAAAATTTCATAGTCAGTAGATTTAATAAAGAAGCACTCCACACTTAAGGAAAAAAAACTGAATTAGAAGACTTTGAAAAGTTGCTTCTTGAGGCTTGTTTGCTATTAGTTTAATCACAAAGACCACATGAAAACTGTAATTCTCTGGAACGAAGCCTAGCCACTAAAATGAGAAAAGTGACAGTTATGCCTTGGAACTGCATTAGGGTATCAGAGCAGGGGAAGGGCGGCTGCTGCAAAAGGAATAATCCCAGCTTACCTTCCAGTCTTATGTAATCATTAGTAGATTACTATAAGTCACACGGAGAAGGCAATAGCACCCCACTCCAGAACTCTTGCCTGGAAAATCCCATGGATGGAGGAGCCTGGTAGGCTACCGTCTATGGGGTCACACAGAGTCGGACACAACTGAAGTGACTTAGCATAGCATAGCATAGCATAAGTCACAAGGCAGAAATCACTCCTATTTTTAGATGAGCTTATTAAAATAGTTTGTTTAGGCTTCACTTTAATGTACTAAATACAAGCAGCCAAGTACTTCCTAGATCTGGCAAGAAAAGATAGGCCGTAAGTTCATGCCCTCCAGAAATATGTCCTTTGCTCACTCATTCATTCATCCATCAAGTACCTATTGAGCTCTTCTGATGCGCTATGGACTCTTTCTACATGAGAGATACATCAGGATGTAAAATGCTCTCTGAACATATATTCTGACGTGCTCATTCGCTCAGTTGTGTCTGACTCTTTGTGACCCCATGGACTGTAGCCACCAGGTTCCTCTGTCCATGGAGTTTCCCAGGCAAGAATACTGGAGTGGGTCGCCATTTCCTACTCCAGGGGATCTTCCTGTCCCAGGGATCCAACTCGCGTCTGCTGCTTTGGCAGGCAGATTCTTTACCACAGAGCCACCTGGGAATCCAAACATACATTCTATTGGTGGCCAGAGAGTAGAGGAAAAACAGATGCAATCCATAACCAAAAAAGAAAAGTGCACAGTGCTTTAGACAGTGGTTCGTGTTAGGAAGAAAAACAAAGGGAGGGAGCTTAGGGAGCGTCAGTGGTTGGTAGGGAGAGAATGAAGGGAAACCGTCATGGAAAAGGTGACATTTCCAAGGGTCTGAAGGCAGGGAGGCGGTGGGACGCGGGGACGGCACGGGTGCAGCAGGGGACAGAGAATGCCAAGAGAAAGCTCTGGGAAGGAAGACGCCTGAAAGTGCTTGAGGCACAGACGGAAGGCAGTGCCACCAGAAGGGAGGGAGAGAGGAGGCAGAGCACGGGGGACGGGGCGCCGGACCAGTATAAGATGGAAGCCAAGGGCTGGCCAGGGCAGGCAGTGGGCGGATGTAATCAATAGGAACACAGGATAACAGTGAAACTTTCATTACTGATAAGCAATATGGTAAGAGGAACGACGGCTCCCCCCAGATATACACATCTTCATGCCCAGGACCTTCTGTGGAGTCTGTTACCTTACATGCCAAAAGGGACTCTGCGTGAACCACACAATGACGTTAAAGGTCTAGCGATAGGAGCGTTACCTGGGATCGGCCAAGTGAGCCCAGGCTCGTCACAAGGCCTCTTGAGAAACAGGAGAGGAAGGCAGATGAGTTGGAAAAGCAGATGTGATGAGCCAAGCTGAGGTTCAAGTGATGTGATTATCACCCTCGAAGAGGAAGGAAGGCGTCACAAGCCAAGGAGTTCAAGCTGCATCAATAAACTAGAAAAAGCAGTGACTTCCCTGGTGGTCCAGGGATTGAATCCACCTGCCAGTGCAGGGGGTTCGGGTTTCATCCCTGGCCTGGAAAGATCCCACATGCCATGGGGCAACTGAGCCCATGCGCCCAACTACTGGGCCCACAGTCTAGAGCCCGCGCTAACCCCACTGAGAAGCCCGCGCACCGCAACTAGAGAGGGGGTGCAAGTAGAGAAAAGCTCGCTGGCAGCAGTGAATATCCATGCGGTCAAAAATAAATCAATAAAAGATTTTTTTAAAAAGAAAAGACAGGGAAACATATTCTCCTAGAGCCTCCAGAAGGAACTCAAACTTGTCAAAACCTTGATTTTTAGCTGCTGATCTCCAGAACTGTAAGATAATAAATGTGTGGGGGTTTTAAGTCACTAAATTTGCAGAAGCAACAGGAAAGCAATACAATTGCTGGTATAAATATGTCCCGTGCAACTTTTGTGACAGTTATGCTAAAAAAATGGCTCATTATTAGTCTGAAATTCAAATGTAACTGAGCATCCCCTATTTTAACCTGTTGTGGGAGTTGAGAAACTTGACACTCTCTGATTTTCATGGTAAAAAAAGTTACTCTGGCTCTGGTATTGAAGACAAGGGCAGGAAGGAGGGTTAAGAAGTAGGGAGACCTACTGAAGGGCTGGCACAAACATCCAGAAGAAACATGACAGTGACTTGGGTCAGGATGACATGGTAGAGGTGGTGAGTGGGTCCGTCTGCATCTTCTCCCTGTGGAGATGTCTTCATCCTGGAATTCCCCTTGTGCCCTGCATTCTTCTAGTAAGACTAAGCAGAATTCAGCCTTGCAACCAGTTCATGTGTCTCCAGTGATGGAAGCCCCGCCAAAGAAGAGAAGACTAGACGCAGAAAACAGAAGCAACCCACTGAATTTTCATGGGTACAAATCACGGTTCATCATTTTCGTTCCTTGGCTGCGACTCCACCCTTGTGCAGCATTTAGAGAGAAGACGTCATTTAGAAAGAAGACCTAGAACATATTCATCTGCAGATGATATTCATCTTTCCAAAAGGCAAAACTTTTTTTTTTTTTATTACAAAGACCAGGATTTCAGTGCACAGGTGGTTTCTTTGGCAGAGATACTTGCCAAATACTCATGAGTCTGCTCCGTGGCAAATCTTGCTGGCTTTCTCAGCTGGCTTGAAGAGCATCTCACCCCACTCTTTTCTATTCTTGGAGATCTTCCTTCTGACTTTTATGAAAGATTTAGGAGTCTGGGTGTCTAAAGACCTAGAATATGAATTCTCTTGTGTTGGCTACCGTTGTTCTTCTGGTCCATTTGGCTGGGAGACTACACTGTGTATTTTTATTCACCGCTGCTTGTTAGGGAATTCATGCAAGTGGGTTATTGGAGACTGCTATCACCAGAATCCCCCCTGCCAAGGAAAAGTGAAGATGTGTATGAACAAAGTAACTGGGCAGGCTAGGTGAGGGCACCCAGATTTCCAGGCATCAGCTTCACCAAGGTCTTGGTTCTTCCCACCTGGCTCAGACTTAGGTTTTCAATGGGACAAGCGGAAGTTCAGTCTAATCTTGATTGATTTCTCAGCCAGAGAGACTGAATGAGACAGTGGCTATAAGAGAAATGGAAGTAATTCAAGTATTTTCCAGATGCTATTCTATCAAAGTTTGTTGCCCATTTCACAGGAAGTTTTATACCAATTATTTGACAGATCAGAAGCACAATCTTCACTTTCATTTTTATAGAAAAAAATGTGCAAACTACAATAGCCTAACTTTTCTTTGCTTTTGTTCTGGAAGATTTTTCAACTGATTTTCAACTCATGAGTCCTTTTGGAGCATCTGCACATATGTGGTGAGGTGACAAAATCTGAAAAGCGTGCCCGCATCAGGCAGACTTTCCAGTGAGAAAAGGTCATCTTACCGGTCAAGTCAGCAACGGTTTTTGAGCTCATATGGGACATTTTGTGAGGTAGCCCGAATAAAAGGGTACAGATCAAAGGGACAGGCATGCTTCTTTCCTTTCAGGGGTGTGTGTTCTAACCGAAGAAAATTATCAATAGGCGGCAACCACTGGAAATGTATGTAGACCAAGACAAAAATTCCAGTCTTTGAAAATGGGAACTGGATTGGACAGAGATCAGCATGGTGTGGGAAACAGGAAAGAGATGGAAAATGGAGATAAGACGACTTGTGGGGTGAGGGGCAGGCGGTACCCTTCAGATGTTCTTCTAAAGGCCCGCTATCGGGCACCTTCTGGAACTCAGGTCACCGAGTTGGCCGAATCTTCTCTGCATCGCTGCCCCTGAAAAGTTAGATCTGTAATGAACTCGGGGTCTCACATGTGTACTGATCTTTCCTGGGAATGTTCTTGACAGTATCAGTTCACAAATAATGCCCCCAGGGGGCCGCATAAGAAGCCTGGTGCCATCGGGGCCTTCTGCCACAGCCCTGGTGCTAACAATCTCATTTCAGTTTACTTAAAATCTTAAAAAAGGACCAAATGTTCATATCACTTAACCACATACTAAAAAAAAAAAGCTTCCCTCTCTCAGGTCTGCAAAGTATCACACGCTGGCATTCCTTATTTTCCTGATGCCTTTCTTTCTCAAAGTATGGACAAAGCATGTGTCCGAGGCTACAGCACTGGGGAGTTTCACCTCCTTTTAACGTGATCAAGACCAAGCCCGTGGAGAGCTGGAATTAGGGCCTCTCAGCCTGTCCACGCTGGTTAGAGGCTGGTTCCTCCTCCTCACCCCCTTCCCTCATCTTCCCCAGCTGCCCACCCTGCCCCCCACCATCCCGTGAAGCCATCAATGTGGACCAGATGGAAAGAAGAGTCCTGACTGACCTGCAGGCTTTACCTGAGAACCGCCCCCACGTGGGCCTCCCCTCCGGCCCCGCTCCTGCCCAGGCCGTCTCGGGAGTCGTGAAGTCCCGTTCCAGGCCCAGGTCCAGTGGCTGCTCTCACCTCGTTTCCTGACCCCTTTACCACCTTGCGCCTGCACGGTGTCCACACAGGAGGTTTAAATTAATTGCAGCCTCGCAGAGGATGGGCTGACCTCCCGGGTTTCTTAAATGAATTTTGAAGTTGTGATGCTTTAAATCGTAACATATTTCCCTAGAAATGGTCTGCTCTCCAGAATGTGAAAATGCTCCCTGGAAAACAGCAGGTTTGTCTTGTTTTCCTTTTTTTAGAAAACAAAAGATGTGGGTTAAAGGTCTCATATTTCAGGTTGGATATTGGAGGAAAGGAGGAGGCTTCTTTCCTGGGAGTTCTTAAAGATAGCAATTGTTTTTTATAAAGTTTTTTCTTTGCTTTCTATTTTTTTCATTTATCTTTTTTAAAATCAGAGAACAATTGCTTTACAATGACGTGTTAGTTTCTGCTGTACAACAAAGTGGACTGGCTCTACGTATACACATATTCCCTCCCACCTGCGCCTCCCTCCGGCCCCCGCCCCATCCCATCCCTCTAGGTCATCGCAGAGCTGAGCTCCCTGTGCTTCCCATTAGCCAGCTATTGTACGCATGGTAGTGTATATCTGTCAATGCTAGTTTCTCAACTCGTCCCACCCTCTCCTTCCTCAGCTATGTCCACAGGTCTGCTCTCTACTCATTTTTAAGTGACTCAGTTCTAAAGACAGAGTTTTAAGGATGTGCCAGGGAAACAAAATGCCCAAGTATGCAATGAACCTTCACACCAATACTGCTCTGGTACAGCAGGTTTTCTATTTTAAAAATCACTGTTAGATATAAAAATCTGGAAAAGACAAAAACATGGAAAAAAGTTTTGTAATGAATTGTTCAATTTGCTACATTCATATGCAATTGTACTTCCACTTCACTCACTGAGTTTAAGAGCCGGGTGCTAGGGAATCAGAGATCAGTAAGAAGCAGCCCCTGCTTTGGGGGATGACCAGCAGCAATTCCAAATGTCTCTTATGAGAGGAAAGCTGGAAAAGGCCTCTGAGATCTCATCCTAGCTCTGAATTATACAGATGGAGATTCAAGATGGGGAAAATTTAAGCCACTTTGTAAGGACACAAAGATCCAGAAATTCAGCCTCCTAAATCCCATTCATAGATCTTTCTAGAAAGTCCAATTTTGCTCATCAAAGACACAGGTGAGTAAAGTCAAGATGGCATGGATTAGAATGAAGGGCCCTCAGCATTAAAAACCAGAGACATTACTTTGCCAACAAAGGTCCATCTAGTCAAGGCTATGGTTTTTCCAGTGGTCATGTATGGATGTGAGAGTTGGACTATAAAGAAAGCTGAGTGCAGAAGAACTGATGCTTTTGAACTGTGGTGTTGGAGAAGACTCTTGAGAGTCCCTTGGACTGCAAGGAGATCCAACCAGTCCATTCTAAAGGAGATCAGTCCTGGGTGTTCATTGGAAGGACTGATGCTGAAGCTGAAACTCCAATACTTTGGCCACATGATGTGAAGAGCAGACTCATTGGAAAAGACTCTGATGCTGGGAAAGATTGAGGGCAGGAGGAGAAGGGGCGACAGAGGATGAGATGGCTGGATGGCATCACCGACTCAATGAATGTGAGTCTGAGTGAACTCCGGGTGTTGGTGAGGCCTGGCATGCTGCGATTCATGGGGTCTCGAAGAGTTGGACACAACTGAGCAACTGAACTGAACTGAACAGTGTCCACCCAGTCCCACCACTAACCAGCTGTGCATATCCACAGGTACTGGGTCAGTAGTTCTTCCCTGATGACACAGATCACCTGGAGGGCTTATTAAATCTGCTCTTAGTCACACCTTTCTCCTAGAGATGCTGACTTAGTTGGTCTGGATGGAGGCCCAGACCTCTGCGGGGTCTTATGTTCAGAAAACTTACAGAAACACTGGCCGGATGAGCCCTAATCTAACCCTCCAACTATGAAAGCATAAACTCCAACTATGAAAGCATAAAGTAAATCAAATATGTGGTGATACAAACCTCAGCTTATTCAAGGTTCTTGCTTCTACAGGAGCAAAGTTCTTTCCAAGCTCTTTTACTGTGACCACTATTCTTTGCCTGTTGATCTGATCAGCTTCTTCTGGTCTCTGAGGAAAATCCCTCCCAAATCAAATACGTGAAAGACTCCTACAATTCATACTTCCAGTTACCTGCAGACCATAGAATGATTTTTTTCATAGAAGGATTTTTCTCCTTGCAAATTTGAGATATATATATATATATAAGCATTTGGAAGGAACATATATTTATAGATTTGTATCTCAATAGTGAGACAAAAACACACATTACCACCAAATTTTACCTAGCACATAAAATAGGTTTGGGGGGATTTTTGTTATTATTGTTGAAACTAGAAAAGCAAAAACAATTGTACTTTCTTTCCTTTTGTTTCCAGGATGCATCGCTAGTGTTTAAATACTCTGTTTTGATAAACCAAACACTCCTAACAAGGAATTAATTAAACACACATATCATTGGATTAAAATCAGAAATGTCAGCATGGTCACAAATCTGTGAACACACCCAGGTCACAGGTTCGTGGCTAACATTAACTTGAGTGTTGCCAAAGGAGAAGCCCAAGACGGAGGTTCTCGCTGCGGTCTCCACCCAACCCTTCCCCTCCATGAGAGGGCTAGACAGATAGGACCCATTTAATAGTGATGGTGGGATAATCTATAAGCTCTGTTTTGTCTTCCTTTCCCTCTCTTGGAGTTGCAGGATTACAGACTCTGATATCCGATATGAAAGAAGATCCGGCTGATGACATTATTCTGGAAACGTCTTGGTCTGAAATATCTGACAAAGCCAAGCAATGAGCTGGACGGGAAAATCGGAGAGAAACAAGAGACACAAGGAAGTCAAGCAAAACTAAATTTCTGGTGCCTCTGAGAATGTGTGTGTGAGTGTGTGTTTAGCTCTGAGCTTCTTTCTCTAGTTTACATGGCTCTAATTGTTCCTTCTTCCAACAGATAATTACCGACTCCTCTCAAGTGCTAAGTGCTAGATAATGAGGGGATTCTGTGAAGGTAGGATGAAGAGTAATCCGTGCTCATGCAGAGGAATGACTCTACTCGTCTCTCACATTTCCTCATTTGTCAACTCGGCCTGGGGCTTAGAGCAGAGTGGTGAAGTGAGGAAGGTAGAATGAGCAAGAACCCAGGAGAATCTCCATTCCAGGGGCACCCCTCACCCAGGGCGTAAGTTGGTCCCATCTCCCCATCTGTAAAGGGGGAAACCCTTTCAACCATAACAATTCATGAAACCATGTAACACAGAGGACTTCGGGGATTTCCCCGACAGTCCAGAGGCTGGGACTTCACCTCCCCAGGTGAGGGGTGCAAGTTCAGTCCCTGGTCGAGGAGCTGGGGCCTCCCTCCCACCCCTCATGGCCAAAACACCAGGACATAAACAGCAGGGGCGATATGCAACAAATTCCACAAGGGCTAAACACGTAAAAATTAATATTACGGAAAAACACAGAGAACTTTGTGAAGAACAGTTAATGTTTCCAAAAATATAGGCAAATATGGTTAAGATCAGTTACTTTCTCAGGATAACTTTATAGAGTCATTTATGGGACTTGGGAAGAGTGAGATGTTTGGGGTTTTTCTTTGTTTCTTCTACCCTTCTTCCTTCCTTTCCTTCCTTTTTTCTTTTTCTCTTCCTTTCTTGTGGAAAAAAAAAAGGGGGGGGGGGTGGGAGTACCTTAATCTTGTCTTTTCACTGCTTTCTGTAGAAGGCCCTGACCCCTTGCTCTGGTGATACGGTTATTACAGACCAAATCCCTCATTGGCCTCATGAACTGTAACAATTCAGAGACAAGACAAGTCTCCAGGAGCTGATTTTAGAATTCAAACCCCAAGCAGAAGTGGTGGATTTAAAATTCTGAGCCCAGCACAAACCTCTTCATTTTCAAGTTCATTTACCCTTGGCAACATGCAACCTCCTGTTTACTAAAAAGGGAAAAAAAAGCTTTTAAAAGGCTCATTTAAAAGGCTGAGGAGCCTTTTGGGATCTCCGCAAGCTCTTTAAAAACATATTTTGATGATACAAGTGTAAACAAATCAAAAGCATATGGATTGAATTTCCCTTAAATTACACAGGATTTTTTAAATGATGGGAGGGTGGAAGTGTGTTTGGAAAAATATGTTTTTGGTTTCACTGACTCAGAAACAGGCAAATGAGCTGAAGCTTTTGACAGACCCCAAGCGATGGCAGGTTTGCCCGTCATCTGTCTTTGAGGGTCTGTAGTTCTTCACGAGCCTTCTTCGGTTTCACATTCAAAGAGATTTCCCTGAGCGCAGCCGCACAGAGAGGAAAGCCCGAAACCCCGCATTGTGAGTTCTCTCTTTCCCTTGAGCAACAGAGCCCTATTTCATGGAGGTTGACAACGTAGACTCCCCTTAGACCCGTCAAGAGAATAAGTGGTCTTTTTAGAAAATAGAAGTTTATACAGGGCTGAACAACCCGGACCCCGATGCCAGTGTCTGCAGTCCCCGGGCTGGGAGCCACCCCAAAGCCTTTACCCAACACTTTTCAAAGTGTGCTGGAGAGTTACCTGGTCATCACGGTAACTTCCCTCCCATCCCCACCTCACAACATGCCAGAAACAGGGGGATCAACAACCTGGGCACCACCACCTCTGACGGGCTGCTGATGACAGGATCTCAGGATAAGGGAATAAACACCAAGAATGCACAGACAGAATGAAGAATGGCTGTGACCTTATGGACACTAAGGCTTCATCCACAAAGCAGAATGTCAGGACCTATCCTTCTGATGCACCCATCCAATCCAGTCCTGAAGGAAAATGTTTTTTAAAAATCTCTAGACCCTTGTTCTTCTTTCCTGTTTCCTATATCTGAATATACAATGGTTTCAGAGTTGGAGCAATCCCAGAGAGCTTCTAGAAGATTCAGGAAGGTTTGGGGTGGGTTTGGAAGACCAGGACCCTCTGAAGACCCTTTCAGTCATCAGCTTCATCGTCAAACAAGCCACTAGAATTTACTAAAAGGCAAAAGAGCTCTGTTCTTCCATTGTGACAGAATTCTCTGAGAAAAACAAACTAGGTTGCTGTGAAGAAATTTGACTTTGGAAAGCGCAGTGGGAAATGTGCAGTTACATGAGAACTTGACTTAACCTGAGTTAAAAGGAAACTTCGCATCATTTTTTTCTTTTTGATGAAAAACGACAAACATTCCTGGTGCCTCTCTTTCGACACACACTCAAATAGAGAAGTTAACATTACACCCCCTTCCTTTTTTTTTTTTTCCTACTTCAGAGGAGTGATGTGAGAAAGTACTTTGGAAAAATAAAGGGCTCTCTAGTAAAAATAGCTGCTAACCCCCACTTGAGTCTCAAGTCCTAGAGACTTCTGTCCCCTTGCGACAATGGTGGATGCCTAACCAGTGCATAATTTTAACAGCACAATTTGCACTGCTCAGGCAGCTGTCTGCCACACCAACTCTTTATGAAATCCACCCACGGCATTTGACTCAATTACCTCCTGCAGCTGCAAATTCCACAGGTCAACCACACTCTGCATGGAAAAGTATTTCTTTGTATTCGTTCCAAATTTATTAGGCATTTGAACCATTCCTTTGAGTGACTTGTATATTTTTAAGTGTTCATATATCACCTTTTTAGGCCCAAGTCCCATTGGCCTGTATTTAATATGCAGCTCAGAAAATTAGAGTATGGTGTTCAAAGGATCTGTATAAAAGCCAGTGTGGCATGTTGACCTCCACTGGAGCTTTGCTGAAAGTTCTCCAGCCATGGACATCCTCCCAGCCTCACAAGCACTCGTGATCACGACCATCAGAAGGAAAAGCATTTCAGGGACCCAGGATGGAACAGTTCAAATGTTCTCCACGGTAAAAATATGAGTTGTGGCCAGACCTGATATACAGGAAATCTCTAAGAGCTAACAGCGAGTGCTCTGTTTTATAGACAAAATAACTGAGTTGCAGAGAAGAGAGGTCACCTCCCGTAAGAGACAGAGGTGTAGACCCCAAACACCAAATCCACAGACTAGGCATTCTGCACACAAGTCCAACATTCTCAGCCCTACCACAAGAGGTTCCATGTAAGAAGAAAGGGCAAGACTCATGGATATATAAATTAATGTTTCCCCGGGCCAGTAAGAATGGACATCACAGCTCCTTGGCGGTTGGCACCAATTATTGAGGGCCATGCTTCTCTCCCCCATGGGCAGCTTAGAGTATGATGGAGGATCCTGGGAGTTTCTCTTCATGTCCTAGAAATAGACGTCAAAATGCATCCGTAAGCATGAACTTCCAGCATCTTCGTTTAGTCTGACAAATGACGTTCTGGACCATTTCTAAGTTCTTGTTTCTCTGGTCATCACCTGCCAGATCAGACCAAATGGGGGTCTTACCCCCATCCCCAGACAACCTCAGGTCCTGTCCTGGCCAGGCTGTAAGGTGTTGGTGGTCTCTTAACTCCCTTCACTACCATCCTTCTACTGGAAAGCTGGGTGTGTATAAGATGGTCTCTATGTCTCCACGCATTGTGAAGAGCCTCAGGCTTCATTGTCAGAACTTTGCAAGGCCAGCTTGACTCCTTCCAAAACGTGAACACAGGCAAGCTCCTTAGCCCCTCAGAGCTGCAATTCTGCAGCCCCACCACGGTGGAGAAAACGCCTGTCTTGTTTCGCTCTTATGAAGATTAGCCACGAAGGATCCAATGTCCCCAGCCCTGTGTTCAGCCCATAATAAATACTGGATACGTGTCAGCTGCTTGCCTTTTGCAAGTTTATGCTGTACTTTAATAAGCGGTGCTAAAGGATGCTAAAGATACAACAGGCTATTACATCCTACTGCTTTTGAAGGGGCGACTCAACTTAGCAGCCTACTCTGAAGCCCAGGTGTAGCAGGGACAAAATCCAGAATTTAGGGCTATAGCTTCAGCCTTGATTCAAAATTAACACGCGACCCGAGAGGAACTCCTCAGGGCCTACGCCACAATAGGGCTGCTTGATTAACAGAAAAGAGAACTTGGTGCCAAGACCCCTCCTTCCCACCAAAGGAGAAGAAAACGCCAGTTGGAAGCGAATTTAATAACGACATGTTCAGTCGGGCGCATCTGCTTCCCTTCCACGTCAAGAAATTACAGTCCACACTTGCGTTCAGCAATTTATTCTTTTTCTGAAAGTTTCTCTGCTGTCATGTACAGGCTATGTTTAGGATTTAGAGTTTCAAGATGCTTTTACTGTAAAGTGAAATAGAAACAACGATGGAATATGGGGAATCTATGATACCCAGCATCTATGGGACCAGAATTTCCTTTGCCTTTTCAAAGAATACAGCTGTTTTCAGAATTTGGTTTTTGCATCTTCTGAATCAGGGTATTGCTTTCTGATGAGAAATTAAAAACCAGTTGTCAGTATTTCATAAAAACTTTGAAAAGTTCCCAAATAGCATGACATCAAAGTGTTATCACGTTAAAAAGGTCTTCAGTCTTGACGTCTAGCATCAGCTCAAGGGGCCCAAGTGACTTTGGACAGGTCACCCAACCACATCCTTGGCCAGACACATCATTTGCAACAAGAGAGACTCTGAGCTCCATCCAGACCATCCAGCCTGAGGTCGACATCCTACTCTCCACGGCATCTATTCAGCAGACAGCCAAACAGTTATAACTTCACTTTTCCCTGATCGTTAGAAATCTAGTTATTCAATAGACTCCAGGAAAGCATCTTATCCCAGTGTCTGATAATGCTCATGGAGGTTGAGTTTGTGACATTCTTATATTCTCAAGAAAAGTCTCTGCAATCGCAGACCTGAATTTAGATTTGAATACCACTATTGGCCAAGTCTGCATTAAAAGGAAGGTAATTCAAGATGCCTGCCTGGTCTGTCTTCAAAATGACACAATTTGAGGCAGACCTGAAATTGCTTTTGAGCCTGTCTGTGTTCAGCCCTGGGCAAATCTAGGACTCACACTGCTGCTTTATTAACTCGGTCAGCCTGGACAAGCTGCTAATGCCCTTTGTGTGTTCATGGGGGCTCAGTTGTGTCCAATTCTCTGCAACCCCAAAGACTGCAACACCAAAACCAGACTCCTCTGTCTGATGGATTCTCCAGGCAGGAATACTGGAGTGGGTTGCCATTTCCTACTCCAGGAGATCTTCCTGACCCAAGGATCAAACTCATGTCTCCTGTGTCTCCTACATTGGCTGGCAGGTTCTTTACCACTGAGCCATGTGGGAAGCCATTGTATATCCATTTTTTTTTTAAAAAGGTAATTATGGTATAATTTTCATACCATACAATTTACCCCTTTAAATAAGTTCAGTGTTTTTTAGTATATTCCCAGAGTTGTGCTCCCATCACAATTAATTGTGGGCACTATTGTCCTCTCTAAAAGAAATTCTATACACATTAGCTCTCACTTGCTGTTTCCACACAAACACACCCATCCCCAGCCCTTGGCACCTACTTTCTGTTTCTATAGATTTCCCTATTCTGGACACGTCATATAAATGAAATCATACAACATGTGACTTTTTGTGCTGACTTTTTCTACTTGGCTTGATGTAATCTGTTGTATTAGTACTTCTTTCCTTTTCATGGCTGAATAATATTCCATTCTATGGACAGACCACATTTGGGTATTTTTCCAGATTTTTGGCTATTATGCATATACTGCTTCTGTGAGTGTTCATGTACTAGTCTGCACACCAATTTCTGCATCTACAACATTCAATTGCTTTCCCATATGGCTATTTGGATTATTTTGAATAATGCAAAAACAACAAATTACTTGACAGATGAACTTATCACCTCCACAGTATCACTTGCTCTTCTCCACTTCCTGACAGTACGTTGATGTTCCAGGTACTCAAGCTCTCCCAAAATTTGAACTGTCCCTTCACTTTGCACTCTGCATTGAATTCATTTCTGAATCCTCAATATCTAGGTTGTGTCTTAAAGTCAAAATCTCTCTTTTTTTTTTTATCACTGAGTATCATCCTCACCATTAACTAGTCACCTGACCCTCAAGCTTTCTCCTTTTCATTCTACCACAAAATTTTAGTTACAGCCATCAAGTACTTGAAAACCTTCAGTGGCTCTCCACTGAAAAAGGTACTGTATTAAGTCCTTTACAAGGTACAAAAGTTGCAAGCTACATACTTGGGTACAAATAGCTCTAAATTTGAATATTTTTATATAAATGAATTTAAATTATCTTTTAAGATCCATTTAGTCTATTGGAAAAATACTTGCTCTAGTTACATTCAGGCAGTGAATTCGGATACTTCTGTGACTTCCCGCGGGCAGCTTCTACCATCCGGGGTCTTAATGGGATGCTCCAGCTCCGGCCCCGTTTCCGCCACATCCTCAGACCCCCACTCTTTGCTTTCCTGACCTGGCCCTGCAGTCAGCTCTGTCCTAAGTCTGCACCCTGTGCTGACCCCAAGGGCTTCTCTTCCAGCCCAGCACCCCTGGAGGCACCCAGGAAGTGAGTCACTCTCCCATGTGTGTGGGATTTCCAGTGTCCAGCCCACCCCTTCCCCAGCAGAGCAGGCAAGCAACAGGACCCCTTCTCAGAGAAAAAGCCACACATAAACCATCTTTTCTCTCTCTATAGCTCCTCCTCTACACACCTTCGACCACATTTGTCTGATCTTTGCAGACAGGCTAGTTGAGCTCTTTACTGGTTTTAATACTAGGACTTTTTATTTTTTAATACTTACCTATTTGGCTGCATTGGATCTTCACTGAGGCATGTGAATTCTTGGTTACAGCACATGGGATCTAGTTCCCTTTCTCAGGACCGCCGGACTGGGAGGTTGGAGTCTTGGCCACTGAATCACCAGTGAAGTTCCTCCCAGACATTGTTAGATCATAGACCCTGAAGTGTTTTGTTTTCCAAAACACTGAGCTCATGGAAATAAGGAGCCTTGACTCTCAAGACCCTTGTCCCTCCCATGAGTTTCAAGAGCCCTTTTTGGAATGGCTGGTTCTTAGGCCTGTTGATTCCAAAGCCTGTGCGCTTCACAGCCGTGTAAGGCTGCCTCCTGAGTTCTCAGGGTATCAAGGGCTGCGACCCAACTGCCAACACTATAGGCCCATGCAGAGTCTGCTGGGGTACAGAGGAAATGGTGGGGAACTCCCGGCCAGAGCAGTTCCTCCAATTACACGAAAGCTCTTCTCCTTCTGTAGTTAGAGCCCCTGACCCATCTCACCCGGCCTAGCCCCACCTGGCCAGGCTCGCAGATGTGAAGAGCCCTGGCTGGTCTCCGACTTGGTCTCCATGCAGTGGGGCCGTTCCAGAAGGTCCAAATGGGACTGTCACACCAACTGACCCTTCAGTCCTAGCTGTCTCTCTAGTGTCTGTGGGGCGTGGACAAGGGCCTTGGGAGCCAGAGGCCTGACAGTTAACCAGAGAAAGGGAAAGAGCACAGGTGTATAGAGCCCATTTTCAGAAAAGACGTGTAGCAGAAACGCACAAAAAATATTATTAAAATCTGAGGAAAAAAAGATGAAGCCAGAGTAGGCAGAAGTATAATCGTAGTTCATTGTCTGTCCTCTAATAAAAGTACCAAATGAGTTAAAAGCAAAAAAACATGGTAGTCAATTCCATAGAAAGGAAAGAAGAAAGCCATGTAAGAAGTTTTGTTTTTGTTTAAATTGGCTATTCCTCGATTAACAGAAAAAGATAAAGGCTGTCATTTTTCTACAATCATTGTTGTGAATTCAAAAACTCAAGCTTCTTGTAAAGTTGACTTTTTAAATTTCCAAGTTTTCACTGCTCTCTTAAAATGGAAAGGATCTAAATTGATTGGAACAAGCAGAAAAAAGATTTGAATTTTTTTTTCTTCTCTGTGTGTCCTTCTAACATAATTGAAAAGATGAATTCATTTGGCGAGAAGTGCCGCTCAAATTCAAATTTGGTTCTCTTGAAGAAAGAGGCCCAAACTGATTTTTCTTTGTAGTTAGAGAATAATGAAGCATAGAGATGATACATTTTTGCATATGGGTTTGCAAAAGACACAATGTTCTTATGGATTTTTTTTTTTTTTTTTTTGGTCTTGAATATGGGTCGTTTGTAAAAGGAAAGTCATCTTGCAGGATTACTTCATTTGGTTATATCTCTTTAAAGACTCAAGAGCACCTCTTTATCCATATTATCTGGTGATAAATCCTCTGAAATTCCCTGCTAAAACAAGTCCCATTGATAGCAGATAACCCGGGCTCAGCCTTCTTAAGTTTTATGTCGATTAATCTCTGATTCATGTTAATGATCTTTCAACTGTTTTATTCCTTCTGATGCTGGAATTTTTTTTTTTTTTTTTATCAACTTAACGTGCTTACGGATAACCTAATCCATGTTTTTTGTCCTTGGTTGACCATTGCCTACACGATTTCCTTTCTCTACCAGCTCGCTACCTTCCCTGTGTGTCCCGGGAGAATTTCCTGGACCAAATATACTGGATGCTGAACTTCAGTTTCTATACGTTTCTAGTTTGAAGAAATCACCTTTTTTAAAAAAAAATTGTTTTAGTTGTGTAGGTGTTTATGTATTTAATGTGTTCACTCCTGCATTTGTAGTTCATTGTCATTTTCCCAAGGGACCACATTTCTCCCCAGTTAATTTCTAATGACCCATTTTCAGGGGCATCTGCACCACAGAGGCAGCAGCTGATTTCGATTATGCCCGAATTTTCTCAGCAGGAACCATCATTGACCTAAGCATCCCTTTCACAATACCATCCCAGGCGGAGCAACAAGCCAGTGACCATCCAGGCCCTCAGCCTTCCTGGCTTAGTGAGCTGCTACTTCTAATTATTCCTAAATTGTTTGAATTGCTTAAAGCCATTAAAAACACACACTCGACATTTGTGCATTTTGAAAGCATTGCCAGAGTCTGCTCCGACCAGCGTTTCCACTGACACAATATGACTGAGAAGAAACATCAAAGGCTTGCAAACAAGACCACTGAAAGCATTCTTGCTTCTCCACCCATCAGAGCCTCGATGTTGTCTAAAACAATGTGATTTCCAGAAGGAGCTGGCTAACTGCAGGCCCTCAGAACTCTGGCAAAATTGGCTAAAGCAGAGGCTGAAGGAATAGAGGGTTTGAAACTTCGCAGGGGAAGAAAAGCATGGTGCCCCTTTGCTAAGAGGTGGGTCTCACATTATGTTACCAAAAAAGGCAACATGGTCCAAGTTCAAAATCTGTGCTCAAAGAGTTGGGGAGCTTTGGGGAAATCTAAATGTGCCTCTGAGGTATGTGCATGCTCAGTCCCTTTGGTCGTGTCTGACTCTTTGCAACCCTATGGACTGTAGCCCACCAGGTTCCTCTGTCCATGGGGATTCTCCAGGCAAGAATACTGGAGCATGCTGTCATGCTCTCCTCCCAGGGATCTTCCCAGACCAGGGATCAAACCTGTGTCTCCTGCTTCTCCTGCATTGTAGCTGGACTCTTTACCGCTGAGCCACCGGGGAAGCCTGTGTCTCTGGGGAAGATGTATCAAATTCCAGTGATTTAGAATCCAGGAAATGGGATACAGTATGCACGTACATCTTCTGGTAGGTCCCAGATCTTCACGGAAATTTCAGCTTGACAGAGGCCATTGTGCAGGACGTTATAAGGGAACCATGCTGCATCTCAAGCATGTAGCTCAACTCTCGGCAATGAGTTTGGTTGAATGGGTAAATGAATGAATCGCCCGACAAGTTTGGAGTTCAAAGTGGTAACAAACTAGTCATGGGTGTCCCTGTGTGCTCAGTCTTTCTCCCCCCTCCCTCATCTGAGTACAGTACACCTTTCCAGTAGGTATACCTTTTCTTACCTGAGATTTAGCCTTCCATCCACATGGGATCTCCTTTATACCACATGAGAGACCTCACTCCAAGAACTGACCTTTTCCCCTGCATCATCAATGACTATCTTTGTCATGTTCACATCCTGTAAAATCCACCTCTTTAATCTCTCTCACTGCTACTGCTTTGGTTTAGAGCCTCATCATCTGTCAGTTTGAGCGATTTCAACACTCTCCTCACTGAACAGCAGCTCCAACATCATAACTGGGACCCAGCTCCTTTCCCTGTCCTTGTCAGCCTTGCTTCCTCAGTGCGGACTTCATTCTTAGCGGACGCTTTCTCTATAGTTACGAGATGGTGGCCAGCAGGTCTTGGAGGGTTTCCTTCTTTGTCAGATCTACCAGGGAGGAAAAAGCATCACTTCTGGTATCTGCAGTAAATTAAGGACCAACTTTCCTCTCACAGGTGTCCCAAACACCTGTGAAAGCCCTCCCCCCATCTCTACTGCTGCAATCCCCATTTCGGAACTAATCACTGTGCCCAAGGAGGAAATAAAAAACTTATTGCTTTAAGCCATTCAGGTCCACCTCTAGAAATAGAGGTGGGAACAATTTCAACCAAACTCAAAGGCAAGAGGGAGTGGGTGAATTCCCCCAAAGAGAAGCCAGAGGATGTTGGTGGGAGAAGGAGATGGATGCTTGAGAAGCAGGCAACCGAAACTGACTAGTGCAGGGATCAACAGGAGGGGTGGACGGAGCCTATTGTGTTCATCTGTTGATCTATAGGATATGGTATAGGATCAACAGAACAAAAATCTGTCCAGGTAGAAAGGGAAAAAGAGAAGATCAAAAATTACAGCCAGAAAAGTTAGGAAAGGCAGGAGAAGCAGTCAGATCCTATTAGCCAGAGCATGAAATAAGTCAAGTTCATAAAATTCAGTTGAAATAACAGTTACTTGAGCTGGTCATGCGTTAGAATCACCTGGAGGAATGTTGTGTTTAATCCAGACATCTTGATTCCATCCCCAGAGATACCAGTTCAGTGGATCTGAGGCTTTTGAAATGGGAGAGGCTTGTGTGGAGGATGGGCTGGCCTGAAACAGTAGGAAGAGTCACATCGGGAGGCTTGGCTGGAAGGGTTGGCCAAGGAGGAAGAGTATCAGTTCGGTTTACTGCGCCTCCCGCCCTCTGACGGGGGTGAGAGGCAGGCAGGGCTGCCCTCCTCTCTCCAGGGCACAGACCACAGCAGCAAGCCAGCAAGCCACTTGGGAAAGGTCACACGCAGGGGGCTGCCAGCCAGGTTCCCGGGTGCAACAACTTGGTCTCTTTGCCTCAAATGGTTGAATTCAGAGATTTTGTATGTATATATATATAAATCCCTTGAATACATACATGCAGTGTGACCCAGAGGTCTAATATATTTCCTCCATGCACACCGTGGTGTGTGTGCTCGTGTGTGCCCAGTCGTGTCCAACTCTTTGTGACCATATGGACTGTAGCCCGTGAGGATCCTCTGTCCATGGGATTCTCCAGGCAAGAATACTGGAGTGGGTTGCCATTTCCTTCTCCAGGGGATCTTCCCAACCCAGGGATCGAACCAGAGTCTCTTGCATTAGCAGGCAGTTTCTTTACCACTGAGCCACCTAGGAAGCCCATAAATGGTAGTAGGTAGTATCGACTAAATAATAAGTCTGTAAATAAATTTTCACTGAGAACCTAAGAAATTTAATAATTTGTCATTGATTTCCATTTTTGCTAGATAGAACCCCATATTATATTTTTAAAAAGAAAAAGACTAGAAAACTCAGGTGTGGAAGAAGGACCTGAGAAGTGGGGGGCGAGGGGACTCCTCCGTTCATCAACCTTCTCTGCCCCAATCCGTCCAGTATGTATTTTCTTTCTATCAACTTTAAAGATCATTTTCAGCCCCCGATAAAAGATGAAGAAAGGAACCCGAGGGTTAGGTGGAGATTTTGCTGTTTCCAATGAGCAAAAGCACTGAAAATGCTAAGAGATGGACTAGAACTCTCTAACCCCTCGCCCTCTTCCCTCTGACCCTCCTGCGTCAGTCCACGTGGGGCGGGTGGGACCTGCAGGATAACACAGGTCCCGCTCTGCCCCTTAGGGCCCCAGCATGTGTTTTCAGCCCCAAATCCTCCAAAGGGAATCCATCTCCATGCTGATGGATAAAAGACGAGAAACACAGTAGCTTTCTGGTGAATTTTCTTATATGTCTGTTCCAAAGCCAATTGTTTGAAGATTTTTTTTTTTTTTCCTTTCAAGGTCCAGTACATCTTCTTTGGGTTTCTCGCCTTCCACGGGGAACAATATCCCCCAGACGGCCCCAGTGACTCTGCACTAGCTTTCTATTCTACTGAGTCCTTCATTTCATTTTGGCCAAAAATCAGCATTGATCGAGGTTGTTGCCAGCTGTGCAGCAGCTGTGCAATTCGAGAAAACCACAGTGGGCTCAGGAGGCTAAGAGACTTTATTAAATCAGGAGGAAAAAGCAGGCTTGGGGTTCCTTCTTTCCGTCTTAACCTCCCCTAAATACCTCCCTCCAATCTGAATGACGTGGTATGCGGTGACTCTGGGGTGTCACACCTCTGTGGGACTTAAATAAAAGAGTTTCATTTCTATTAGGAGAAAGAAGCCACAGAGATGAAAATCTACTCATGCCCTGTTTTGGAGATGGAGTGGATGGAAGAAGTTTTCATTTGTTCCAGCATTCGGACAAACTTCAAGTGGGCAATCTTTTTCCCGAAAGTCAGGGATTTGATGGGGTTCATCAAAGAGGGGGGTTGAGGGGTTGAAACTGAGCTCTTCAAAATGTCAAGGCTTTTAGTGTACCGACAACTTGAGTACCCTAATAAAATGTTCCTCCCAGAGTCTAAAATGCATGAAAAAATTATAGAAAAAGGCCCTTCTAATCATTTGGTAACAAACCAACTAGAATAAGTAAAAAATGGATTTGTGTTTTACTTGCAGTATATTATATAGGTCAATAAATGAAGGCTCTGTTTGCACCAATTACTATTAATCTAAAATGAAATAAAGCATCTAATTTGTAAATTCAAGAGAAACATATTCATTCCTCAGAAGGCAGATCCTTGGAAGAATTTTTAAATTTTGATGACACTGTAGTGGTCATAGCCAGTACATAAACAAGGTTTTTCACACTCAAACTCCACCTGTAGGGAGAAGTACACTGCTGATATGGTTTAGAGCCGAATTGGCTCACAGCCTTCAGCTATGGTGTTGTCATTTCTGAGACCTTTACTACGTCGTCACTTTAGCACTGGCACGATAAAATTGTTTCCTGCTCGGCAGTGTCAAACATGAACATGCAAATCACATGGCATAGGAAATGCAATATTTTCTCAGCAATATATCCCATCTGATGAACTTTCAAATAAGATCACTCAGAGCTTAGAGACAAGCAGCATGCTTGCATGCTAAGTTGCTTCAGTCATGTGCAATTCTTTGCAACCCTAGGGACCATAGCCCGTCAGGCTTCTCTGTCCATGGGATTCTCCAGGCAAGAATGCTAGAGTGGGTTGCCATGCCCTTCTCCAAGGGACAAGTAGAATACCTGTTTATTCTGTAGGAAACAAAGGTACCAGCTTTGTAGCATAAAGGTGATGTCATCAGTAGAAAGGAAGTTAGGAGATATTGAGCTAGAAGGGGAGATGGGTTTGTTTCTCAGCCTGAATGAAGCTGGGCAGGAGCTGTGTGCACTGAAGCATGGGCAACTGAAGTTAGGGGTGCCACGTGCAGCCACGGGAGAAAGAGAGATGGACCAGCCCTTGTGGGAAATAAATCTACCATCTGGGACTAATTAGAACTCATTTGTTAATCTGTCTAGGGACCTATTTCTTTCTTTCTTTTCTTTCTTTTTTTTTTTTTTTTAAAAGCAAATACCCATCGTGCTGTAAAGATCCTTGGTGATTTTCCGAGAGAGATGGACAGATGCCAACTTGTGGCTTCCACTTCATTTTACATTTAGTACAATGATAAATTCGGATCTTTGTCTTGTTTTGACAAGTGATTTTTTTCAGAGAACAGAGGGAAAACCACAGAGAATGTCTATGTTTTTAGCCTAACTTACAGGCTGGAGGCAGTTTCAAACTTACTCTAATGCATGCATCTCTCTTTACGAAACTTGCAAGAGTTTTCTAAAAGAGAAGGCAGGAGCGACTCGTAAAATTTAAAAAGCTTTTCATAAGTCCCTTAGTCAGCATTTATCTTTGTATTGAACATGACTTTGTTTAATGGCCAAAAAATGTATGAATCAATAAAATGTTAGACATCCACCAGAGACTGGCTGCAACCAGGTGATTCATTCTTTTCGCTATAAATGACCCATCATGTACTCTTTGCCATTCTACTTCTTCTCTTTTATTTTTTGTTTGTTTGAAGCAGAGTTGATTGAATGCAACCCTAACCCTAACCCTAATCATGGTTCCAAGGCTATTATGGCCTGCTCCTTTGAGTCGTCTGTGGATAGATTCTCCACCGGAGAATCAAGATGGACACTGCCTCTGAACTCCCACCCACATCTTACAAACCACTTCTGAAGGTCTCCTACCCACCTTACAATTTTCAACAGCCAAGTCTTCCAGACCCGCAGATGTTCAGCCGGACTGGTTCCTTCACTTGAGTGAAATAAAATGAATCTGGGGTCTCACCTAGAATACTTGACCCTGTTCTCTTTTACTCGTAGCAAGTATATCGCGTTCGCATATTTAAGGCGCCCTAATGCCTCTTGGAAGTGAACTCAGGACAGACTGGGTGAGCTAGCTACAGCCCAGGGAAAATCTATGGGGTGGTCTTCTGAGCAAGTCTAGCAGAGCAAGGCTATAACCAATGATTTCCAGTCACTATGCAGGAAGGAAAGTCCTGTCCCATACCCAGGTAAGAAAGAAATCCGGAAAGAAGTGCTCTTGAGAAAGATCTGATAGTACTTTTTAACGTGGTCTTCTGGTTTGGGGTCTGATTGGCCCACACTGATGTCTAGGAAACTGACAAGAGCTGATGAAGCTACAGATACCAGCAACTACTGACCCAGGGGGAAACTGTAGGAGTGATTCAGAGGCAGAGAGCTCCCCGGGAGGGCAGCCCCCTATGTTCTGCTTACTCTAGGGGCAGTGGGTTGCCCATGATGGGGTCTGGCAGTGAGGTTCCCTGGTCCAGCCTATGAGCAACCTCCAGAAACCCTGAAAGCCAGTGGATACAAGTGCCCTGGCACCAGTAAGGCCAGAGACCAGGTTCTTACAGCCCTGGAGTCAAATACACTGTGTTACTGGGGCTAGAATTCATTTCACTAGGGTGCTTGCTGGTGCTCAGTCTGCACTGGAGCTGGGTATGCTTTAAGGCCTGGGGAGGAGGCAAGAGTTCAAGATAAAGGTGGGAGATGGCCTAGGCTTGCCTGGCTGGCAGGCTCATAAAACTCCTCTGGCAGGAAGTTCACCCTTGTTTTCCAGAGATGAGCTTTAGAAGGAAGTTGGTTTTTATTTGTTTGCAGTTGATCTAGCATTTGGACATGTGCTCTGGATGACAAATACCTGGGTATCCCCTTCTTAACACCACAATCAGAGGTTTATAAAAGAGAGGACTATTTACATTCTTTCAGGAGAAACATCCCCCCTCCTCCAGAGCTTCCTCTTTGCCCTGTTCTTCACTGTGTGTGTGTGTGTGTGTGTGTGTATGTGTGTGTATGTGTATGTGTGTGAGATGTGAAGCAGGGTCTGGTGGGGTGAAAAGCAGGTGGTCGCCGATGCCAATTCTGAGCATATTCTCTTAGTCTAATTTCTGCCCCCTCTGAATCATTTCTCAAAAGGACCTCACCCTGGCTCTGAATACATTGTCAAAATTTGTCAACTGTTAGTTGTTCAGTCATGTCTGACTCTTTGTGACCCCATGGACTGCAGCCTGCCAGGCCCCTCTGTCCATGGGATTCTCCAGGCAAGAACACTGGAGTGGATTGCCCTTCCCTTCTCCAGGGGATCTTCCCAACCCAGGGATTGAACCCGGGTCCCCTGCATTGGAGGCAGATTCTTCACTGTCTGATCCAGCAAATGTTATGAAAATTAAACTTTGCCCACACACATACACACAGCCGTCCTCTGACACCTCCCACAAGTGTATCCAAACGTGTTAGTGTTTCATAAGGACTTTATGCTAATGCTCAAAGAAGCTCTGGTTGGAGTATCCAGTCTATTCCCTGCCCCAAAGCTATAGGGATACAGTTATCCTCAACTTTCCCACAATCTACACTTTGTTTTATTTTTGGCTGCCCTGGGCCTTTGTTGCTGCGTGTGGGCTTTCTCTAGTTGCGACTCACGGGCTCTAGAGCCGGGGCTCAGGAGTTGTGGTTCACGGGCGTAGTTGCTCCGTGGCATGTGGGATCTTCCCAGACCAGCGATTATATCTATGTCCGTCTCCTGCACTTGCAGACAGATTCTTAACCACTGGACCACCGGGGAAGTTCTACAGCCCACCTTTTGAGTATAAACATTGCCCTGCCCAAGCCTCCTGTCTCTGGCCAGTTTGGCCTCTCCAAGTCAGTTAATGCCGGGGTCCTGCCTCGGCTGATCCAGGGAGTTCGAACCGGGGACGGCGTCGGCGAGGATCAGGATACAATAGCTTCAATTAGATATTAATTAGAAATGTAAAGAGTAATAGAATGAGGATAGCTCAGTAGGAAAATTCAGTGGAGAAAAGAGGCCGAGTAGATTGGTTTACGCAGGAAACCAATAAAACTTCAAGACAAGAAGCTTGCACCACTTACGTAGGCCACAGGTGTCCTTCCGTTCTCCCGAAGGAGAGGAGACACTGAGGCCTCCCCGGTCAGATCTTAGAAGCGCAGGCATAATTAGTAAGCATGGCAGGCTCCACGCTCCAGATGGAGACTCAGCCAGAGTTTGAGAGACAGAGAGACATGGGGAGACCAGTATTTTGAGGAACTGATCCCAATTCTTTATTTTCCATGGTCTACTTTTATACACTGAGATGTTATGCAAAAGTCACGTGGGGTCAGCAGTCCTGACTTTTATCAAAGTCAGGTGCTTCATACAAATGTGTACAGAGGTCTTAGGGGTGTTACATCATCTTCTGGCCAGGGGGCCTGCTGACAATTTATGACCCTCTCCTTGTGACAGCGGTCAGTCAATCAGGACACTTATTTCTCCAGGGGTGATTATTCTTAAAAAAGACTCCACCTTCCGAAGGTACCAGATAAAGTTACATTCCTATAGGGTGAGGGTGTAGTGGGTTTTAATTAAGGAAAGAATTTACTTAGCCTAAGGTCTAACGTGATTAATATCAAAGGTTAATACTTATTTCTTTTATATATTCATTAATGTGTATAAGGGCAGGGGATGTGGAGACTTAGCAACAAACATTGGCTCAACAAATGAAAAACCCTTCACCAATACAATTTCTAATCAGCCCACTATACATATGCTAATGGTTTTCTAACTTTTCTAAGGAACCTGTTTTTAGAAGGTTTAAAGCATCTCATGCCTCTCATGGTTGGGAGGCTGTGAGCAATCACATGTGGCCGGACAAGCCTATCAGGCAGGCTAGAGAACCTTCAGAGGAGTTTGTAGGTTAAAACACTCTTGTCATGCCCAGGAGTTTTTATTAACTGGAGCTCAAAGTTAATTCCTTCTCCAAAAGAGGTGGTGGGGGACATCTCCCCATAAAGTAAGAGGTGTAGGTGAGAGCACAAAGTAGTAAAGTAGGCAGGCTCTGGTTATGGGGGTAGATGCTCAAGGATTTCCAGGGGGACTCCTGAGGCTCGATCCCGCCTTTGCGTATGTTGAGCCTCCTTCCTCATGACCTTTGCCATGGGTGGAGGTCCTCTTGCCAGCTCCCCTCAAGTTAACAAGGAGGACTTTAGCTCAGCCCCTTCACCCTGCTGGAGAGTCCCTGTCGTGTGGAAAGGAGGGGAGATAAGCTTCCACAGAGGAAAGGACCTAATTGCCAGCAGGTGTGTGTGAAGGAGAGCGTGAAAGCATCTTCTCTTCCACTTTCCAAAAACCCATAAACACACACACACACAATGTCCCAACTTCCAGTGTCCAGGAGCACTGAGATGGACCATCTGACCTCAGAGCAGATGGTCACTGCTCTGCTTACCAGCACTCGGGGCAGGTAGAGTGAGGCAAGGATGGGGCAGGTTGAGAGGCAGGTGACCTTGGAGAGGAGGTCCCCATCTAAGCCAGAGACAGAGGCCAAAGCTCCTTTCAATTACTCATGAGAGAGTGAAGAAAGACCTTGGGAATTCCCTGGTGGTCCAGTGGCTAAGACTTCTTCCAATGCAGGGGTTGCAGGTTCAATACCCATGAGGGAGTTAAGATCTCATATACTTCCCGACCAAAACACCGAAAGATAAAATGAAGCAGTATTGTAACAAATTCAATAAAGACTTAAAAAAAAATAAAGAAAGACCCTTTCCCCACCCCCTGAAGTGCCTGTGTGAACTTTGAAAGGTTCAAGGGGTCTACCAACCTGTCTTCCTTGATCCCTACAAGAAGATCAGGAAGAGAGCAGAGGATGCAAGGGAACAGAAAGGACAGTGTGAAACATGATCTCCTTAATCCTTTATTCATCAGACTATCAACCTTTTAGGAAGCTACTGACCAATCAAACATTGCTGCAGGTCCTACAGATTACAGGCATGAAGCAATGGAGCAGATTGTGCCTCCTTAAGAGATTAGAGTCTCCAACTGACCAAGACTATTTGGCTGCCTGCTCTGAAAGCTTCCATACTCAGCCCTCTACCCTGATCTTCTACCAGCTGTTGGTGTCATAATCTGGTACCTTCAGAAACTATCTCAAGGAACTTTATAGTGAGAATGAACTTTCTCCCCTTGCCTCCATCGATAACATATAAGGCTATTGTTCAACTTTGGGAAGTTCTACCATCATAGAAATTTATTCCGTAGGAGAGTAGAATATTGCCTAGAGAAGAAGATACACGTTACAGACAGTGCTCTCAAGGAATTTATAGCATCATAGCCTTAGAGGAGGCTAATAGGGTTATTGGAAACATATCGGTCAGCTAATAGGGAAAGAGCAAAAACATGAGGCGATTTCAGCAAAAGGAAAGAATCATAACCATTAACTCAGAAGCAGTAGAGCAGCTTGTTCTGAAATCGCTATAAATTCGGTAGGGTGGCTCAGCTACAGTTTCTGTTTGCTTTAGACTTTTCAAGCACCAGTTTCAATATGCTAGCCCCTTGTTCCAAAGAAGCATTAAAATGTACCAGAAATTTGAATATGCTGGTTTCTAGACGGCATCTTCTGGGCTGCTTCTCATTCTTGGAAACAGGGCATGAATTTTTTGGTTTTGATTAGGAAAATATCCTCTTCAGAGATTAAACCATTTGAAGTTCTGCTCTAAGCTTAATTCAGAGAAGACCACAAAGAGGGGACTGGAAGAGCTCTAGAGCTGAGCTGTCCAGTATGGTGGCCACTGGGCACATGTGGCTATTGAAATACACACCAGTTTCCAAAGATTTAATATCCTTTACAATGTAAAGGGTCTCATCAACAATGATATACATTGATTATATTGTTAAAATCATAATGTTTGGTCTTTACTCAGCTTTCTACAACTATATTAAATGAATTTCACTTATCTCCTTGCCTTTTTTTTGGAAATGTGGTCAATTAAAAATAGTAAAATAATGCATGTGGCTCGTGTTCCATTTCTACGGGATGGCACTGTTCTGAAAGTGCAATCTAGCCCAATATTAAAGAAATCTAATTTAAAGTTCCACCACTTACTGGAAGTCAGTTAATTTAGGATTTGAAGCCACAGGTTTAGTAAGCACCACTTTGGTGGGTGGGAAGTAACTCAGGTTTGAGGAGCATCCCACATGCCATGCTGTGTGGAGATTTGCCATGCTGCAGATGGCACATTGCTGGGGACGTGAAAAGCCTGCCCTCTCCTCCTCACACTGCCCCTAACTCTTTGTGCCCTTCGGAAAGTGGTTTTGTATTTCTGGCCTTATTTATCCATCTACCAGGTAAGGGATTTGAGCTGCCTTATTGCTAGGTCGCCTTTACCTCCCACAGTCTGCGATCCCAAATCCCCTTTGTTTGCACAACGTAGGGACACGACAGGGATATTAATCAATTATAGCTACTGACCAAACAAGGAACCTCAAACCAGGTTTGAGGAAAGGCAATGGTATCCAGTTCCCAGTGTGTTAGAGATAAAAGAATTTGCTCAAACTATCAGCTACCCGATCCCTGACACTTTGGCTTAAGAGATGTGCTACATCTGGGACTTGCTAACTTGAGTCAGCAAAGACTTTCTATTTCCTTGAAACGACTTCCTGAAGTCATTTTTCACAAGGTTCCAACTTTCTAAGATGTTCTGCCATAAATGCCTTTGCTGTCAGCAGGCAGGGAGCCTGCCAAACTCGGCCTGCCCAGGACATTCCATGGCGTTCTCCCCTGTTCCCATGAAATGGAGGAACGTATACGTTACCACCCTTTGGAGAGTTCAAGTTATTCCCCCTCCTCCTGTGACCATATACAAAGAATATGGTGGCCAATCCGAGTGTGCTTGCAGAGCTGGGCACACCCTCCACACACTCTCCTTGAGAGACTGGAGACATAGGAAGTTGCTAACCCGATCATCTCGCTTATTATTGAAAAATCAATATGCACCAAATAGAAAACAGAGCGTCTATGATGAGTAACAGAAGAGGACAGGTGCAGGGGTGCAGAGTACCAACGGAACACTTGGGGATGCCCAGTCGCAGAGGACGCGAAAGCCAAGTCTTCGTCAGGTGCCCCTTGCAATGCTTTCGGTTGGACCACTCCTCCTTCACGCACACCTTTTCATCTGCTCCATTTATCATGATGGCGTTCCATTTTTGAAGGCCCCCCCCCCCCGCCATTTTAAAGACAAACTTCTTTTTTAAACCAGTTCAAGTGAGAACCAACCAGCTGGTTCAAAAGAGAAAAGCCCAAACATGTATAACAGATGGCATGTTTGGAAGAAAGGTAGAAAAATGGACCTTTCAACGGTTGGGAAAAGAATGGTTCAAAAGACCCCAGTTGGCTTCTAAATGGGGGGTATCGTCAAATAGATGTTCCAGGTGTTGCACACAAAGCTTAGCTCTGCTTACATTCTTGGAACCTTGGGAAATGAGAGCAAAAGTACTAAACTCCATTATTCTGCATCCCAGCAGGTCCTCAGTGGAAGACATTTTCTTGTCTCTTATTTTATAATAATGAGTGAAGGATTGTGAGACTGGGACTGTTTCTCTCTGTAGCCCCAGTAGTCAACACAAGAGCTGGTCACAGCCACTCAGGAAATGGTGAATGAATGAATGAATCAAATACAAAAATGACTTAAAGCTTCTTCATCCTTTGCACTTCAGCAAGTCTTTTCAGCTCATGTTTCGGTTTCTGACTTCCCAATTGTAAGCAAATATCTTGTTGGGATGGAATACTATTCATGCTGAGCTTCCTATGTGAAGAGTGCTCATGGCCCCCATCATTCTTATGATAAACTTGGTGGCGTGTCCTGCACACCTCTTCTGCTTTCCTTGAGGCAGTGACTTACTTTTGGAACATGGCCCCTGCACACAAACTCCAGTCAAGATCACCAAATCAACCCCTCAGCATTTAACCACTCACAACACCTTGGGCCTTTGCCACACAAACATCAACCCAAAGCAACTCCTTGCGTTTGTCTCTGCCACCACTAACAGTGTCAGCAACTGCCAGACAAGAGGCACTCTTTTCTTGACCAGGAGTTGTACCACTATTTAGCACCCACATTCTGGCCGCTCAGATGGTAAAGAATCCACCTGCAATGTAGGAGACCCAGGCTCGATCCCTGGGTCAGGAAGATCCTCTGGAGAAGGGAATGGCTGCCCAACTCCAGTGTTCTTGCCTGCAGAATCCCATGGACAGAGGAGCCTAGTGGGCTACAGTCCATGGGGTCACAACGAATCAGACAAGAGTGAGCAACTAACACAACGCTTTATATAAGGGTTAATGGCCAATACCATCTCATGTATAGAAGTACAAGTTCTTGTAGAAAAGAATAATTCCTTGTCCTCATTTTTAAAATCTCCCTTTGTACCGGCAGCAAACCAGATAAGGGTCTTTGCCAAGTAAATACTGAATAAATGCCTGTAGATTTGAAGAACAAGACCCTGGTGCTAAATTTGTACACTGTCCCTTTAAAATGGAATTTTCATGCTGGTTTTGTCTTGCTTCCCTAAGTCTGTCCCTCTGTGCTCTACAGGTCTGCATAACTGTGTTTCTAAGAAGGTGCCATCTGCTACTGTGAATCTACAGTCTCTTTCAGCAACTAGGGAAAGTAAATAGGGAAAGCAGAAACGACATTTCTTCAACTGAAAAACTGACACAGCACAAACGTGCCCTGGGGAAATTTTTTCCGTTGATGTGCCCCGTCTGAAGTGGAATAATTCTGGGTATACCTTGTTTCACCCTGATGTCTTCTACTGAAAGAAAATCATAGAAAAATAGATCTTGACTCATTGGAAAAGACTCTGGATGGTGGGAAAGATCAAGGGCAAGTGGAGAAGGGAGCGACAGAGGATGAGACAGTTGGATGGCATCACCGACTCAATGGACAAGAGTTTGAGCAAGCTCTGGGAGATGGTGAAGGACAGGGAAGCCTCGTGCTGCAGTCCATGGGGTCGCAAAGAGTTGCATACAACTGGGCGACTGAACGACAACAACAACTGATCTCTGATTTACTGGAGTCACTCCACATTCCTTGATCGTTCAGCAGAGTGAAACGCAGGAAATTTTTAGCTGGAGTCTTCCTTCTCCACCAGTTCATGGAGAAACCACTAAGATTCCCATGCATAAATTTATTACATTATTATCTAGCCTTCAGATTGCTTGGGGGAGTATCAAGGATGCTTTTATACACAAGTGCTCAGAAAGTACATTTTGAAAATAACAGTGTGCTATGAAAATGAATCTCTCACATTGATCCTCTCTCAATTAACTTTTCTCAGCCTTAACATCCGGTGTCTTAGAGAGAGTGACTAGGTCAATACCAAATGTTATATCTAAGAAGAAAACCTTGCTAAGACTACCCTTCTCTCCGTGAATAATATTTACAATTGTTGTACGTATAAGAGCTTGTTTTCTGGAGTCAACCCCATTGAATTCACATACTGTTTCTAAATATTAGTACTAGTGAGTCCTTGGGAAAGAGATGGGTGCTTTAGGGCTTGGTCATCTGTGAAATACTGCTATTAACAGTCACCATCTCGAAGAATTTGGGAGAAAGTTGGGCTGGGCAATTACCCACTAAGGGCTTAGTATATTACATATTCAGTATGGTTAAGTCTGTACCTCTGCACCATTGTTCTTATGAACAAAAATGCACTTAAAATATCTGTAATTGATTTTTATTTTTTGTAATCAGATCAGATCAGATCAGTCGCTCAGTCGTGTCTCACTCTTTGCGAAAGTCTCGCCCATATTGATCATCCTAATCTACATCTTGTAATCTGGAACCAAGCTGCTGCTGCTTTGATCAGCAATAGAGTCAGAGGCCACAGAAAAGCTCTTTCTACATTTATCATTTATCTTTGCAGTCTGGAGCTTCTGTTGGGCCTCCCAGGTCTGAACTCCACTCAACTATGTGCAAAGAAACCCAGAATGAAGAAATATTCCCTGCTCTATGGAGAGGCATAGGTCTTTTGCTCTTGGCTGGCAAATGATCAGACTCTCTGACCTTCAATGTCTGGTGAATTTCAGCCTCATTTCATGTAATCCCCTCATCCAGAAAAGCCTTGAAGCACAGGTGCAGAAAATCCTATCAATCTCAACGACTTCCAGTGACATTGTCTGCATCTGCTTTCTTCCAGAGGAATCTCCTAGCGAGGAGGGGCAGATTTCACTTGGGAACCTTTGGAAGATGATCTCAGACTCATTCTCATTTTGAATACCTTGTTATTACCACAGAGCATCTTGCAGTGTAAATGATTTCCAGCCACCTTCGTAGAAAATGACACAGTCTATCCTACTTGCTGTTGAGCAGGTCCTGGAATGACTGTATCTTGTTAGCAGGGGTTGAGTTCACTGACACTTAAAAGCAGCAAAGGCTGAAAGTTCCCAGACTTGTAAGTTCAGCTTCTTTGATGGCGGGTATGAGCCATTTCCCACTTTTTCTTTTGTCTCTTGACTTCCCCCTCCTTCCCTACTTTCTTTTATAAACCCTCGAGAACACAAGTAATTGTCACCTAGGTATCAGAATTCAGAGCTCTAGAAGGCTCTTTATTCTGGGAAACATGTAGGTTGAGCATCCTTGAAATGGAATCAACAAAACCTGTGCACTCCCAGGTGTGAAGAGGTAATTGCAGGTGCAAATCGGCGATGGCATGAGCAACCAGCAACTGAATGTAATAAGCAAGCTGCGTGCTGACGCCTTGGTGCAGCTCCTTGGAAAGAGTCTTTTTACTTGAATTCATTTGCATTTCTCCAGCCGGGGAGGTGCATAATGAAACACTCTTTATATATTCCACCAGGCCCATCAGTCGATAACAGTTTCACCTTCAGCTTGTCCATGTAACTTGTAGGGGTGTGTGTGTGTGTGTGTGTGTGTGTGTGTGTGTGTGCATGCATGGCAGTTAGTACATATGGTATTAATGCTTGCATTTGGATCTTTCAACATAAGAACTGCTTGTTTGAAAATTCTGTCAAAATGCAGGAGTCTGAATGGTTTCCAGAACTCTGTAGCCATACCTGGACTAAGAAAGTGGAAGTCAAGGGCATGGGGGCGGTAGCCGATCAGAGTGGCAGGGAACTTGACCTTCATTTCCACACCGGAGCTGATGAACATGGGACCACGCTCCTCAGCATTTCCTTTGTCTTGCCTTTCTCCCACTCACCAAGCTTCTTTCTCCTGTTTTTCTCCCTCTCCTTCCCACCCCGCTCCCTCAAAACTAGGAGGGAGTAGCCCAGTTAACCAAGATGGAAGAGATTAAAAAAGAAGAGCAAGGAAATTCTCCGATTTCCATTTTGAGCCCAGGTCAAAGTCTGGGTAGAATAAAATACTTCCTGAAATGTTAAAGGTAAAAAAAGATATTAGGATTCTGCTATTTCAGCTCTGTTTCGGAAGAGTATATAGCAGAACCCCATGCACAGGGCAAGCCTTGCCCCCTCCAGGGTATAGCTTTCTAGGGTTTGGGGACCCCACAGAGGACCTTGTGGATTCTTCTCACCAGAGTGGGAGAGGGCTCACTGCAAACCGGTATAAGAAGACAATTGCATTTGAACCTCCAGCAAAGATATTACAAGAGAGCATAGTAGTTTTCCATGGCTGTTTTTAACAAATTACTACCAATTTAGGCTTAAAACAGTACAGATTTGTATCTTTCTGGTATAGAAATCAGAAGTCCAACATGGGGCTCACTGGATTCAAATCAAGATGTCAGCAGGGCCGCATTCTTCCCACAGGCTCCAGGGAAGAATCTGTTTCCTTGCCTTTTCCAATTTCTGGAGGCCACCTGCATTCCTTGGCTCATGGCCCCTTCCTCTGTCTTCAGAGCCAACAATATAGCATCTTCAAATCTCCCTCTGATCCTGGCTTCTGTTCCGCTTCCTTCGTTTTCTTTAAAGGACCCTTGTGATTACATTGGACCCACCCCGATAATAGAGAACCATCTTCCTATTTCAAGGCCAGCTGAAAAGCAAACTTAATTCTATCTGCAAACTGAATCCTGTTTGCCATGTAACATAACATACACACAGGTTCCAGGGATTAAGACGTGCATAATTTTGAGGAGTCTTTATTCTGCCAACCACAGAAGAAGAAAAAAAGATAACTCAAAATGACAAACCGACAGAAAATGGAGACATGCCAAAAATATACGGCCAGGAAGCAGAGAAAAAACCATAACCTAATATTTCAATGTGAGCAAAAAAAAAAAAAAAAAAAAAACACTACTAAGAAAATAATGAAAGTGACAGAAGAAAAACATAAATTAGGTTTAGAAAACCTCAGAGGAGAGATGGCTAAGCAACTTTGAGAAATGGGGAAGAAAAAAAAAAAAGGAATGCTGACAAGGCTCAGGAACGATTTAGAATGAAAGGAAGGGAAAAGCAAATAAATGAAAAGGAAGTTTCAGAAATAAGCCTCCTCCCCAGCCAGGGTTTCTGGAAGGCAAATCTCTAAGAGAGAAGAGGTTGACTCAGCCAAGCCACGCTAAGACCTGAACTCTCTGCAAGCTGAAATCGGCCCATCACATCACCCTCTTCTCACCAGGATACCTCTCCACCTGCCCCTCTGTGACAACTTTCTCCTTCAAGGTTTCATCACGACATTGCTGCTGCTGCTGCTGCTAAGTCACTTCAGTCGTGTCCAACTCTGTGGGACCCCATAGATGGCAGCCCACCAGGCTCCACCATCCCTAGGATTCTCCAGGCAAGAACACTGGAGTGGGTTGCCATTTCCTTCTCCAGTGCATGAAAGTGAAAAGTGAAAGTGAAGTCACTCAGTCATGTCTGACTCTTAGCGACCCCATGGACTGCAGCCTACCAGGCTCCTCCGTCCATGGGATTTTCCAGGCAAGAGTACTGGAGTGGGGTGCCATTGCCTTCTCCACATGACATATCTAGAGATACATAAAAACCTTCGGGTGGCAGGAGACAGGAGTAAGAACACTGAACCCACTGCTCTCTTGGGCAAGCCCCTGCCCTATCTTCCAGGGATGACTGTCTAGTGGTCCCTCACTCAGGTACCTACATCACTTCTTGACTGGTTTGTTCTCCCTGTTATCCAAGGGACTCTCAAGAGTCTTCTCCAGCACCACAATTCAAAAGCATCAATTCCTTGGCACCCTTTGTATAAAAAGGCAAAACAATGGAAAGGGCATGATCAGCATGTTGGAGACCAGATTGGAGACATAGCAGCTTAACTGCAAGCTACTTTGCGGGCAGTCTAAGACCTAGCTTCTGAGAAAGACAGTGACCATCACAGTGCTGGTGCTTCCTGGGAGGCCTCGTGCAGTCAGCATCAATGGCACAGGCGAGGGAGAAAGGAATCAGCAAAGCTCACCAAACAGTACCTGTCCATCAGAGCCAAGCCAAGTGTATGCTCTATGGCCATACACTTTCACCCCTAGACTAAGGCTGCATCCTGGTTTCCCAGCGTCCTCCCAGCAACCAGGGTGGGCAAGCAGCCTAAGACCTGGCTTCTGAGAAAGACAGTGACCCTCACAGTGCTGGTGCTTCCTAGGAGGCCTCATGCAGTCAGCATCAATGGCACAGGCGAGGGAGAAAGGAATCGGCAAAGCTCACCGAACAGTACCTGTCCATCAGAGCCAAGCCAAGTGTATACTCTATGGCCATACACTTTCACCCCTAGACTAAGGCTGCATCCTGGTTTCCCAGCGTCCTCCCAGCAACCAGGGTGGGCAAGAATCCATTCTGCAGTGGCCCCAGATTCTCCGCTTCCTGGCTCATATCTCCACTGTCCCTGCGTGGTAAATGGCCAGATAGTCTAAAGGAAGCTAATAATGGAGCAAAGCAAGGAGAGTACTCCCACGTTGGCCAAATGTCATCTCCCAGGTCGTTGTCTTCAACCATCAGCTAAGACTTAGGCTAGGAGAAGTGGGAATGACCCATCAGTCATGACAGCAGGCACTAAGCGCCTACTAAGTACAAACCCTGGCTCGAGGCTGGGAGGGCAAACGAAAGTAAACCCCTCAGTAGCTAGGTAAGGGTGAAGTGAGGAGGGCAGGACAAGGTGCATATTCTCACTTCATATTGCTGACACCAGGTAAACACTTCTGAAAAGGGGGGAAAAAAGAAAAAAAGAAATTGGCAGGTGCAGTAGGAGATCCTAAACTTTTGCAGAACTTTTGGATGCTACGACTTCAATTTTGGCAGTGGACCCTACAGAAACGAATCAACCGGAGACAGAGATTGAGGAATAAAGATGCTCACTGCAGCATCATTTAGAATATTGAAAAATTACAATGACTTAAAACAATAACACAGTACTAAGTGACAGAATTCTGGGAAATCAATACATGGAGTAATGTGTAGCCTTTAAGTTGGGTTTTTGGAGAGGAGTAATTACTTGGTAGAATATATCAAATTTTTAAAAAATTCTCAAAAATTTAAATACATGATAATCTAAGTGTTGATTTTAAACATGCATTTGAAGAAAAAATTATTACATGTCAAAATTATCATATTAATACTTAATATCTAGAATTTGGTCTTTCCTTCCTTCCTTTTTCCTTTCCTTCCTTCCTTTCTTTTCTGTGTACTTTCAGAGTGTTCTACAATGGGCGTGAATTGATTTTACAATTATGGGTGGAGGTCAGGGAAATAAAAAGAGAATTTCCATGTTATGATGACTGAAACTGTATCATATTACTTGACACCTTTAGTATCTAATCAAATGAAAAAAATTTTTTTTCACTCTATCAACTGCCACTAAAGACAAAAAGAACTAGCCTAATATCTTAAGCTTTGAAACGTGATGGCCTAAGAAACAGTATAATACACCTGAAATGAATGTAATTTTATAAATCACTTGTACTTCAATTAAACAAGAAGAAGAAAAATGTGAAAGGAACAGTAATAGTATATTCAAGAGCAGAAGTGAAGGAAGTTTGGTTCCTAATGTCACCTCCTTCCCCAAAGTCATTATTTGAGGTTGAAAAACCTTGAAAATTCTTGTTTTAATAGCCTCCCTCATCAAAAAGTAATAATAGTGAGGGATCTTCCTCCATTCCTGACTGGTGAAAAGAAATAAACTAAAAATTCGAGAAAGGCTGTCTCTCACTATAGGAAGTGAAATCTCCTGGGATTCATGCTAAACTGCAGAAATACTTAAAACTTGATACTACGCCCCATGTGAGTGGAATGAAAGCCAAATTGAGCTGAATGCACCTTATGTTGTACTCAGTCGCTCAGTCCTGTCCGACTCTGCGACCCCATGGACTGTAGCCCGCCAGGCTCCTCTGTCCGTGGGATTCTCCAGGCAAGAATACTGGGGTGGGTTGCCATGCCCTCCTCCAGGGGATCTTCCCATCACAGGGATGGAATCCGGGTCTCCCGCATTGCAGGCGGTTTCTTTACTGTCGGAGCCACCAGGGAAGCCCTTAGTGTGAGACTTTAAAGATGACCTCAGGGCTTCCTTGGTGGCTCAGTAGTAAAGAATCCACCTGCCAACGCAGGGCACGCGGATTCAATCCCTGATCCGGGAAGATTCTGCATGCCGGGGAGCCACAAAGCCCGGGCACCACAACTTCTGAGCCTGTGCGCCAGAGCCCTGGGGCCACAGCTACTGAAGCCCGCACGCCCTGGAGCCTGTGCTCAGCAACAGGAAAAGCCACCGCAATGAGAAGCCTGCTCACCGCAACTAGGGAGGAGACCCCACTCGCTGCAACTAGAGAAAAGCCGGTGCAGCAATGAAGACCCAGCACCGCCAGAAATAAAATAAATAAATAAAATTACTATTTAAAAAAAAGATGATCTCAGAGTAGAAAGCAAATCCAGATATCCTAAAAAAAATTATTTTGCACAACCTGACACGGCTATTTGCTCAGACTACGCAAAAGTGGGAAAAGGAAGAAATACCCAGCCCTCAGCCTCCACCTTAGAAGGGAGACGAAACAATGATAGAAAGAAGAAACAGCGCTAAAAAGTCACTCACACAGGATCATCGCACACGGAGGTCTGACAGCGAACTGCACAAGTGCGGACAGAAGAGAAAAACAGCGTGGCAATGATATCAGTACGGCCAGCGTAAGAATTACAAGGCCATAGGCTGCAAAACACGCAGAAGACAGCAACCCAGAAGAAGAGGAAGCCAAGGAAAATTGGGAATATATTCACAATGTCTTCATAGCAAGTAAGACCATCTAACGCAGGTTCAGCAAAAGATCTCAATGTTACGAGGTTAAACAGTCAAAAGGGGTGAAAAGAGAGACTACAGAGGTAATGAAACAAATTAAGGATCCCCGGAAAAAGCATAACACATGTAAGAAATAGGAAGCAAAATGATATCATTGAAAAAAATCTATCAGGGACATAGAAAAAGGAGCAGATCAACTCAGGCTGAGAAAAAAATGGGAAGGCTAAATATACTGGATTGCAAAATCAATGATGTACATGTATGAACATGATTAGTATCACTAAATCATCAAAGCCAACAAATGAAAAAGAAGATACATTCATAGATACAATGTAAGAAAATTAGCTTAACGAAAAGCAGAAAGGGCACATTATATTATAAGAAAATCTAATAAACAACATTCATCACTAAGATATATCCTACTTACATTATTAAAAATCAAGAATGAAGAATGGCTTCTTCGGTCATTCAGATAGAAAAGCAAGGGGAAATTATCAGGCTGACCTAAAAGTTGTGCAGCTGAAAACAATGATATGAAGTTCACAGGGTGAGACTGACCCAAGAATATAATTTCAAACCAGCTTGTAGTCGTTCAAATTAAAAGGAAACCAGAAAAGGCCGCTCTTGCCTTCTGAAATGGTCCACATTCTGTCTCTGGAGAGTGTTTCTCTCTAAATAAATCCAATTCTTACCTAAAAAAAGGTGGGCGGGACAGAAAAGCTTTCAAAAACTCAATACTGCATTGCGTGCATGCTCAGTCGCTTCAGGCGTGTCCGGCTCTTTGTGACCCCCTGGACTGTGGCCCACCAGGCTCCTCTGTCCATGGGATTCTCCAGGCAAGAATACTAGAGTGGGTTGCCATGCCCTCCTCCAGGGGATCTTTTCAGCCCAGGGAGTGAACTCACCTCTCCTACATTGCAGATGGATTCTTTACCCAATGAGTTACCTGGGAAGCCCCCATAATGCATTGAAAGAAAAGTGAGAGTGAAGTCACTCAGTCGTGTCTGACTCTTTGCGACCCTGTGGACTGTAGCCTACCAGGCTCCTCTGTCCATGGGATTCTCCAGGCAAGAATACTGGAGTGGGGCCATTTCCTTCTCCAGGGGACCTTCCCAACCCAGGGATTGAACCCGGGTCTCCCGCATTGCAGGCAGACGCTTTAACCTCTGAGCCACCATAATGCATTAGCCTTCCTCAAAAAAGAATTTTTATTTCAGTACATTTATCTTTTATAAAGTTCAGTTAAAATGAGCTGTATCTCAGTATCAGTGAGGACACGTAAAAGCCAGATTTTGGTCTCTCGTTACCAATAGTAATGGCTAATAATTACCTGACAATGCTTGGTGGAAATATGCTTGAACATAGGCCTCTGGCAGGAAAAATACAAGGTAAGCCTAGAAATCAAGAAATCTCTCAGAGACTGGAAGGAGATCTGTCCAAAAGCCCCGGGAATCAGGCTCAAGAAGCTCTCACTGGCCAAATGTGGAACAAGCTGAGCATCAGAAGAAACACAGCTGTGGTAAAGGGTAATAATCCTTCAACAGAGAAAAAAACTGGTGGGTTTATTTTGATGACTGAAAACAGAGGATTGACATTTGCTATTGTTCAGTTGCTAAGTCATGTCTGACTCTTTGCCACCCCATGGACTGCAGCACACCAGGCTTTCGTGTCCTTCACTGTCTCCCAGAGTTTGCTCAAATTCATGTCCAATGAGTTGGTGACACCATCCAACCATCTCATCCTCTGTCTCACCCTTCTGCTCCTTGTTGTTATTGACATACTAGCTAAAAATATGACATCATCTATGCAGTAATTTACCTTGCCAAGGATCAGTGACTGCTGAAACCATTCAGTAAGAAAACTGTGAGAGAATAGGTTATGTAGATACTCTCAAAACAGCACCTCAGAGTTCACTCAATTATAAAGGAAAACAGGTATCATTACAATGGAGCAATCTAGTAATACCACCATGAAAAATAATCAAATTTAGCTTCACTGATAATTAAACAAATAAGAATTATGAGCCTTCTTGAAAAGGCAATGGGAATTATATAACATCTCCCATTTGGATAGTTCTCCTATCCAAAACATTTGATCTGTGTATAATCATCCAGGTTTTGACATATTCTACAAAATACTCAGCCCAGAATCTTCAAATACCTCAATTTCACGAAAACTTTAGGAATCTATGGAGACATGACAAATGCAATGTGTGAATCTAGATTGGGTAAAAAAATGAAACCTTATATAGAGAAAAAATTAATGGAAAAATAGGTTAAGTGCATTATGGACTGTATGTTAAATAATATTATTGCATCAATATTCAATTTCTTGTTTTGATAATGATGTTGCTTTGTTAGAAAACACTGAAGCATCTACAAGTAAAGAATCAGGTGGAAGTTTTTGGTAAAGGTCCTTGGTATAGGTATAATTCTTGGATTAGCAGATCAGAAGGAAGAAACTACCTAGAAAAATGTATTAAGAGTGTCATGAATGGTACATCACTGAGTATCTAGTTCTTTGGAGGGTTAATAATCAAATAAAAGAAAACTTCTGCTCTCGATAGACTAACCAGAAAGTGATCCAACAAGCCAAATGGTAACATGTAAGTATAAGAACACAAGAAACTCAATAATCCTCAATAGGCCTTTACTACACACTTCTCGCACCCCTTACTGTGATAACTTTTTAAGTATGAAGTATGAAAAATGCCCACGAAGTATAAAGTCTAGTTGGCAAGACATGTCTTGTACACGTGAAACAATTTAAAAGCAGTACAAGACACCATGTCCTCAAAGGCCAGTTTCTGTGGTTTGAACTAAAAATGTAATAGGCATTTTTGGAAGGAAGAGATCGATGTCGGATGAAGTCGCTGGGAACTGGGGCTTATCACACGTTAAAACGAGCACAGAACTCGATCTTAGTGCAAAAGCTACCCACATGTGTGCCGAGGAAATTCACTAATGGAGAGTGTGTGATGAAAGTTAGGTTTTATTCATCAGAAGAGCTTCCATGGCTGGGGGTGGGGGAGTGGTGCAGAAGACTTTTGAGCAACATTTGAAGGCGAGTTGCAAAATTATAGGACTCGCTGAATATATGTTCAAGAGAAACCAACCCCAGAGACTCATTCTTCCAGGTTCACACGTTTATGAGTAGAGAATCTTGGGCCCAGAGAAAGCCTGTAATTTGTAAGAAAGAAAGCAGAAATTTGCTCAATGGCAGAAAATTGGATGGGAATCCAGCAACCAGGTCAACTTTGGCAAGCCATTCAGCACTTCTGAACCTTTGGTAACATGGCAGCTGGGATATCTTCCAGCAGGATAAGGTATCCTTTGAATCTGAGTCTGCTTAACGACTTACCAGACCAAGTGAATGTGGAAATGACGTGGTAGGACTTCTGAAATTAGGTCACTGAAACACTCCTCCTTGGCATCTTGAGCTGTCCAACCACTCAGAGGCCACCCTGCTGTATGAAGCCAAGCTCCACTGAGATGTCCTGGAGGATATGAAATAATACAGGAGAAAGAAAAAACAGCCAAGGAACACCAAGGCTGAAGACATGTGAGGGAAGAAGCCACTTTTGAAGCGGCTCCTCCAGTCCAGCTGCCCCAGCGGAGGCCGTGTGGGTTACAGATGAATCTCCAAGTCCATCTTGAACTTCTGACCAACACCTGTGTGTCCAATTAAAAAGTTGTTTTAAACCACTAACCTTTGAAGCAATGTGCATGCATGCTAAGTTGCTTCAGTCGTGTCCAACTTTGTGCAACGCTATGGACTGTTGCCTGCCAGGCTCCTCTCTTCATGGGATTTTCCAGGCAAGAATACTGGTGTGGGTTGCCATGCCCTCCTCCAGGGGATCTTCCTGACCCAGAGATCGAACCTTCATCTCTAATGTCTCCTGCGTTGGCATGTGGGTTCTTTACAACTAGCACCACCTGGAAAGCTCTTGAAGTAGTGTCCTCCAAAGTAATAGACCGTCCACTGGTTTCTAGTGTCTCTTGATAACTTTATATTTTTCTGCTTTTACAAAATTCCACAAGAAAAAAAGGTTTACAAATGATTGGTTAAAGAAGTAAGCAAGTAGCAGGTAACAAGTTTGTTTAAATAGAATGGTAGCTTGTCACAGAAATAACAGGAAATACCTTTGGGAAACAAGGAGGGCCAAAAATTAAGATTCTCATGTTGTTTTCTAAGGATATGGAACCTTAATTCTGGCTGGCAAAAAATATCACTTTATCTTAAATTTATGAAACTGTAATGAAAGGCTTTCTAACTGTGGTGCTGGAGAAGATTCTCGACAGTCCCTTGGGCAGCAAGGAGATCAAATTAATCAATCCTAAATAAAATTAACCTTGAATATTCATTGGAAGGACTGATGGCTGAAGCCGAAGCTCCAATACTTTGGCCCCCTGAGGTGAAGAACCGACTCATTGGAAAAACCCCTGATGCTGGGAAAGATTGAGGGCAGGAGGAGATTGGGGCGACAGGATGAGATGGTTGGATGGCATCACCGACACAATGGACATGAGTTAGAGCAAGCTCGGGGAGATAGTGAAGAACAGGGAAGCTTGGCATGCTGCAGTTCATTGGCTCACAGAGTTGGACTTAGCAACTGAGCAACAATTTACAGCCTCCTCTTTGAGTCTAACTATCCTTTTCTGTAATATCTGAAAGATAATATTTGTTCTTCCCATCTCAAAGAGGATTGTGACAGCAAAACATGGCTGTCACTTCACCGAGATTTGCTCACTCTCTCCACCTTCCAGGCACATGGTAAGATTATACTTCTGCCGCCCTGTGGTTGAGTGAGGTCGTGTGATTAGATATTTGAGCTGTGAGTATAAGTAACACATATCACCTCCAAGCCAGGGCATTTAATTGCCAGTTCTAGACGTTCCAGAGTTCTCTTTCCCTGATCAACAACTGAAATAGTCTGGGCCCATCATCCTGGATTCCTGGATTAATCTGGTGATCAAGGAGTCCAGCCAACCTATGAAATACATATAACCTGAATGAGAAGTAAACCTTTGTTCATTTAAGTCAAAGAGATTCTGAAAATGGTTCCTTATTGCAGCGTGGGATAGCCTATTCTGACTGATGCAACAAAGACGATTGGAAATACTCTTGGAAATGGAGAAGTGATACAAAGGTGTGCTACACTGTTCAGTTCAGTTCAGTCGCTCAGTCATGTCTGACTCTTTGTGACCCCATGGACTGCAGCACGCCAGGCTTCCCTGTCCATCACCAACTCCTGGAGCTTGCTCAAACTCATGTCCGTTGAATTGGTGATGCCATCCAACCGTCTCATCCTCTGTCATCCCCTTCTCCTCCCACCTTCAATCTTTCCCAGCATCACGGTCTTTTCTAATGAGTCAGTTCTTCACATCAGGTGGCCAAAGTATTGGAGTTTCAGCTTCAGCATCAGTCCTTCCAATGAATATTCAAGGTTGATTTCCTTTAGGATGGACTGGTTTGGTTTCCTTGCTGTCCAAAGGATTCTCAAGAGTCTTCTCCAACCCCACAGTTAATAATAACACACTGTGTAATAACAGCTATACTGTTATACTGTTATTATGAAGAACAGGCATCAACAGGTCTGAGTAGGGCAGCAACCCAGAATGACTCAATCAACTGCATAAGGCAAACTTTTCGTGTTCCTTCTTGGTTAACAAGTCATCCAGCTCCTTAGAGTCAAATTTCTCTGTGTAGCTGATGAGGATGAGAATGGTGGTGACGACAGCAGCAGAAGTTGGAAGAATATCTACTGTGTGATTGGAAACCACTGATCTGTGACTTCTGATCCTCACCACATATCTGTCAAATGGGCTTGACCACCCTTGTTTCCACACGTATAGAAGCTGAGTCTAAAGAAGTTTAATAGTGTGTTCTTTCCATTTCCTTCCAACCTTTGGATTTCCATTTAGGAAAGGAAGTCTAGGCTGTGGTAAAGAAAAGGGATGGGCTTCTCTATTAAACTCATATTCATTATTGTTCAGTTGCCAAGTTGTGTCCAACTCTTTGCGACCCCATGGACTGCAGCACACCAGGCTTCCCTGTCTTTCACTATCTCCTGGAGTTTTCCCAAGTTCATGTCCAATGAGTTGGTGATGCCATCCAACCATCTCATCCTCTGTCACCCTCTTTTCCTTCTGCCTTCAATATTTCCTAGCATCAGAGTCTTTTCCATATAGAACATGGCAAATGTTCTGAACATGTCATCTGCTTGCTTTCACTGATGTCTTAGAGGGAAGCTGAGACCAGCCGAGACAGCTCTGCATCCAAGCCATCTGGTACCCATGTGTGGGGATGTGCGTGCTTTCCTGTGTCCTCACGGGATGGCACAGATATTAATTGCTTAATATGTGAGAGGCAGGGGCTGGGAAGAATAATCCTCCATTCCAGAGCCAGCTTGGTTTTACCTTCGTGGGCCTCATGCACTACTCACAGGCCTCTTGGGGCTTGAAAGCACCAATAGGAGCGGCAGCCCCACTCAGGGCATGTGGGGGGTGGCATGGAGACCATAGTCTGACTGGATTAAGGACAGATGGTGAACGTGAAGGGGAAAGATGTTCCAAATATCCCCGGTCCCACCCTAAATTTTGGGTGGCCCTAACCCAGCCTGGAACCAGAATTTGCATGCAGAGATCTTAAATTAGAGCACATCAAATAATTCATTTCAGAGCATTTCAGTCTGGTCTAGGATAATAAGGACTTTGGAAGAGTAGTGGGGAGAGGCCAGAAAAGCTCACACTGGTGTGATTCTTGTTGGTGCGACATGGGTCTGAGCAAAATTTCACAGATGTGGCCTCCGCCCCTCTCCTTGAGACACCAGCCTCTCTTGGCCTCAGATTATCCTAAGCCTCAGATATCACCCTCCCTTCCTGTCCTTGCTCTTAAGAAATTCCACTTCCTTCTCCAAGACACCTCCGGGAAATGAGATCTGTTCCACACACCTTGGCTGAGTTCAGATCTCTAGTATCTCAATGCCTTTGCTTCCAGAATCACTTCCCAGGGGTATGTGTATGACAACCTGTAACTTCCCTTGGCTTCCTAGACAGGAACAGGCCATTTCCTCATTTACTCCTTCAATTAACAAGAGTTAATTGGCCACTCAAAGTGCAAGGCAGTGGGCTTGGCACCAGGCAAAGCCATGGATCATGGAGGCACCAACCTTGTCCTTTTGATACCTCCATGCCCAAATGATATGCTTCTCTCTATGCTCATGTGCTTCTCTCTAATTAAGTCCCCATCCTTTTTGATGGGGAGCTGATAAACCTCTATCAATTTCCTCTTAGTGGAATAGCTATATTAAAAAAAAAAAAAAAAAAAAACTATGCAGGGACTTCTCTGGTGGTCCAGTGGTTAAGACTCTACGCTTTTATGGCAGGGGGCACAGGCTCGATCCTTGGTCAGGGAACTAAGATCCCACATGCCGTAGGATGTGGAAAAAAAAAAAAAAAAGACTATGTGCATTGAGTGTATTATATGCCTAGCATAAAAATGTACAGTAATCATTTTGAATGCATTCACAGACAATGCAGAGTAGAGAGAGAACCTTGGATTCCAGGCAAATTTCTTTGCAACCCCATGGATAGTAGCATGCCAGGCTCCTCCGTCCTCCGCTGCCCCCTGAAGTTTGCTCAGATTCATGTCCACTGAGCCGGTGATGCTGTCTAACCATCTCATCCTCTGCTGCTCCCTTTTGCTTTTATGTTTAATCCAGCATCAGGGTCTTTTTCGATGAGTCAGCTCTTCACATCAGGTGGCCAAAGTATTGGAGCTTCAGCTTCAGCAACAGACCTTTCAATGAATATTCAGGGTTGATTTCCTTTGGGACTGACTGGTTTAATATTAGGTCCATTTTTTTTCTTTTTAAAATTAATTAATTTATTTTAATTGGAGGCTAATTACTTTACAGAATTGTGGTGGTTTTTGCCATACATTACATGAATCAGCCACGGGTGTACATGTGTCTCCCATCTTGAACCCCCCTCCCACCCACTGCCCCATCCCATCCCTCAGGGTTGCCCCAGTGCACTGGCATTGAGTGCCCTGCTTCATGCATCAAACTTGGACTATTCGTCTATTTCACACATGGTAATATACATGTTTCAATGTTAGGTCCATTTTAATAAATGTTATCACTTAATTCCCATGGCTCTACAAATAAAGTATTATTATGAACGTCCCTGAAAAGAATTGAAAAAGTATAAATGAAATAGATATATATGAAGAATCAACATCATTGGCTATGCTAGTCTTTTAGATTACATTTTTGGATGTCTTTTTTTTTTGTCAATTTCCTCTTTAATTTCTACCTTGTTAATGTGTTGAGGGGAATCTCGTGAGGAAGGAAGATTACAAGACAGGAGCCCAAGAAAAATAAAAACTTTCCTCTTACTTGTTTAGCTGGAAGAGGGTTGCTGTGCTTATTTGCTCCGTTGTGTCTGACTCTGCGACCCCATGGACTGTAGGCCACCAGGCTCCTCTGTCCATGGGATTCTCCAGGCAAGAATACTGGAGTGGGTTGCCATGCCCTTCTCCAGGGGATCTGCCCAACCCAGGAATCAAACCAGGTCTCCTGCACGGCAGGCAGATTCTTTACCGTCTGAGCCACCAGGGAAGCCCAAAGTCTTAATGTGTTAAAAGGGTTAATGTAGGAAAAGTTTTTATTAGGACTGAGAAGAACTGTGGAAGGTAAGAGCCAAACCAGGGGCGGAGCTACATGCAGCGGGTAGGGAGCACGCGTGTTTCACCGCAAACCTCTCTCTGCCTCTGCATCACCTATGTGTTCTCCGGTTTTGTCTTCACTCTGGGCCCTCCGAAGGTGTTTAGCCTATATCTTATCCACATGGAAGCCTGGTGTGGTCATTTAAGCCCTTCCGGCTTTACCTTCATTTTGCTTAAATGTCCTTTCACTCATCCAATTTCTCTACCTTTTGGCCCAGTACCGGCCCCCTTAGCCCCCCGCCCTGGGAATACCCTCACTTTCTCTATCCACACCTTCCCATGTCCAGCCAAACCTTATCTTCAGTCTTAATTTCTGCATAAAATCTTCCCAGAGACTAGCCTTTTTCTAGAACATTGTAAATTACAAACTGCTGGTTCTCCCTCTCCTGTCTTGTACATTAGTTATCATTTGGTGGCTTGTCTTCCCAAAGTGATCATGAGCTCAGTCCTAGCACGACGGTATCCATCCTAAACCTCTGTATCCAGTACAGTGTCTGGGGCCCTGAAGAAGATACGGAAAGAAGTTGCTGGATAGGCTGTCGAGTGCCTTCCATATAATCCATCCACAAGGGGCAGTCACTTTGGACTCTACCTGCAGGCCACTTTGAAGAAAATAGGCCAGTTAATTGAAAATAATTGGTCAATTCCATTCTTTTAAAAAAAAATCAATTCACCCATTTGTTTAATTGAATTAACTGGAAAATGCAGTTTTGCTCGTGTAGAACTGAGTTAAAAGGAAATGACCTCAGTAGTTTTCAAATTAAATCGTGTCAGAGAAAGATCGTTTCAAATTGGCAGCTTGCAATGGAAACTATTCCACATTGCAATGTGCTTTCTCCCCTTAAATGCCTGACTGTTTTATTATTGTAGGATTGCTTATAAGCATGGTCAAAATGACCCCAGGGTCTGGATTTCTAAATCAAATGGCCCTGGCGTGTTCTTTTTCTTTCCAAACTTAAAAGGCTGAATGAAGATTTGTGTTTGACACATTCAATAAATAATAACAGAAAGAATTCTGTGTTATTTGCTGGATGTTTTCACAAGAAAGCTTTACCTAATTAACCCGGTATCATAAAACTACATGGAATAGTTAATGTGTGTTTTAATTTTGCAGCCTGGGTAACATATCTGTGAACAGCGCTAGTGAGAGCATGTCATACAGGATCAACAGTTTGCAGGTAAGTGCAGAGGGGACTTGACAAAAAAAAAAAAATAAATAAAGGTATTGGCTTAAATGTCTACAAATCAGCGCCTCTCTTAAGCATTCCTATCTATCCTGCTCTAGACAGCAAAGTGTCTGTTCTTATCCACTGGCAAATCCACTAGTCATCTCTTAGAGAGTGGTGGGCAAGCAGGAACCAGCCACTAGGCTAGCTGGAAAATTCTTATCCCAGTGCCGGATTCTCGAAAGGTCAATCCAGTTTACTGGCAGTGACGATGCCTGTCTGGCCAACAAAACACAAGCCAAGTCATCCTGACCTATTTCATCCAATTAAATCCTCTCTGGCCTTCTCTGAACCTCAGTTTGAGGTTACCTACCATGTGATGAGAAAAATCAGAAGCCACACCATGGTCTGAACAGGACAGAAGGGACCAGAAAGAAGAATCCCAACGTGTGCCCGTGTGGGAGTGTGTCGGGCAGAAGGCGGGAGAGAAGGGAGCAACAGATGCTTTGGTTGGAGTCTTCACTGGATGCCAGGCATTGTTGTGGGCGCTAGGGCTTGCCTGATTCCTGCTCACAAGAGGCTGGGGAGGAACGGGGCAGGGGAATGAGCTGGAGCAGCAGGTCAATCAGGAATTATGTGCAGATTTCCAAGGAAGCCGTTTAAAAGAGCACCTGAGCAGGATGGAAAGCTCTATTGAAGAAGGGACATACCTAAGGAATAAGTACCAAGAGCAAAGGGGGAATGCCAGGCAGACAGCACAGTGAAGGGGAAGCACAGGCTGTGAGAGAGCCAGGGGCCCTCAGGCCAGAGCAGTCGGGCTTTGTTTTGTTTTTTTTTTTTTTCACTTTTTTTTTTTTAATCAAAATATAAGGGTGGGATGGGGAGGGAAATGGGAGGGAGCTTCAAAAGGGAGGGGATGTATGTATACCTATGGCTGATTCACGTTGAGGTTTGACAGAAAACAAAACCCTGTAAAGCAATTATCCTTCAATAAAAAAATAAATTAAAAAGAAAAAAATCAAAATATAGTTGATTTACAATGGAGTGCTAGTTTCAGGTGTATAGCTAAGTGATCTGATTATACATGTGTATATATATATGTATGCATATTTCTCCTTTCAGATTTCTTCCATTATAGGTTATTACAGGATATCGACTACAGTTCCCCAGGCTGTATAGTAGGCAGGTCCTTGTTGTTTATTTTGTACACAGTGGTGTGTATCTGTTAATCCAGATTCCTAACGGATCCATCCCCTGTCCTTTCCTCCTTGGTAACCATAAGTTTGTTTTCTATGTCTGTGAGTCTATTTCTGTTTTGTAAATAACTTCCTTTGTATCGTGTGTTAAGATTCCACATGCAAGTGATAGCCCATGATTTTTGTCTTTGCCTGACTAACTGCACTTAGGATGATAATCTCTCGGTCCGTCCGTGTTGCTATAAATGGCATTATCTCATTCTTTTCTGTGGCTGAGTAATATTCCACTGTATACCAAACAGGCTGTGAGCTTTATGAAGACACGATTTTGTCCTCAGAACTACTGAGCAAGAATCTGCCAAGGCAGGGGCAATGCTTGTCTGGTTTTTCACATGCTTGATCGGTGATTCTGAAGCAAACCCCTTGCTAAGAACTTTTGCCTTAGCAAATTGCAATTTTGGTTGGAGCAAAAAAAAAAAAAAAAAAAAAGGAAAAAAAAAACCTGGCTACAGATGAGGAGCCTAATAGGAGAGTTGAAAGGCCTGAGCAAGGGCTTTGTGTGCTCCCTGAGGAAGGCGACCTGATCCTGAAAGCAATGGAGAAGCAGAAAAGGATTTTAATTAAAAAATCATATGCTTAGGTACACATTTTTAAAAGGTTGCTTTGGCAGCCTGGGGAAGAATGGGTGTGGGTCTGAGGATTAAAGGGAAATGAAGCAAAGGAGGAGCTGGCCATAGGCAGGGGTCCAGAAGCTTCTTGCAGTAGGCTCGCAGGAGGGAGTGATGAGAGCCGGAAAGAAATGCAGGGATGTGACTTGTCACCTCCTTGGATATAAGAGATGAGAGAGCAGGACCTGAACTGTCCTCAGTAACAACACAGTGGAGAAGAAAGAGTTGCTATGAATACACTCTTTCCCTCTTTCTGCTGTAACAAATTACAATAAACTTGTGTCTCAAAACAACACAAATTTGTCATTTTATGGTTCAGGAGTTGTCCAAAAGCTCAAAATGCATCTAGAGCAGTGTGCTCTTTCTGGAAGCTCTAGAATAGAGTTCATTTCCTGTCTACAGCTTCTAGAAGCTGCTCTGGTTTCTTGGTTCACAGCTCCACATGACTCCCATTTGTCTACATTCTCACCTCTTCTTCTCTGACTCTGACTCTCCTCCCTCCTGTTTCCCCTGGAGAGCACATTGCTGAAGTCTTGGGATGACCCTGGGCCCGCCTTGAGAATCCAAGGTAATCGTCCCATCTCAGGATTTTTAGCCTCATCTGCAAAGTCCCTTTTGCTGTACTAGGTAACCTATCCACAGGCTCCAGAGATTAGGATGTGGGCACCTTTGGAAAGGGCTTCCCTGGTGGCTCAGAGGGTAAAAGCATCTGTCTACAATGCGGGAGACCTGGGTTCGATCCCTGGGTCGGGAAGATCCCCTGGAGAAGGAAATGACAACCCATTCCAGTACTCTTGCCTGGAAAATCCCATGGACTGAGAAGCCTGGTAGGCTACAGTCCATGGGGTCACAAAGAGTCGGACACGACTGAGCGGCTTCACTTTCACTTTCACTTTCTCTGGTGGCTCAGCGGTAAAGAATCAGCCTGTTAATGGAAGAGATGTGGGTTTGATCTGTGGGTTGGGACGATCCCCTGGAGAAGGAAATGGCAACCCACTCTAGTGCTCTTGCCTGGAGAATCCCATGGACAGAGGAGCCTGGTGGGCTACAGTCCATAGGATCGCAGAGAGTAAGATACGACTTGGCTACTGAGCATGCACGCGTGCATGTGTGTTTGAAGGGTCATTATTCTGCTTATCGCCATAGGGTTCAGGAGGGGAGGGTATAGGGCAGAGGAGATGATTTCAGTCTGAATATATTAAAGGTTTGATGTGCTCCAAGGCCATCCAAGTGAAAATGCCTGGTTTGTGGTTGAATACCAGGGACTGAGCTTCAGGATGGAGTTCTGTCCTGGGGGGTGGAAACTCCTGAATCATCAGCATGGATGTATAGGAGAAGCTTTTATGTGCCTGAGGTTATACACGAATCAAGGATTACTGAGATCAGAGCCCTGGGGCACATCAGCGTTGAAGTGGTCAAGGGAAGAGAAGACACTGGCAAAGGGCATTGAGAAGAAGTAGGTAGAGTTAGGAAGCAACCTCAAAGCTAAGGGAGGGAGGAGTATATATGAGGAGGAAAAGTGTCAAACACCAAAGACAGATCAAATATGGCAAGAGTGGAAATGTGCCTGAGGGCTTTGGCCACACAGAAATACAGGTGACCCAAGGAGACAGAAGTTTCCAGAAACGACCAGATTGCACTGGGGTAACAGGTAAAGAGCAGTGAGCAAACAGAGACAGAAATAAACATAGCAGACTCCTCCGTAAAGTTTTTATGGAATATTTTAAACATAAGGGATTCCCAGGTGGCTCAGTGGAAAAGAATCGCTTGCCAATGCAGAAGACACAGGAGATGCGGGTTTGATCCCTGGGTGGGGAAGATCCCCTGGAGGAGGAAATGGCAACCCTCTCCAATATTCTTGCCTGGAAAATCCCATGGACAGAGGAGCCTGGTGGGCTACAGAGTCAGACACAGCTGAGTGACTGAGTGCACACGTGCACACGCCCACACACACACACACACACACACGTGCGAGAAGTATAGAAAATCATCTTAGGCGTCCCTCTAATTAGCTTTTTCAAAGCTTAGTGTTATGTTGTCATTGCTTCAGACTCTTCAAAATCAAAAATAAGATGCTACAGATACAGATGAAACTCTGTTTCCTTCTTCCATTTAATCCTCCTTTCTCCTGCCCCAGAGGACTCACCATCCTGAGAGCTGGGATGGCTCATTTTGTGCCTGTTTATAAAACTACTACATATATATGTATTAATTAAAAGTATGTGATATTGTTTTAAATATTCCCAAATTTGTATAAATGGACTCCTAATGTATACCATTGGACAATTTGAGTTCTTCATTCAATATTACAATTTTGAAGTGCTTTCACTGTAACTGTTATATAATATTCTATTATGACTATAATACAATTTATTTATCTATCTTTCTTGGTGGTTAACAGTTAATTTGTTTGCATTTTGTTGGTACAGACGATGACGCCGTGAACATTCTTATCTGCTCTAGATGCCATACCAAGTTATCACTGACTGGGTGACGTGCTTAACAAACGTTTATTTCTCACAGTTAAAGAGGCCCAGAAGTTCAAGATCACTTTGCTGAAAGATTTGGTTCCTGATAACAGCCCTCCTCTTCATATCCACCTGTTCTTATTTCATCAAACTTGTTTTGGCTTCGTAGTTTCTATTTTAATGGGGGTTACACCTTTTCCAGGCTTCCCAGGTGGCACTAGTGGTAAAGAGCCAGTGCAGGAGGCATAAGGGGTGAGGGTTCGACCCCTGAGTCAGGAGGATGCCCTGGAGGAGGGATGGCTACCCACTCCAGTATTCATGCTTGGAAGCTCCCACGGACAGAGGAGCCTGGCGGGCTGCAGTCCACGGGGTCACAGAGACGGACGCGACTGCAGCGACAGCGTGCACACACGTATACCTTTCACACTTTTAAAGCGTTCTGAATGTAATAATTTTAGTGTCTTTGGCAGATTTGCATTTTAAATTTGTTTCATCTGGAGTGAATTCTGAATCAAATTGATCTTAGCTCCTTACCGCTTTATAATCTGGGTTTCCAGAATCAATGTGAGTGAAAGGTATATGGATGTTTCTCTCTCCTGCTGTCTCTCTGCTTCCACAGTGCTGTCACTGACTCCTAGACTCAGAGACTGGCTTAGGCTTGATGACAGTTTGTGGGGTGATCTGATCCTGACTTGCTTCAAGCAACAGTATTGTCTGGGCCCCTGCCTCATTGGGAGCCCCTTGCATCCCCACTAGCCCTCAGAAGCCAAACTTCCAGTTACTACTCTCTGCTTCCAGAACCTGGAGATTAGCAGAATTTAGCCCTGCTTATCACTTAACGTTTTTGTTCTTTTTTTAACCCTCTGGGTGATTCCCATGTGTGCTCCAATTTGGGAACCCCTGGTGTTGAGTAAGAAGTGGAACCATCAGCTCAGTTCAGTTCAGTAGCTCAGTCATGTCCGACTCTTTGCGACCCCATGAACCGCAGCACGCCAGGCCTCCCTGTCCATCACCAACTCCCAGAGTTCACCCAAACCCGTGTCCATTGAGTCAGTGATGCCATCCAACCATCTCATCCTCTGTCGTCCCCTTCTCCTCTTGCCCTCAATCTTTCCCAGCATCAGGGTCTTTTCAAATGAGTCAGCTCTTCGCATCAGGTGGCCAAAATATTGGAGTTTCAACTTCAACATCAGTCCTTCCAGTGAACACCCAGGACTGATTTTCTTTAATATTCTGGTGGAGATACATCAGAGTGGATTAATAGGGAGTGGGGGATAGGTATTACTCCCAACAGTGACCTCCTGGTGGGGGAGGTAGGTGGGTGTTGGGGTGTTTAAAACAAAACAAAAGCCAAATAATGGACTGAGCAATGCGCAAGGGCAACATAAGCAGTGTCAGGGGGAAGCCCAGATCGCTGCTTAATCCCCTTGAACTTCCCGCGAAGCCTCTCTCCTAGGTTAGAGTTTATGTTCTTTTTTCTTAAGTCAATGATTCTTTGTTCCTACTTCTATTATCAGCTGCCTTGTATCTGTTTATTTGCATAACAGTTTTCTTTTTAGATAATAAGTGCTGGTCTCTTTTTCTTTTTTCTTTTTAAATCTTATTTAGAGCTGAGCTTGGAAAACAGTAGATAAGTAAATGTTTGTTGAATTAGTAAATTTTTTGTCATTAAAGAAATTACAGCTTTTGGGAAAAAAAGATTGTGACACCTTACATATGAAAGTGCCAGATGAAGTGTTTCAGGGTGATAAGTACTGAGGCTCGAAACTTATCTGAAATGGATCAGAAGTAAGAGGAATAGAGGGACAGCTACACACATGATAAGGCACTTATAGGAAAATATTTACAGTACATTCTAGGTCAGGGGTCAGGACATGCCTGTTTTGTAAATAGTTTTATTGGAACACAGCTATGCCCACTCATTTTGATTTGCATACAGTCGATGGCTGCTTTTGCCTCACACCAACAGAGCTGAGCAGTTGTCAGAGACAGTAAGTCCCGCGAAGCCCACAGTATGTACTATCCTATCCTTTACTGGAAAAGTGTGCCGATCTGTTTCTAGGCAGTGGGTGTACGGGTATTCACTGTGTAATGCTTTTTACTTTTCTATATGTTTAAAAACTTGTATAATAACACACTGGGGAAAAAGAGAGAACGGTCTAAGACAGAAGATGATTAGGAATCAAACTGCGTATAAGGAAATGCCAGAGGAGATGATAAAAAGGAATAAAAATAGAATAATAGATGGGCGGTTGGGGCAAGATTATTAGTGACTGGAATTAACACTGATCATCTCATGAAAGAGGAGAGTGGTAAGGATTGTGAGGGTTGATAGAATTAGAGAGAAGGGGGAAGCTTTCTGGGGAATACATTGGGTGGGTGCTTGCCTGTGAAGACAACAGCCCATCACCCGCCTGCACAGAAACACACACACAGGCAACGCCAGTGTCAGTGAGTCAGCAGACACTCAGTCACGTGCCGAGCAGTTTGGCTTTTCTTGTACCCAGGGGAAGTGAGGGCAATTTTGAAGCAAGGAGGATCTGAGAAGGGGAGAAAGGGAAGCTTGAGGGCATGGGGATGTTTGCAGCCCACTAGGTTTCTTGGGCTGGCTTTGAGCCCTCTAGGGAGCATGGAAAGCAGACGCTGATGAAAGGGCTGTAAAGAGATTGTTGAGACACCGAGTACAGAGCAGGCCTGAGATCTAAGGGAAAGGCCCTGTCTGCATCACCTGTGCTGGGCTCTGAGCCCTCACAGCCTTTTGGAGCACCTTCACCCAGCACACAGAACGGTCTTGGGGGTCCTTCTGAGGGAACTGTCCGGTCTTGGGGGTCCTTCTGAGGGAACTGTCCGTGGTGAGGACTCTCTGGATGGAAACCACCCCTCACTGACTTCTCGTGACTTTCCAGCTCTGTCTTCATTACCAAGGCTTTAACTTTCCAGGACTCTCCTGTCTGAGCAAATGGTCTGCTTGATCATTGTGGAAACTTGCCAATCGAGTCCTGAAAGACCCCTCCACTCTTCAATGGAAAATATCACTCGCCAGTTCAACCTAAGATTCTCTGACTCCCAGGCTTCAAAATCCTCACTTTGCTGTTCCCACCAAATCCTGGGCTGTTGTATTGTCATCATTACCTGGTATTAACTGAGCCCCCAACTTGAAAGAGCCACCATAAACTAAACATCTAATTCTCAGTACAATTTGGATCTTATTTCCCATCTCTGAGATGCTAGCAAAGCTTCCTGAGGCAGTGTTCTCCTTACCACAGTAAGCAAAACACTCAGCTTGGTCTTATCAATATTATTACCATGCACAAATGGGTACCTTACTTTTGACAAAGAAGGCAAAAAGATACAATGGGGAAAATATAGCTTCTTCAATAAGTGGTGCTGGGAATACTGGACAGCTATGTGTAAAGAATGAAATGAGAACACTTCCTAACAGCATACATAAGATAAACTCAAAATGGATTAAAGACCTACATGTAAGACCAGAAACTATAAAACTCTTAGAGGAAAACATAGGCAGAACACTCGATGACATAAAGCAAGAACTTCTATGACCCATCTCCTAGAGTAATGGAAATAAAAACAAAAATAAACAAGTGGGACCTAGATAAATGTAAAAGCTTTTGCACGGCAAAGGAAATTATAAACAAGGTGAAAAGACAGCCCTCAGAATGGGAGAAAATAATAGCAAATGAAACAACTGGCAAAGGCTTAATCTCCAAAATATACAAATCAATACCAGAAAAGCAAATAACCCAATCAAAAAGTGGGGAAAAGACCTAACCAGACATTTCTCCAAAGAAGACATACAGATGGCTAACAAACACATGAAAAGATGCTCAACATCGCTCATTATTGGAGAAATGCAAATTAAAACCACAATGAGACATCACCTCATACCAGTCAGAATGGCCATCATCAAAAAGTCTACAAACAATGAATGCTGGAAAGGGTGTGGAGAAAGGGTAACGCTCTTGGACTGTTGGTGGGAATGTAAATTGATACAACCACTATGGAAGACTGTATGGAGATTCCTTTAAAAACTAGGGAGAAAATCCACCATATGACCTGGCAATCCGACTGTTAAGCATATACCCTGAGTAAACCAAAACTGAAAAAGATACATGCACCCCAGTGTTCACTGCAGCCCTGTTTACAATAGCTAGAGCATGGAAGCAACCTAGATGTCCATCGACAGATGACTGGATAAAGAAGCTGTAGTACATATATACAATGGAATACTACTCAGCCATGAAAAGGAACACACGTGAGTCAGTTCCAATGAAATGGATGAACCTAGAGCCTATTATACAGAGTGAAGTGGCCACAAAGAGAAAGACAAATATCGGAAATGCCGGGGTGGGTGAAGCACAAGCTGGAACCAAGATTGCCAGGAGAAATATCAATAACCTCAGATATGCAGATGACACCTCCCTTATGGCAGAAAGTGAAGAGGAACTAAAGAGCCTCTTGGTGAAAGTGAAAGAGGAGACTGAAAAAGCTGACTTAAAACTCAACATTCAAAAAATGAAGGTCATGGCATCTGGTCCCATCACTTCATGGCAAATAGATGGGAAAACAATGGAAACAGTGAGAGACTTTATTTTCTTGGGCTCTAAAATCACTACAGATGGTGACTGCAGCCATGAAATTAAGACAATTGCTCCTTGGAAGGAAAGCTATAAGAAACCTAGACAGCATATTAAAAAGCAGAGACATTACCTTGTCAACAAAGGTCTGTCTAGTCAAACCTATGGCTTTTCCAGTAGTGAAAGTTGGACCATAAAGAAATCTGAACATCAAATAATTGATGCTTTTGAACTGTGGTGTTGGAGAAGACTCTTAGAAGACTCTTGAGAATCTCTTGGACAGCAAGGAGATCCAACCAGTCTATCCTTAAGGAAATCGATCCTGAATATTCATTGGAAGGACAGATGCTGAAGCTGAAGCTCTAATACTTTGGCCACCTGATGTGAAGAAATGATTCCTTAGAAAAGTCCCTGATGCTGGGAAATATTGAAGGCAGGAGGAGAAAGGGACAACAGAGGATGAGATGGTTGGATGGCATCACCGACTCAATGGACATGAGTTTGAGCAAGCTCTGGGAGTTGGTGATGGACAGGGAGGCCTGGCATGCTGCGGTCCGTGGGGTCGCAAAGAGTCAGACACAACTGAGCGACTGAACCGAACACACATATATGGAATCTAGAAAGATGGTACTGATGAATTTATTTTCAGGGGACCAGTGGAGATGCAGACATAGGGAACAGACTTATGGACATGGAGGGGTGGGAAGGAAGGAGAAGGTGAGATGTATGGAGAGAGTAATACGGAAACTTATATTACCAAATGTAAAATAGATAGCCAGTGGGAATTTGCTGTATGACTCAGGGAACTCAAACACAGGCTCCATAACAACCTAGAGGAGTAGGATGGGGAGGGAGATGGGAGAGAGGCTCAAGAGGGAGGGGACACGTGTGTACCTATGGCTGATTCATGTTGATATTTGGCAGAAAACAACAAAATTCTGTAAAGCAATTATCCTGCCATTAAATGAATAAATTAAAAAAAAACATTGAGTATTAGTGATATATGGGGAGACAGCTTTCTCCACTGGAAAGAGCAGATAAGTGATAAAGAATAAACACAGTTGCTGCAGCTAGAAATTTATGGTACCCACAACTTGGTACCAAGGAATGACTAAGGGTCACTTAGTGAGGGGCTAAGACAGGGAGGCCTGGCGTGCTGCAATTCACGGGGTTGCAAAGAGTCGGACACGACTGAGCGACTGAACTAAACTGAACTGAAGGCTCATTTTGGGCAACTGAGGTTTCGGACAATCAGAGTAGAATCTTTTCACATGAGGATCTCTGTTGCTTTTGGTGTAAAATCCTAATTCTTTAGCATATAAGCTTACCCATCACTCTCCCAGTTTTAACATTTAAAACTGGTATTTTAGAAAACCCCCAGGCTCCATGCAAACCAGAACAGTTGGTCACTCTGTTTCTCACAGCAAATCCCTTTGCACATTTTTGTTGTTGTTCAGTCACCAAGTCGTGTCCAATTCTCTGCAACCCCATGAATGAAAGCACACCAGGCTTCCCTGTCCATCACCAACTCCAGGAGACTGCTCAAACTCATGTCCATCGAGTCAGAGATGCCATCCAACCATCTCATCCTCTGTCGTTCCCTTCTCTTCCTGCCCTCAGTCTTTTCTAGCATCAGGGTCTTTTCCAATGAGTCAGTTTTTCGCATCAGGTGGCCAAAATATTGGAGTTTCAGCTTCAGCATCAGTCCTTCCAATGAATATTAAGGACTGATTTCCTTTAGGATGGACTGGTTGGATCTCCCTGTTGTCCAAGGGACTCTCAAGAGTCTTCTCCAGCACCACAGTTCGAGAGCATCAATTCTTCATCACTCAGCCTTCTTTATGGTCCTTTGTACATAATCCAGTCAATTATGAACAAAGACTAAGTTCTAGATTTGGATAGCCTGAATTTAGGCTCCTCAACCCATCAGCATGGTGACCTTGGGCAAATTACTGAGGTCATCTGTGCCTCAGTTTACTCATCTGCACAGTGATGCTAAAAGTTTCAAATGGCTGTTGTAGAATGAGATGAAATAACGAAGGTGAAGTACTTCAAGTGCCTGGTGTTCAAGAAATGAAGTCATAAGAACAGTTGATTATATTCATAATAATCAGAACAATTCTGCCTCGATCACGGGTTTATTCTCTGGTTTAGCACCAGATCTGGCACATAATAGACACTAAATGTATCTTTAAACGAAGGGATGAGTGATTCCTGTTTCCATGTTTTGTGTCAGTTCCGCAAACACGCTTTCTGTCCCCTCCGGACCTTGCACACTCTGTGGTGTGGCCCTCCCTACCTGGGACATTCTCCATCATCAAATGCCCCACCGCCTTCCCCTGCCTCTGACCCTTGGCCCATCTGCCTGGCTAATGCTTGCTGGAGTTCCACGTCTCAAATTAAGCATCACATCTTCTAGGAAGTCCTCCTCAAGAGCTACCCCCACCCAGACTGTCAAGGTCATACGTACCCCTCCCCCACCCCAGGAGCATGTACCGCATCTGTGGACTGAAGGTTTGCATCCCCACCCCAAAAATTCATCGTATGAAACCTAATCCCCAATATCATGGCATCCGGAGGTGGGATCTTTGAGAGGTCACTAGGCCCTGAGAGTGGACCCTCACAAATGGAAACAGCGCTCTTACAAGGAGAGACACAAGAGAACTCACTTCTTCTTGGTTCTCTGCCACATGAGAACACAAGATGAGCATTTGCAAACCAGGAAGTGAGTCTTACCAGACACTGGGTCAGCCAGCACCTTGACCTTAGACTTTCAAACCTCCAACACTATAAGAAAGTAACATTGCTTAAGGCTATCAATCTAAGATATATTTCTTCAGTTCAGTTCAGTTCAGTCGCTCAGACGTGTCCGACTCTTTGTGACCCCATGAATCACAGCACGCCAGGCCTCCCCGTCCATCATCAACTCCCGGAGTTCACTCAAACTCATGTCCATCGAGTCGGTGATGCCATCCAGCCATCTCATCCTCTGTCATCCCCTTCTCCTCCTGCCCCCAATCCCTCCCAGAATCAGAGTCTTTTCCAATGAGTCAACTCTTCGCATGAGGTGGCCAAAGTATTGGAGTTTCAGCTTCAGCATCAGTCCTTCCAATGAACACCCAGGACTTTAGAATGTCCTTTAGAATGGACAGGTTGGATCTCCTTGCAGTCCAAGGGACTCTCAAGAGTCTTCTCCAACACCACAGTTCAAAAGCATCAATTCTTCGGCACTCAGCTTTCTTCACAGTCCAACTCTCACATCCATACATGACCACAGGAAAAACCATAGCCTTGACTAGATGGACCTTTGTTGGCAAAGTAATGTCTCTGCTTTTGAATATGCTATCTAGGTTGGTCATAACTTTTCTTCCAAGGAGTAAGCATCTTTCAATTTCATGACTGCAGTCACCATCTGCAGTGATTTTGGAGCCCAGAAAAGTAAAGTCTGACACTGTTTTCACTGTTTCCCCCTCTATTGCCCATGAAGTGATGGGACCAGATGCCATGATCTTAGTTTTCTGAATGTTGAGCTTTAAGCCAACTTTTTCACTCTCCTCTTTCACTTTCATCAAGAGGCTTTTTAGTTCCTCTTCACTTTCTGCCATAAGTGTGGTGTCATCTGCATATCTGAGGTGATTGATATTTCTCCCAGCAGTCTTGATTCCAGCTTGTGTTTCTTCCAGCCCACCGCTTCTCATGATGGAATCTGCATATACGTTAAATAAGCAGGGTGACAATATACAACCTTGACATACTCCTTTTCCTATTTGGAACCAGTCTATTGTTCTATGTCCAGTTCTAACTGTTGCTTCCTGACCTGCATATAGGTTTCTCAAGAGGCAGATCAGGTGGTCTGGTATTCCCATTTCTTTCAGAATTTTCCACAGTTTATTGTGATCCACCTAGTGAAAGGCTTTGGCATAATCAATAAAGCAGAAGTACATGTTTTTCTGGAACCCTCTTGCTTTTTTGATGATCCAGCAGATGTTGACAATTTGATCTCTGGTTCCTCTGCCTTTTCTAAAACCAGCTTGAACATCTGGAAGTTCACGGTTCACGTATTGCTGAAGCCTGGCTTGGAGAACCTTGAGCATTACTTTACTGGCGTGTGAGATGAGCGCAATGAGCAGTACAAATGGTCTCAGTTCAGTTCTGTCGCTCAGTTATGTCCGACTCTTTGTGGCCCCGTGAACCGCAGCACGCCAGGCCTCCCTGTCCATCACCAACTCCCGGAGTTCACCCAAACCCGTGTCCATTGAGTCAGTGATGCCATCCAACCATCTCATCCTCTGTCGTCCCCTTCTCCTCTTGCCCTCAATCTTTTCCAGCATCGGGGTCTTTTCAAATGAGTCAGCTCTTCGCATCAGGTGGCCAAAGTATTGACACCACATTTCATAATCTGTTTGACATAGGGCCACCCCTCTGGACAGCACTAAAGTGGGTCCTTTTAAAATGAATTCCTAGAAGGACTTCCCTGGTGGTCCAGTGGTTAAGACTTCACGCTGCCAATGCAAGGGGCTAGAGTTCTATCCCTGGCTGAAGAACTAAGATCCCACATGCCATGAAACATAGCCACACACACAAAAAGGATCCAATTAATTCCTGGAGACGAGCACATACTGGGCACTCGACTACATGAATTTTAAAAGAAGGAGGGAGGAACTTCCCTAGGGGTCCAGAAGTTAGTTAAGACTTCACCTTCTGATGCAGGGGGTGTGGGTTCCAGCCCTGATGGAGGAACTAAGTTTCCACAAGCCTTGTGCCTAAAACCTAGAGCAGAAGCAATATTGTAACAAATTCAAGAGAGACTTGAAAGCCCCTCCACATCAGAAGAAAAATCTTTTTTTTTTTTAAAGAAAGAAAATGTATTCAATGAATTGTTTTTAATTAATCACTTCCAGCTCTGCTGGACGTTTGAATGGACTAAGATCTCCGTCTCCTGCAACACAAGGACTAGCTTCCATTTCAGGAAAGTCACTTTGCAGTTCTGGGATAAAACATGGCAGAGGAGGAAAGCAGAGACATGGAATAATTTCTCTACTTTATCCAAACTAAGTTTGATTTTTTTTTTTAAGGCACATAATTTGGAAAATGAATTTCGTCTTTGAAATTCGGTCTTAAGGCTTTCTAGTCTAGCATTATACATATCGATTTTTCCTGGCGACATCACACTGAAATCTGATTAGCAACAGATTACTGTACGGGGCAGCTTTCTTAAGAGCCTTGCAAACCGAATCCCCGGCAGTGGTTCAACTGATCTCCTAAGCGGGCCTCTTCAAGGAAGCCAGTGAACTGGGAGCCCGGTCGGCAAGAAGAGATAACTTGCGACAAGATGTGTCCAAGTCTTGAAAGTGGAACATCTGCTCCCGGGCCTCAAAAGTGAAACAATCCAATAATTACAGTCCTTGGTGCTTTTTTTTTTACTACCTCAGGAAACATTTTGCAACTAACTAGCAATTTCCAAAAATATGGCTCAAGTAACACATCTCCTCCCGCAGGAGAGGGTGCGAGCTGTAGCGAAGCAAGGGCTCGTTATCTTCGGGGTTCTGGCGAGGTGCTCTTGAGGACAGCTTTTAATTGGGGAAACGTGTGATGCCTCGGTCTGGGGCTTAGAAGCTATCTCCTGGGAGGAGCCGAGGCCCCATTTGCCAAGCGTGTAGTTAGGACACATTGAAAAAAGCAGCCGTCTGGGCAGGAAGGGGGAACGGTGGGGAGGAACAGCAAGTAGAGCGTTTGGCATTTTCATACCCCACTCTGGGATGTGCTGGGATTTTGCATTCAAGTTTTCAGAGATCCCAGGTTTTTGGAATTGGTTCAGGAAGACAGACAAGAATTCCAGGTGATCAGCCCACTCGTCACTATAAGTAGCAGGTGGCCAGGTGTGAGGATTATAAATGTTGCCTTCACTCACGGCACCCAGTGACTATATGGTGGTGGGACCCCAGCAACAAGGCTGGTGTCTTCCTTGCTTAAATCAGAGGGAGAGAAACATTAATATTGGATTGTGCTGACCTCTGCCTTCAGGTCAGGCCAGAAATCATGTGCAGGGACACCCCTGCAGGGCCACCTGATATATGGATCCTTCTTTTAGAATCAGCAGAACTGAGTTGCCTCTAGATGTCAAGGTTTTATAACTAAGAGCAGTAGTTCTCAAATTCTAATAGCAATAGCTTTCAAACTTTAGACTGTAATCTGTGAGCTTGTTAAAAACTTACATTTCTGGGTTTGCCTCAGCGCTTGCCTGTTCCAGGCAGTTTTCCCTGATTTTTGAGCCCTCTCCTTCGTTGGAAGCAAAGAGACTCGTCTACCTTTCCATATTTGCACCGAGATGTGTTGGATTCTCTCTACAAATTTACCAAGGTGTATGAACATTTTGCAAATGCTCAAATTTCTTTTTTTTTTTTTAAATTTTTGTTGGAGTATAGTTTACTCTAGGGCTTCCCTGGTGGTTCAGATGGTAAAGAATCTACCTGCCAAGGCAGGAGATGTGGGTTTGATCCCTGGGTCAAGAAAATGCCTGGGGAAGGGAACAGCTGCCCCCCCCCCCCCCCCCCACCACCAGTAATTTTGCCTGGAGGATTCCGTGGACCGAGGAGCCTGGCAGGCTACAGACACGACTGAGCAACTCACACACACACACACATAGTGTTGTGCTGGTTTCTACTGTGTAGCAAAGGGAATCAGCTCTGTGTTACACATATCCCCTCTTTTTTGGATTTCCTTCCCATTCAGGTCTCCACAGAGCGCTGAGTAGAGGTCCCTGTGATCCGCAGTCGGTTCTCACTGGTTACCTATTTTATGTCTCATAGCTGTATACATGTCAATGCTAATCTGCCGATCCATCTCAACCCGCTCCCCACATCCCCTCTTGGTGTCTATATGTTTGTTCTCTACGTCTGTGTCTCTATCTCTGCTCGGCAAATACCATCATTTAGACCATTATTCTAGATTCTACTCAGCGTTCTTACATACCCGATCTTCCCGAGGATAGGCCCGCTTGCTGGCAATCACTTCCCAGCTCCACTTGTGACGGTTCACAAAAGGAAGCTGACCCCTGACACAAAAGGTAAGCCAGCCTTACCTCGGTGCAGAGCCCCAGAGTGTGAAAACCTGAAGGGCAGGAAACGAAGAGGAAGATGGACAATGCAGTGTCCTGAGAGAGGCGTGAGCAAGAGCGAAGTGAGTGTCAAAGGTAAATATTGAAGGCTCATAGCAAGACTTTGCACCTCGCCTTTCTTTTCAGAATTAAAAATTCAAGTGAGTGACAGCTGCCACGGGGACACTTATTTGAATTGAGAAATAAAATCAGATTTTTTTTTTCCTGAAAGCTAATTGGTTTGGCTGATGGGATTTTACAATAAAGGCAGGGTTTACTAACTTGCTGGTAGGTTTTTTTTCTTTTTCTTTTCTTTCTTTTTCTTGACCTCCAAGGTCTTGGTGAAAATATACTGAAAACATTTAAAAAAATAAGAGCAATTTTTAAGTCAGCAAGGCTATATTGGCTAAGGTGTGTTGAAATTCACAGTATTTCCATTTTCTCAGCTTGTTGTGAGAATAAACAAGGTCCTAAGTGGGAGGGTAACAGGTATAATTACTGAGAGTTGTTCTGTAAGACTCGGTAAAGCCTTTTTGGTATATTTCCCAGAAACTGGAAAAATGAGTGACTCTGATGACTGGGCACGAAGCCCTTCCAGACATCAGGTGGTCTCTAATTCTGTGCCTTTATCACCACTGAAGGAGACCTAATCGAATTGTCCGCTGAGAGATCGCTGGATATACTTTTTGATGATAGACCACCACATAGCTTCAAAGGAGGTCAGAGAATCGAGGATACTGCTTCAACAGAGCTCCTTCCCTTCCTACCTGTGCATGTATGTGACTAAGATTTCTCATGCCTATGACCATAAAACAAAAGGAACGAACTGCATTGATGCTGGATGCTCACCTGTTAAATTAATAAACACCATTCCTTCATGGGGCTTCCCAGGTGGCTCAGTGGTAAAGAATCTGCCTGTCAGTGCAGGAGACGGAGGTTCAATTCCTGGGTTGGGAGGATCCCCTGGAGGAGGAAATGGCAATCTGCTCCAATATTCTTGCCTGGAGAATTTCATGGACAGAGGAGCCTGGTGGGCTACAGTGCATGGGGTTGATCAGCTGAGCACACACACATTCATTTATGGACACTAGAAAATGGGGAGGAAAAAAGAAACTTCCACCTGCTTCATTAGAGATGATTTCCCCATGAATTTTATTTTTCACTTTTTGTTTAAACAAGCTCATTGAATTTTTAATTAATTAATGTATTTGTTTTTGGCTGTGCTGGGTCTTCAGCCGGTGCATGATTTTTCCAGTTGCAGCAGGCAGGGGCTGCTCTCGCTGCGGTGCGTGGTCCTCTGATTGTGGTGCCTTCCCTTGTTGCGGAGCACCGGCTCCAGTGGAGCAGGCTTCATTGTTGTGGCTCGTGGGCTCGGCACCTGTAGCTCCCAGGCGCTAGAGCTCCGGCTCAGTAGTAATGGCGCACGGACCTAGCTACTCCGAGGCATCGGGATCTTCCTGGACCGGAGATCGAACCTGTGTCTCCTGCAATGATCGGCATGCAGATTCTCTACCACCGAGCCACGAGAGAAGCCCTGTTTTTCGCTTTCTGTGTTTAATAATGATTGATCAGTATTTGTGCCGTGTTTATGTTGGTTTTGCTTAGTTGTGCACTAATAATAACTGTAATAATAGCTCCATCCAGAATAATTTTATTAAACTGTTAGAGCATACTGGTGACAGGAAATTAAAATAAACTTCAATTCGATACACATTTTTGATGCAGATGTGTTTGATGGGGTGATAAATAAAGACTTAAGTATAAAAATATGTTACATTTGGAAAAAGTTAAGTAGCAGAAGTTTGAAGGAAAATATGAGTTTAAGGGGGAAAAGTATGATGTAAAATTACCTTCTGTTAATTAAGGGCTTGTTGAATGTTTTTTAAAGGGACGATGGTGGGTAATTAATTGCTTCTGCATTTAAATTCCTTTAGATTCATTTAAGCCTCCCAGATGGCTCAGTGATAAAGAATCCACCTGCCAGTGTAAGAGATGCAGGTTCGATCCCTGGGCCAGGAAGATCCCCTGAGAAGGGAATGGCAATCCACTCCAGTATTCTTGCCTAGAGAATTCCATGGACAGAGGAGCCTGGCACGATACAGTCCATGGGGTCACAAAGAGTACTACACAGTACATTTAAAAGAATGATGAACTTGTTATATTTCAAAATGCCTATATTTCCAATATGTTGAAAATTCTATTCCATTGAACTATTTTAAATTATGGCGCAAAATTACAGAATTGTAAATGATTCTGAATCCTGCTGGCTTCAGGTTTGGACTGGAGGAATCAAATCATGAAAGTAGCCCCTAACAGCTCTTCGGAGGAAATGACAGACAGGACCAGCAAACAGTTATCAATACAAAAAAAAAAAGAAGAAGAAGAGGGATGGGGAAAGCTTTGTAATGGCAGGAAAATTTCCCATTTCTTCCCCAAAGGGACTTGAGCTTAAATTAAAGCCCCAAGCATGGTTTCAAAAAGATCCTTTTGGCAAACACTACTAGTTATTCCTCAATATCTCTTTACCCCATTTCCTTAAAACCTCCAAATATAAGGGACACATTACTTTAGAAATGAAGCCTAATTTCCCAGCCTCTCTGGTTGTAGTGCATGGCCACGTAGCCAAGTTCTGGGCAACGCTACGTAAGCAGAAGTGTATGTGGTGGCTTCGAGGAACCTTCAGGCAGCTGATGCAAGCCCTTTGCTTCTCATTCTTCCCCCCTTCCTCCTTCCTGCTGGCTGGGATGTGGACTTGCTGGGTGGAGCTCCGGCAGCCACAAGATGACCTGGGGACAGCAGACACAGTGGAGCATGAAAGCAGAAGAGTTGGGGTCCCCAGCATGGTAGCACTGTCTACCGGCCTGGGATTGCCCAACTCTGGACTCTGAATGTGATGGAGAAATACACTTTTCTTCTAAGCACTGTTATTTTGTGACTCTCATACTTGTAGGCAAGTCTCGTTTGACCTGTCTTCTCTATCCATCCAGTAGCTGCCACAGAGCTCCCTCCTCCCTTTGAAAGGAACAATTTTTTTTTCGGATGAGTCCTTTGGGGCTATTTAGGCAGCAGTTGAAATTAAAAGACGCTCCTTCGAAGAAACGTTATGACCAACCTAGACAGCATATTAAAAAGCAGAGATCTTTGCCAACAAAGATCCATCTAGTCAAAGCTATGGTTTTTCCAGTAGTCATGTATGGATGTGAGAGTTGGACTGTAAAGAAAGCTGAGCGCGGAAGAATTGATGCTTTTGAACTATGGTGTTGGAGAAGACTCTTGAGAGTCCCTTGGACTGCAAGGAGGTCCAACCAGTCCATCCTAAAGGAAATCAGTCCTGAATATTCATTGGAAGGACTGATGCTGAAACCGAAACTCCAGTACTTTGGCCACCTGACTAGAAGAACTGACTCACTGGAAAAGACCCTTATGCCAGGAAAGATTGAAGGCAGGAGGAGAAGGGGACAACAGAGGATGAGATGGTTGGATGGCATCCTTGACTTGATGGACATGAGCTTGAGTAAACTCCGGGAGTTGGTGATGGACAGGGAGGCCTGATGTGCTGCAGTCCATAGGGTCACAGAGAGTCAGACACGACTGAAGGACTGAACTGAACTGAACTTCCCTTCATCCAACCCCATCCTCAAACCCTTGTCAGATTGGGAATGTGCTTATTAATTCCCCAGAGACCCAGTCTGCTCGTCCATCTGACTTCCTGTTTAGGTGACACCAACCTGCTTCCCTGCTATCTGGTCAGGTGGTGAGAGACACAGAGAAGGCCTGACGATCCCCCACAGAATAGAGCCGGAGTTCTCAACCCTGGCTGCAGATTAGAATCGACAGGGCAGGGGGCTCTTAACACAAACCCTCTGCAGCCCCATCCCTGACAAATTAAATCAGGAGGGAGGAAGTTGGATGGGTATTGGTTCTTAAAAATATCTTCTCGGGAGTTTATAACACACAGCCTAGCTACAGATCCATTCACTGTCTTAGAGGAAAGCCTCTCTTAAATAGCAGCACCTCCACCAATAGTCTGGTATTTTGTCAGAGCAGCTAAGTGTTCTAGCCATCTATTCCAACAGCATGGAGTTTCCCCCATACACCACCAAGCAATTTTCTACACCAGCTGGGTGACCTACAGTTCAACTCAACGCTGACCCACTCTACCTGGAGATAATATCAGACCCCACAGGTCAGAGAACCACTCTCACAAGACTAGACTCCTCCCTCGCCCCACCCCAGGGGTCATTTGCAAGCCCAGGTTGATTTGTGCTTTTGACCCCAGGGTTGTAGATTGAAAGTTCCAGCAACCCCTTCCTTGGGTTCAATTCATTTGCTAGAGCAACACACAGAATTCAGAGAAATATTGTACTTATTGGATGATTGGTTTATTACGATGTTATAACTCAGGAGCAGCAGATGGAAGAGACGCCTAGGGTAAGACATCGAGGCAGGGGGGCCATGGGGCTTCTGTGCCTTTTCTGAGCACCGTTCTCCCCAAATCTCTGTGTGCTCACCAACCGGGAATCTCTCCAAAGCCTGTCCTCTTAGGTTTTGATGGCGCCTTCCCGTGGCCATGATTTAGCAAGTTATTGGCCGTGTGTGCGTGCTCAGTTGTGTCCAACTCTTTGCGACCCCACGGACTGTAGCCCACCAGGCTCCTCTGTCCATGGAAATTCCCAGGCAAGAATACTGGAGTGGACTGCCATTTTCTCCTCCAGGGGATCTTCCTGAACCAGGGATCGACTTATGACCTGACTTATGTGTCTCAGAAGTCTCCTGCCTTGGCAGATGAGTTCTTTACTGCTGAGCCCCCTGGGAAGCCACTGGCCATTGTCGATTAATTCATTCTCTAGTCCTTCTTCACTCCCTGTAGGCTGAGGGCGGGACTAAGGGCTCTAAACCTCCAGTCCCTGGTTAGTTCTCCTGGCTAGCAGCCCCCCATCCTTAGGTGATACAGGGGCTTCCCAAACCTCATTAATAAAAGAAAAGACTCCTTTCTTGTAGCCATCACTTTAGGAAATTCCAATATTCTAGGAACTCCATGCCAGAAGCTTAGATGAGGACCAAATATGTATTTCTTATTATGAATCACAGTATCATAGCAGCCCAATCAAACTAATACAGGGACATACTGGGAACTGGAAACACCCTAAATTCAGGGGTTACCCCAGCCTACCCTTGGTCTCTTTGTTTATTTCACACACTTAGTGCAGCTGATCAAGAACTAGAGCCAAAGTCCTCATGTTTTCTGCAGAATCCTTTTATATCCTCAAAGATTATCAAGGACCCCAAAATGCTTTCGTTCATTTGTCTTACAACTTTTAAGACTTCCCATATTAGAGATTAAAACTGAGACATTTAAAAAATTTGTATTCATTAAAAAACACAATAAACCCATTTCATCCTTAAAACTGAGCCAATTTTTAAATGAAAAAATAACATTATCCAAAACAAACAAACAAAAAGTAATAAGACAAGTGGTATTATTTTACATTTTTTCAAATCTCTTTAATATCTGACTTAATAGAAGACAGCTGGATTCTCATGTCTGCTTTTGAATTCAATTTGTTGTTGTATGTTGTTTTGGTGGAAAACTTGAAGAAAATCTAGCCTTGCATAGATGCATAATTGAAAAAGGGAAGAGTATTGAATAACCTTTTCGAATTACATTCTTTTTTTGATACTATACCAAAACTTGACAAGTAGCAGCATCTTAGAGGTGAGGTGCCCTGTAGATTCTGAAACTGTGTAATGAACTTCCATACTCTGTTTAGTAACCTCCACTGTTCTATCTTAAACTTTGAACAGATCTTCTACCTATGCATGAATATGTGACATTATGTGTTGACCATTTGAAATACTGGTTCTCTAAACTATGCAGATCTTTCAAGAATTGATAGGGATAGAATAGGATAGTTATACAGGCAGAAGTCCCAGTAGGGGACTCTAGATAAGGAGGGAAACCTAGGAAACTCTAGGAGACCACTGTAATTAATGATTGCTAAAGAATGCTACTGTAACATCCTTCACTTCTGAAGCAGGCTTCAGTTCAGTTCAGTTCAGTTGCTCAGTCATGTCCGACTCTTTGCGACCCCATGAATCACAGCACTCCAGGCCTCCCTGTCCATCACCAACTCCCGGAGTTTACTCAAACTCATGTCCATTGAGTCAGTGATGCCATCCAACCATCTCATCCTCTGTCGTCCCCTTCTCCTCCTGCCCTCAATCTTTCCCAGCATCAAGGTCTTTTCCAATGAGTCCACTCTTTGCATCAGGTGGCCAAAGTATTGGAGTTTCAGCTTCAACATCAGTCCTACCAATGAACACCCAGGACTGATCTCCTTTAGGATGGACTGGTTGGATCTCCTTGCTGTCCAAGGGACTCTCAAGAGTCTTCTCCAACACCACAGTTCAAAAGCATCAATTCTTCGGCACTCAGCTTTCTTTATAGTCCAACTCACATGAAGCAGGCTTGCTTAACTATAAAAACCATAAACAAAACCACAAGATATGCCCCAGTCCATTCCATGGAAGAAAAATGTCACCACCCTTCTATTAACATGATAATCCTAGTTTGACCTCATTAGGGTCAGAAACTTCCCTGCCTGATATGAAGAAGGAGCCAGTGAAGGAGGAGTTATTGACGTGTGCCTTAAGTCTATATCTGCATCTACTTGAAGAAAGTGGTCTTTCTCCCAGCCCCCTTTCTACTATACAATTGTAGCCCACTCAATGCCTGCCCACTCGCATCTCTTACAAGCATTCTACATTAATTAATCTAATTCTTGCCTATCACTTTGCCTCTCACTGAATTCCTTCTCTGCTGAGACACAAAGAACTTGAGCCTCAGTAAGTCCAGACACCAGGTGAGTGATGTGAATTAAAAGATTAGAGTGGGTTAGAGTCCCCAACTTGGTTTTTGGCTGAGTTCATGTCCTGGCCTTGTGGGTTTGAGTCCCAAACTAGGTTCTGGCTGGGTTCAAGTCCTGGCACATGGGCTCAAGTCACAGACTGAGGTAAATGGTTTCAGAATGACACATTTCATTGCACATTTCTGCAATGGGGGAGACCTGAGTTTGATCCCTAGGTCGGGAAAATCCCCTGGAGGAGGGCATGACAACCCACTACAGTGGTCTTGCCTGGAGAATCCCATGGAGAGAGGAGCCTGGCAGGCTATAGTCCACAGGGTTGCAAAGAGCTGGGCATGACTGAGCGACGAGCACTTTCGCTTTCGTAAGTCTAGATACAAAAGAAGTGGTACAGCCAGAGTCTGAGGTTGAGCATTGCCTTCAAGGCAGCTTCCTCAAGTGAGGCTATTTATGTAAGTTCCTCAGGCTGGGGATGACTAACCTCCTCCGGCAGGGGTGGAAGGACCACCTTTACTGCCCTGGAAGGCTTGGCAGAATTTAGAAGTTTAAGTCCCTAGTTTCATCAGAATGGCTCCATCCCAGTTTTCATGATCCTATCCCTTCCCAATCAATGCTCTATGTTTAACAAAAGAGACCCCTGACTATAGGTTGGAATTTCAGCTTGCTTTGCAATTCGGTCACCTGCAAGATTATACTTTTATTTGTTTTTCAAAGGAAATTTTTCAGCCACGAGAGTAAAATTTCAAGACAGCAGCAAAAGCTTTCAGATCCCTTTTATACATGTTGAGCTGGGAATGTAAAGCCTTTAGCTCACCATTTTATTTCTCCCAAGCTCTGTAGTGCAGTTAGAAACACCCAACCAAACCCAGGAGACTCCTTATTTTTGACTAAACTATCCTATACCGGCAAATACTGGGTCATTTAGAGCCTTGCCTTCTATTGGCACTTGGCTACGGGAATCCACCAGTGATCATTTGCATAACGTCTTTGCCACTGTGTGCTCTGGGCTACAAGTGCTCCTTCTTGCTGGAAAGAGGGTCATTAAATCCTCTGAATCCAATCAGATCAGAGAACCAATTCCATTAAGTGCAGAACCAATTCATCGAACTCCTCATTAACATTCTGTTTTTCTGGAACACCCGTGAGGGCGGGGCAGGGACACTGATCAAGCCATTCTCCCTAAGCCTACTGCCCTTGAATCTGGTGCCTGCGGTCCCAGCCTGGCCATCAGTTGGTTGACAGATGTTGAAGCCAGATCACCCTCACATTTGTGATGCTTTCAGCAAGAACAGCTAGAGTCTCATCCTGAGCTGGAGATGCAGAGAGGCTGAACTACCCACAACACCTCTCATCTCTAACCGCAGAGGTGCGTATATTCTGCCATTAGACACCCTCCTCAGGGAGCATCCCAGCCACGGGGGTGTGGAGCTTCGTGAATGCAAACCTGACCTGGTCGTTTCTCTATTTAAATTCCTCAGTTGGCTCCCCATCACCCACAGGACAGTCCAGATTCTTTAATGCTCTCCAGAGCCCTGCCCACCTCCTGCTTTGCTCCCGCCACGGACACTCTGTTCTTCCTGCTGCTTTGAATTGTTGTTTCAAATTGCTTGGTGTTCCAAGGATGGGACTGGCAGTACCATACTTTGACTTCGATCTTCTTCTTCAACTTTTCCTGTATGGAAATTTCTTTCTTGGTCCCCAGGATTCATTTCTATAGCTTTCTTCATCTTGAAGTCATTTCTAGCAACATTCCGCTGTTTCCTTGGTTTCCAGTTCCTCTGTTAGGGGAACCATTGACCAAAACCACCTGCTCCAGCCAAGCAAGATGGTAACCACGTACGTGAGTTATCTTGCAACAGGAGGTCCTGATAAGGAACACAGAACTAACAGGCTACCACCAACTGGAAGAATTTGGGAAAGGTCAAAGGTCGAAAAGAGAGCGGAGACACCAGTCCATCTGTCCTACCAACCTCTCAGAATCCTTCTCGAAGGAATCCATCTCGGCTGAGTAGTGCATGTCCCACCAGGAAGGACCCTGAGTCAGAGGGATTGATCCAATCACCGTAAAACCTGAGACTGTGAGCCACACAGCAGACGAGTTCTCCTGGCTTCCCTCACCCTCCTGCTCTCTGCCTGGGCGCCCCTCCTCGATAAAATCTCCTGCGTCCTCAGCATGTGTCACTTCTTGGACAATTCATTTCCCAGTGTTAGGAGACCACTCTCGGGCTCCAGAAGCGGTTTCTCTTCCTGCAGCTCCTCTTCAAGACTCTCAGACCACATCTCCACTGTTAGACACTTCACTTCTTCCCACCCCTGGGCCCCTCCACCCAAGATTGTGACCCTCCCACCCTAGCCCAGCCCTCTTTCCCCAGTCCTGGGTCTTTCCCCCTCCCACTCAGCCTCTCTCCTTCCAAGATTGCCACCTTCTTAGGGGAGGGTTATATCCCGATCACTTGGGGGAGGGTTATATCCTGATCACTTGGGGGGGCGTTATATCCCGATCGCTTGAGGAGGGGGTTATATCTCGATCGCTTGGGGAAGGCTGTAGACTGGCAGGCTACAGCCCATGGGGTTGCAAAGAGTCGGACATGACTGAGTGACTAACACTTTCACTTTCATAAGTTTAGATGCAAAAAACGCGCTACAGCCAGAGTCTGAGGTTGAGCATTGCCTTCACAAAGATGATACCCCGATTTGGACAGGGCCTGTGGTGTCTGCTCTCCTGCATTTGCTTTTGCTCCATCCTTGCCTTGTGAAGATGACGTGTTCTAGGGCCCTCTCGGCAGAATTTGGTGTTAAATGTTTCTGCATTTAAATCCCATCTTGGTCTTTTACTGGAAGTGTGCTCTTAGTAACTTGCCTTGTGTTTCTCGGGAAAACTTACTGAATTATTATGAAAATAAGTTGTTTATTAATTCTAGCAACTACATCATATCACAAATTTTGACAGATTTCCAGACCTGAGTCAGATGGGTGGGCTTCCAATATTTGTTAATTGCCTAACAACTCCTTTAAGGCTCAATTTTTTTTCATCTGTGATAAGACTATCATCACAACACTCAGCTAACAGAACTCTGTGGATTAAATAAAATAAAGCACGAACTGATTTTAGAGGAGAGAAATGTTATCTTTTATTATTTTGTATGAGTTAATTCACTGGGATATATGCTTTTTGATGTGTGGTATGGTCTAAAAGAGGGCTTCCCTGGTAGCTCAACTGGTAAAGAATCCGCCTGCAATGCAGGAGACTCAGATTCCTGGGTCAGGAAGATCCCCTGGAGAAGAGATAGGCTATCCACTCCAGTGTTTTTGGGCTTCCCTGGTGGCTCAGATGGGTTAAGAATCTGCCTGTATTGTGGGAGACCTGGGTTCGAACCCTGGGTTGGGAAGATCCTCTGGAGGAGGGCATGGCAACCCACTCCAGTATTATTGTCTGGAGAATCCCACGGACAGATCCCAAGCCAGAATCCCTGGCTGGCTACAGTCCATGGGATCGCAAAGAGTTGGACACAACTGAGTGACTAAGCACAGCACAGCATGGCCTAAAAGAGGGCTTCCCTGATGGCTCAGATGGCAAAGAATCTGCCTGCCATGCTCGAGACCTGGGTTTGATCCCTTGGTGGAGAAGATCCTCTGGAGAAAGGAATGGCTACACACTCCAGTATTCTTGCCTAGAGAATCCCATGGACAGAGGAGCCTGGTGGGCTACAGTCCGCAGGGTCAAAAAGAGTCAGACATGACTGAGCGACTAACACACACATGTGGTCTAGAAGAAGTGCTAACAATTCCAGTTGTTTCTCTTTTCGTTTGTTTGTATGCTTTATATCTGCAAGAGATTTTAAGGTTCTTGTGGTAACAAGTTTGCTTTCTTCCCAGTACCCAACATGACTGGTTTTAATCTATGATCCCCAGATGTTATTAAGCTGTTTTTTTTTTTTTTTTTTTTTTAAGTTGGTGGAATGATATTAAGCAGAATCCAGATGATGCAAACGACGTGTTGGGCTTAACGAGAAGGGTCCCTGGGATAAGCGAAGGCACAGGGACGGGCAAGATCGTGGGGTGCAGGGTTACGTGGCTGGGGGAAAGTCTACAGCTAGAAGAACTCATTAGGGAGGGCAGGGCTGGCCTGCAGCCCCACAAGTGGACCCATGTTCTGAACTAGAAAGGACACCAGACATCCTGTAATCCAGCCAGTGAGTCTCTCCCAGCTCCAGACAGCTGTGGAAAATCCACGGGCCCTGACATCAAACGGACCTGGATTTGCCTCCGAGGACATTGCTCTCGCTTATTTAAACTGACCGCAGCCCTTGGAGCCTGGCTAGTAGCCCCAAGATGTGGGTGATAATGCTGATTTCTCAGGTTTACGATGAGGCTAAGCTAAAGGATGTTTGTGGAAGTGTTGCCATTTTGGAACCAGAGCTGTCGTTAGGTTGAACCTCTGCTTGAACACATTGCTTACAGGAAATTTCCGCTGCTTGCAGATTTTTCTAACACTATGTAGATAGTCCATTAGTTGCAAGAGAAAATGGGAAGCCACAGTTGATTCTGGAGAGGTGCACAGCGTATCTAGAAGATTCTTCCTGCTTGTTGTTCAGTCATTCAGTTGTGTCTGACTCTTTGTGACCCCATGGACTGCAGCACACCAGGCTTCCCTGTCCTTCACCATCTCCCGGAGCTTGCTCAAACTCATGTCCATTGAGGGAAGAATTGGGGGGAGAGGTGAGGAGTTACAAGTAGAGGCCAATGCAGACTATGATTGGAGCATGTCTGTGTAAATATTTACATGCCATACGATCCCTACACAATGCACTGACGTTTTCTGAGTGCCGACACTGAGGGATGCACACCACACGCATTGCAGCATTGACTCCAAGATGTGGGTGCTCCAGTGATGAGGCTGTGTGGTTAGTTCATAGCACGTATCTTCTAAGCAGTATTACGAACTTAAGGTCTTGTGGCAATAGCAAAGAAAGCTTTTCTCACCTTATTGCTATTAATGATTGTCACTGTGACCTCAAAAGCCTTTTATTTTAGAACAAGGCTTAGGAGAAATTGTAACCCAGGATCTTTTCATCCAGACATCCTTTGTTTAGTACACCTTGGGTATCCACTCTGTTTTCAACTTGATTTTTTAATTTTTTAAATTATGTTTTATTCTTTTGGGCCACACTGCGTGGCACGTGGGGTCCTAGTTCCCTGGCCAGGAATGAGCCACACCCTTCGCATTTGAAGCACGGAGCTAGAACCACTAGACCATCGGGGAAGTCCCTGCATCCACTCTTAACGCCTTCCTGACTCAGAGGCCTGCACCTCTCGTCACTGTCCAGAATGGTATAGATGGCAAATCGCACTGTTTTCATCCTCTAAGACTTTTCACCTCCTCCATGCAGACTTCCTGTACTGAATCCTTGCCCTCCCTCGGGTACCATCCTCCAGCATCCTTCTAGTTGTTGACACCCTGGTGGCCTTTGCTTGAGATCCACACCTCTCCTATGAGTTGTGTTTATTCTGTTTCAGTTCTTTATACATGCCCTTGAGTTGTGGGCTTCTGGAGGCAAAAGTGTCATTGTGTTGACAGAATGACATATTGCAAAGGGCCCTCGGGAACAAAGGAGTCAGGACACTAGAGTTGTGTGAACTGTGAGAGTACACTTGTCTTCTCTGTAAGATCTGCCTGTTAGTCTAGACTCAGGTCCTCAGGGTAATCCAGTGGAAGGCTGTGGTTATGTCCCGTCCTCCTCACTCAGAGGCCTCCACCCAGGGGAGCCTGTAATAATTCTGTAATAACACCAAAAAAGGTCAGCCACGAGATTCTAAGACAGGAAGGGGATGACAATTTGAAAGGGGCACTGTTGGGGTTGAAGCTACCAAATTTTCTCCTATCCGTCTACTTCATTACTAGCAGGACTTGCCATTGTTTTAATCCATCATCTGCTCTGCCGGTCAGAACGCGTCTCCCACCTCAAGGGCACTTTCATAAACGTCCCGTCTGCTCTGGAAGCCACGCCACGCCCCTCTGCACCAGTCCCCAGCCTCTGGCTCTGCCCCTGCCTCCCAGCAACTGCTGCTGGTCAAGCAGACGCCTCTGGTGCCTTCTAACTGGACTTCTTAAATGTATGGATGGTTCCCTTTGCAGTCGAGATTAGGTCAGGTGCTTTCAACCTAATCAGCACTTGGCAATAAATTTAGGGAGGAGTGAACCACGGATGAGTCACTATTTAGTCTGTAGGAGCTGTATGTCTCCCCTCAATCCCTTTCCGTTCTTTTCTGTCTTCTTCCAGTTCAATACCTGTGATCACAGTGGGAGGGATTTTTGAAAAAATAAACGGGAAGAATTGTAAACGACATGTCAAGTCGATTATTTCTTTAACTGTAGTTCAGTCGGGCAGTGATTGCCTTGGATAAGACCCTTGGACCACAGGATGCTGTGCATACAGCAACTGTGCAGCCTGCGTTAGCACTCGGGTGAGCTCGACTACGGCACAAAGAGGATGCTGGACTGGATTCAGGAGCACAAAAAGGGTACTGGTGAAGACCGGCGAAATTCAGTGGGAGCACAGTCAGGCTTCTGCATTCGTGGATGCCGAACCCGTGGACAGAGGGCGGAATGCACTCTACCATCGTCTACTATGAACTTGCGCACCTGCAGACCGGGGCACCTGCAGTGGCTCCTGGAACCAATCCCTGAGGGATCTTGAGAGATGACAGCACTGTTAATTTCATAGTTTGGACCAATGTGCCATGGTCATGCAGGGCTCCCCAGTGGCTCAGATGGTAAAGAATCCGCCTGCAATGCAGGAGACTCAGGTTCAGTCCCTGAGTCGGGAAGATCCCCTGGAAAAGGGAATGGCCACCCACCCCAGTATTCTCACCTGGAGAATGCCATGGACAGAGGCGCCTGGCAGGCTATAGTCCATGGAGTCGCAAAGCACGGGACATGACTGAGTGACGAACACTTTCATTTCACTTTCACGTCACCATGGTCATGCGACATTTTACCTTTAGGGGAAACTTGGTAAGGGGTATACAGGAATGCTGCGTATTATCTTTTCAACTGTTATGTAAATCTAAAATTATTCCAGAATATAAAGTTTATTTTAGAAAAAGTGGGCCAGAGTGCATTTTTGTTTGGTTAGCAGTCTCATGAACATTCTCACATCTAGTTATATCTGAACAATTTGTAGAATAAGGTTGAAAATGAGAACTGCAGAGAAATTTAGAAACGCTATTAAAAAAAATCTACAAGAAGGCAGTGGCAAAGATTAAAGCAAAACAAAAAAAATGGACCTGGATTCAGCTGGGGAGGGGGCGAGGAGGGGCAGGATCTTGTTAAAATGTGGAGTCAGACCTGTCATTTGAGGGAGGTACCCAGCACGGGAGCAACTGGACAGTCAGGACACTGGTTTCTTTCTTTAGCTTTAAGGACGAGAGCCCGTCACTTGGCCTTTACATCCTCACCCTTTAAAATGGCCTTACCCCACTCACAGATCCAGATTATGTGAAGTAAAAGAAGTCCTGGCAAAAATCAAGCTGTCCTGTTCTTCAAAATTGGGTCACTTTCGGTCAAGAATGACAGCGTTCCTCATTCGTGGGCTGGTTACCATCCGAGACCTCAAGCCAGCAGGTCTGATTCCACATGAGCATTTTCACTTTGCACTTGGCAAGTTTCTGCTTCCTCTTACAAGGACGTTCATACGAATGCCAGAGCCATTTGACGTCTAAATATAGCGTAACAGATGTGAATGAGGGTTGTATTATTTTTTGTTACACAAAGGGTCTTTCTTTTACCCAGAAGCCAGACACCAGTCCAATTCTGCTTAGGCTCAGCCATCTCGGTTAAGGTAAATGGAATTGCTCTAATTTTTCAAACCCTGCGTTTTTAGTTACCGTATGGGGGATTTTCTTAACCCGGGATCCATGAACAAGCATCTCAAGTGTCCACATCTCTATGACTCTAGTCATCAGCTCCTTAAAGCTGTGTGTAAACTTGACCTTAACACGTATCTTTTTTTTTGTATGGAGTGAGTTCACTCATCTTCAAAGGGTCCTCAAGTCAAAAATGTTAAGAAACCCTGTTTCAGAGACACACCTTCCATAGCAAAACTCCTACTGAACTATGATACTTGCTAGGTACAGACAGTGCAGATGGTCATCTTAAGGTCTGGCATTCAAACAAATACCTGGATAATGGCTGGCTGATTTTTTTTTTTTTTTTTGGCTGGTTGATTTGACTGTTGTGAATCCACGGCACCTAATATCTTTCGAGGGCTGCACCTCAAGGCACCGGTGCTTATGATACTAGTGTCTTCTCCCAGCTGTGGCACTGAGTCCTTCCCTGAAGACTTGAAGGTCTTCATGCACATCCACATTTGTTCAACAAACCTTCTTAATGTAAAGGATCCCTCAGGAATACCAAGGTTGGCTCTTCTTGCCCCTCTAAGTCCTTTCCAAACTGGCTATGTTCTTTAAAACACAGGATGGCCAGTGAGCATGTGGCCTTGCAACTCGTTTGGAGGAGGAGCATGGCTTGGTAACTACAGGCCCTTCTAGCTGGCATAGCATTAAGGGCCCCAAGTGCAATGTACATGTATGATTCTGGAGAGATTTGACTGTGAGAAACACACTAGTTCTTTTCGTTGTTCGCATGCGTTAAAGTGGCTTACAAATGAATGTTTTAGGCTGTTAGTCAAGAGAAAGGTGGTTTATAATTAAAGCCTAGAATAAAAACTTCACTGGGTCTTTTATGAATGGATCCAATTATGAGACTAAAAATGATCGCCTGCTTCAACTCCTTCGCATGGCCTTTCCCTCTTCGCTTCTAACATGATTGGTATCTTAACTTTTGGATACTATTTTAGTCACCCCAGCAATTTAACTTCCCTTTGAAAAATGAATCAAAGTCAAGAGTTTCATGTTTAATGTGGTCCTTTAAAATAAGACATAATATTAATAGACTAGATAGAGACACTGAAGTGGTGCCCAAGCTCATCCCCCCCACTTTTTAGTAGCAGTGAGATGATTAAATATAACACTAAAGAAGACTAAATGCTTGTGGCTTTTTTTTTTTTTTTATCTATATTTAAAACACACAGTAAGAACATAAGAACATCTCAAATCATTTAGAAGGAAAAAGGGCTTATCAACCAAAATCTTTGGAAATTTCATAAAGTTTAAATATCTGCAAACAATCCAGAGGGGGAAAAAAAATCCCAACATTTGGCTATGGAGGGCATCTCATGTGTGAACCAAATGGCGTTATCCCATTTTCCTTCAGGCAAACTAGTCACTAAACCCCATTAGAAAGAGTACAACAGCGATATGGAGACATCCCCCAAAACCACATACTGGATTTAGAACATTCTGTGATGAAGCGTTTATCTAATCACGGGCTTTCTTTCCATTGCATACATGACTTTACATTTCTACAATGCAATGTTGAAACAGCCTCCAGGTTTTGCAAAGGAGATTGATGTCCATTCTACAAAAATATTAAGTTACAGTACATCACACTGAATAATTTTAGTCTGTACATTTTCCCCCCTCCCATCATAGATGACACGCATCAGTTTGTACAAGTTAGAAAAAAGCCCGTCTGGTTGCTTACATCTGGATTAATAGTCAACAGAATCAACCAGAAGTAGTGGGGTGGGTAAAGTTTGAGAAAGTATCAATACAGTGGGATATTAATTGTGGTTAACAATAGTCAATTCTTCACAAAGTGATACAAAAGAAATCATTTTAGAATTTTGACTGAAAAGATCTAGCTGAGGAGGTTCTGGCAAACAGTTGACCAACTGATCCAAAAGTTTAAGGCTGACTTGACTTAAGCTGCAGCCCACCCAAAAACACTGGCAGCAATGGCGCAGTTCAAAGCTCTTCAAATGCACAGCTTCCGTGATAACACGTATGTTAATTAATTCCTTCAATTAGTTAATCCTCTAGACAGTTTTCTTTTTGTTTTGCATGCATCTGGTTCCACTTTCATTAAGGGCATCTCTTCCTTGGTCAATCATCTGCTTTGCTTTTCAATTTGTTTTTATGATTTTTTTTTTTTTTTTTGGTATGTTTTATTTGTTAAGCTGTCAGTACCTCCAACACTTGGAAAATGAACTCTAGCTGCAGTTTTGCTTACAGCAGAGAATCAGAGCTCTATGGACAATGCAAAATGAAATGAAACAAGTATCAGAAACAGTTTATAAAAATGGCACATTTATTGCTACAGAACGGTCATGTACATGACTTCATCGAATAACTACAGATGGGAAAACAGGTAATGGCCTAGACCAAGCTGGGTTTGTTTTTGTCTTGAAGGAACTCCAGCACACAACCTGTTTGGACACTTCTACAAATCAGAAATACACCAAAAACATGAAAAAATCGAGGCACTCAGCCACACATTGAAAACAAGGTGTAACTGTTTATCTTTTTTTTTTTTTTGAAGTGTTTTCCCTTTTTTTCTTTTTTTAACAATTTTTTTTTTCGTTTTTAATGCTGCAGCTATGTGTACAGTCGCAAAAATTTTCCCCGCTGCGACCTACAACTAAAAAAAAAACAAAAACAAAAAACAAACAAAAAAAGCTACCATACAGTTTCATCTCAGTAACACATGGTAAAATAACATCTTTTAAATAGTAAAATAAAGTAACAAACTTTTACTCATAATGATTCCAAAAATCTACAAAGAAGAAATATTCAGAATCTGACAATTTTTTTTTTGTAATATTCATGGTATAAAAGGATTGCTCCTGCGAAAAATAAGCCAAATATATTTTTTATTTTTAAATTTAGTTTTTTTTTTTTCCTACTCGGGTGTACTACGGTCTATTTTATAGCAAAAAGAGCACTAGACAAACAAAGCTTTATAACAAAAAGCCAGGCACTGATACATGGTAAGTCTCTGCTTTTTTTTTTTTTTTTTTCTTATCTTCACTTAATTGCATCACAAGTAACAAGAATGAAAAAGGCCACAGTTCATATATTTTCACCATTACATATGTCTATAATACTTGAAATGAGTATGGCAGAACCAGCACTGCACAAAGATGAGTCCACTTCAAGTCCCATGAGAAAGAGCATGTCTCTAAAGAAAAACAAACAGAACCAAAGCAAATAAAGAGAGGCCTAGAGGCCTTGGTGCCCCATTGTGTTGGAATTCCTCATATTCCATCTTGACTTTTTTTTGTTTCCAGTCAGCCAGCAGACTAAATTTTTGTGCTTGTTTATGCTGAAATGGTTTCATTCCTGACTCAAGTTCACTTTTGGACACAGATCATATTCTGCCTGTTGGATCCAAGACGAAAATCCTCTTAACCCCAAGTCTTGGTTCAACACCCTCCCCACCCCCACCCCCCCCAATCCCTCATCAAAATAAAGATCACAAATTAAAAAAAAAAAAAATCAAGAAATAGGAAAAAAAAGCAAAAAACAAAAAAAGGAATCGGAAGACTGAATCAGAACCAGTTGCGTTACTGGGTGGACTGACCGTTGTATAAACATTAGTGTTCCTTGCAGCTACACAGAAGACAAATGGGAAAAATGTCTAGATGAACAGATCCCTAGTCTGCATATTCATAAATTACTTGAATGTGGAGGTGGATCAACCGTTCCAAGTTGCTTTTAAAGTCCAACTCTCTTAAACAGATCCCCAGCCTAAGTTTCATCATATACATAGTATAGTATGGACCCTTAGGAAATGGCTGTATAGTACTTTGATCCTAACTGTCTTCTGCTACATTTCATCCGAAAATCCAGCGCAGAATACCAATATCTTACCTGGGTTTGATAATCACAAAACAAGAAAAAAACACACTAAAAAGGCCACATTCCCTTTCATCTTTTTTTTTTTTTCTTTTTAATGGGGATACAACCCAATGTATACGGATGGCCGCGGATGTTTCTCCACCAAGCAAAAAGTAGTGAGCAGCATTGATGGCCGTTTGAAAAGCTTTCCACGTATTTCCAAAGGGAATTCCACAATAGAGGTATTACGTGACTGATTAATGAATGGGTCAAAGCTGGTGAACAGTAAATTGCAGCTTTTACTCTGTTTGAGTGAGAAGAAAACATAAAGCACCAATTTAAAAAACAACCCAAGAACTACAATTTAATTTTTTTTTTTGCTTTGTTTACAGATTTGAAAATCTTTAAATCAGCTCTATGAAAGCACCTTGATGATACATGTATCAAAAAGTGCCAATCTTAAAATGTACATCAATGCAGGGAGTGTTTCCAGTTCCCTAAAGAGTAAACACCGTATTTTCTTCTATACACTTATCCTGAATGTGATCAGAAGATACCTGCTTCCTATATAATATTGTTCCTAGGGATACCCGCCTTGATAAGAGTATACAAAATGAGTGCAGAATGTACCACTAAAAGGAAATCTTCAACATACTGAGGGTACAAGTACACACAGCTTCCATTATTCAGGAGGAGGGGAAGAGTATACAATACTGTCTTCCATGCCCTTCTCTGAGCCCCTTTGTTCGTCCATTTTCACAGGGAAGCCTCAAAATAACGTTTCATGAAGTCTGATTCCTGCTATTCTAAGGTTTTAATCCACCTCCACATTTTAGGAACTTATCAACAAATCAAAGTATTTCCGTCTTATCACTACTGAACATATTTACAGTTCTCAACACACACACAGCTAATCAAAATGTTTATGGGTTTGTAAAAGATGACCACGTGGTAACTACCTTATTTGTTCTTACATTTTCAGAAATGAACATAAAATTCAGATTCTTGTAGCTCACTATTTCATTTCAATGAGACGGTTTTTAAACCACACCGTTTTTTTTTTTTTTAAAGAGAAACAAAAACCAATACAATGTATTAAAACACATAATAACAAGAGTCTACATGTAAAAATATAACTTTTACATACACAATTTCAAAATAATGATACGGTTGCCATTTGTTGCATAAAATTTACAAATGTATTTCATCTATATAACTGGCAAAACAGGAGAACAGATGGAACATTTAGACCATTTCGATGGGTTTATGGCATTGACTCAGTGCTGATAGGTGGAAAAACTACTTGAACAAGGGATTTTTTTTTCTTAATACATGCCAAGATTGTGTGGCTGTAAAAATAGAAACGAGTTAGAGACAAAAGGATGCTGACAAATACTTAACTAGGAGCACTGTTTCTTTACTGCACTATACACCAAAGTCAATCATTATAAAGATTCACAATGGAAGTTGGTTCAATTGTGCCCAGACGTCAAAGCTAGCTATCTGACGAGTTGCTGTGCCATAGCTTGATCTATGTTTCTATCAAATATGTTAAGTATAAACTTCATTCATACTGGCCAGAGAAATATACTGCACTACCCCTCCTCAAGAAAGTGCAACTTAATGCTTTAGGACTTATAAGGCTTGATATAATGCTGCATGATGATTGAATATTGGCATTTTTTTTTTCCAGACAAAGGAGGAGGCAGTTAAGTCATTCTACATCTTAGTAAACCCATTCTGAAAAAAAAAAAAATCAAGAAAGCAACAAAATCAATCAGCTCTGTCACACTACTTGCAATTTTCTCATTGGATGGTTGTTGAACTTTACTTGTTTTTTTTGTTTTTGTTTTTTTCCAAAAATCTGACCATGTATTCAGAAACACCTCACTGCACACTACTTCGGCTACACATGTAGGTAACACTTTAATCATTTTGTTAAATCACAGCCACTTTGATTATGTTATGTTTCCGATGATATAAACATTGGAAGGCACGGTGGTAACATTGTAGCATTCTAACCTTGTACCTCTGAAAATCCCCGAAGAGGGCCACAAATAGCAACATTCCAATTCAGACAAACTCTTTGCCATGTCTTGGTAATGCTGCTTGGTAATATCTACACATGATGTGACTTTTAAGTCCTGTGTTCCCAAAAGACTGAAGAAACAATTTTCTACTTATTTATGAATGAAAAGCAACATCAGGGTCAGCATTTCATCCTGTACTACCCGCTCCGGAAGCAGAGCTGGCACTACAGGTTACGAGAACAAACCAGGGAGAGGGACAGAAATCAGACCCAAAAAAAACAAAACCAAAAAAAAACACCTCCGTATTTACAGTAAAATCTTTCTCTTAAAAAAGTTAATCAGTACTATTTTTTTACAGGAGAAAAAAGTCTGAAACAAATGAACAAAAGCTTACCATAGTCACTAAATTTTTAATATATATTTATATATATATTTATATATATATTTGTCATAGGTCTATAAGATCCATCTGTTCCTCCTACCCTAAGGAATGGCTAATGTCATCACTTCGCTGTCATCAGGATATTTGCTGGTTTTGTTACGAGGGCAGCCGGGCTTCCCTTATTCGATATCCGGTCATTATAAACACTAGCTGACTTGAATACCAACAAAAACGGTCATGTCGTTTTCTTCAGAAGTACACTTTTTCATTATTGCAAGTTTACAATTTTTTTTTTAAATTAAATATTTTTTTTTCAGACTTACAAATTAATTATATACTTTTTTTTTTTCCAAAAGAAGTTTAGGCACAAATGCATTGTTCCACAGTGTGGAAAGATTGCCATTCAGTCTCTGGGCTGCGTCTCAGCCTGCACACACTGCACGTTCTGAATGATATGTTAAAGAGAGTCAACCCCTAAGTTGCACGTGTTTTTTCTTTTTTTTTGTTTTTCGGTTTTTTGATCATTGGGAATGCTGAAACCTCTTGCGTCTGCGATTCATAACTACTCAGACTTGTCTTATATTACAAAAAAAGGGGTTAAGGAGAAGTGTTTATGTGGGTTTAAGATAATACAGCTGTTATGGAAGTGGTCTCTCGTATTAATGAAGCAATGTGGCAACTTGGACCTGAGAGAGAAGAGAGAAAGATGAATTAGTATGTTTGTAACAGAGAAGGGACGCTTTCATTTTTAAACCCCCCCGCCCCCCCAAGGCAGGCAAAAACAATGTGTGCATTTGGGTCAGATACGACTTTCAGGGCTGATGCCTGGGCGCGCGACATGGACGCCTTCAGAAACGCTGAAAACACACTTGCCCTTTCACATCTGTCCCATGTGATTGGACGCGTCTCCCATGCCGGGGTGGGGGCCCGCCAAGGACAGCGGGGGCGGCTCTGAGGAGACCTTCTCTTCTTCCCTTCTCTTCAGACACGCGGCTTTCGGGTTCAGGTTCCTTTCTGTGGAAGAGAAGAGCATGGAGGATTTGGGTCTCACCCAGGGCTTCTGGTGTGGGGCAGTCATGCTATGTTTCTGTGGGTCTGCTCATCCCCTCAGGTTCTACCTTGCAGAACAAGAGCCCCGAGCGGGAAAATGCACACTGCTGCAATTCATTAGCTCAGGGCGAGTCAACCTCCATCTATCTGCCTGGGGAAGCTGTGTGGGCGCCTTACAGTCTAAGAAAGTTGGTAAAGCAAATATTTGCTGTTTAGTCGCCAGGTCACATTCCCCTCTTTTCCAACCCCCTGGACTGCAGCCCGCCAGGCTCCTCTGTCCATGGGATGCTCCACACAAGGAGACTGGTGTGGGTTGCCATGTCCCCCTCCAGGGGATCTTCCCAACCCAGGGATCAAACCCACATCTCCTGCCTTGGCAGGCGGAGTCTTTACCCCTGGGCTACCTGGGAAGCCCCAAGCAAAGACGCTGAGCTCGGATTACTGAGAGGACCTAGGGAAACGTCTGTCCCAGCTGTAAGAAAATTCCTGGGACGTCATTACAGGGGAAAGGGGAGCTGCCTTGTAGGCTTCCGTGTGACTAAAACACGGAAACGGCCCTGTGATGTTGAGGGGTGCCTTGGTCTCGACTCTTGGGCTCCACCCTGACCTCTGCGAGGAAGCCGGCCGCCCGCCCTGACCTCGGACTTGCTGCTCCAGGCTGAGGATGACGGCCACGGCCTGGTGGAGGATCAGGAGCTTGGTCTGGGGCTTGTCGCTCTTGAGGTGCAGCTGCACCATGCGGCCCAGCTCCTTGAACGCCTCGTTGATGTCGCGCACGCGCAGGCGCTCGCGGGCGTTGTTCGCCATCCGCCGCTCCTTCTCCCGCTCCGCCTTCTGCTCGGGCGTCAGGTCCTCGTCGTCGTTATTGCTGCGGACACAGGGGAAGACGCGGCATTTTCTAATGGGGGGGCGGAAAGGGACGGTTTCTAAATTCCCTCCGATTTCTTCCCGAGCTGTCGGGGAGCTTTTCCATCTCAAGCTCTTGTCCCTGGTGGAGTTTTCCCTCTGCCAGGGCTTGGCATTGCTTTAGGTGGTTATGACAGTCCCCGTGAGACATTCACAGTCTCGCAGACATAAAACCCAAACCCAACAGGAGAGGTTCAAACTGGGGCCCCAAGTGCACCGTATGGATAGAAGGGAGCAAAAAAAGGGAGAACAAGGCTCTTGTCCATAAAGCCATGTGCAGCAAAGCAGTGCGCGGTCAACTCCGGCTCAAGGACCGCAATCTAGAAAGTGCTGTAGACTGAAACTGTGTTGTTTTTTTTTTTAACTTTCATACTGTGACATGTGAACCTAAGAAAAACAAGGGATTGAAAAGCGATGTGGATACTTCAAAATTAAGACAATGCAGCTCAAACAGGATTAAGAAGGTCATACATTCAAGACAATGGGAGTGAACAGGAGGGCCTGTTGTCTGCTAACCACTTGGAAGGCTTGGTCAGGCCACTTAACTCTATCCAAGTCTCACTTTCTCTATGTATTAAATACAGCAAAGTTAGAAAAACATCATCTCCATAACCTTTAATATTATGGATGTTTATGGTTACCAGACAGGCTGGGGAAACCTGAGTTTCAGGCAAACCCAACCCAACCCAACTCAAACTTACTGGTTATCAATGACCACAACCTCATTGTGAGACAAAAATGAAGCCAGAAAGCTGATCTCTGATTGTGAGAACCGAAATGATTCCCTCCAAGGCATGGTTGGAGCCAGCAGTCTGGAAAGAAAAGGTGACTTCTACTTCTGGGTGAGATCCTGATAAATTAGAAACTCTTGAATGGGAGACAGATAGGATGATGATGAGCTACCAGGAAAGCCTGTCATATCAGGAAGATTTCATGGCATCAAGGTTTCTAACTGTTTCTGGGCAATCACTTAAAAAAGAAAGGCATGGGAGATGTCTCAGAAAGACAGAACAGAGCAAGGAACTCCAAGTGGGACAGTCTGAATTAACATGAACAAGAACCTTTTTTGAGTATGAGAGACATAAAAAATGAAGTATACTTCACTCAAAAGCAACAGTCTCCATTATAAGGAGCAAAACGGCAGTGACCATCTGTAAGGATGTCAACCTAGAGATCTGAGCACTGACCCCAAGGGCCAGCCAAGTGAGCCTCAACCTTAAAGTTCCATGAATCTGAAAGGCTCACAGGATAAAGATGTGAATCACCACCTTTCAGAACAGGAGGAACATGTGGGAAGCCATCTACTCACTTCAATGTACACTTAAGGAGTACTGGCTTAAAATCTATGCGTCCAGGACCTCCCTGGTGGTCCGGTGGTCCAGACTCTGCGCTTCCACTGCTGAGGCCGTGGGTTCCATCCCTGGTCAGGAAACTAAGATCCCACGTGCTGCTCAGAGGAGCCAAAACATTTTTTTTTTTAAGTTAAAAAAAATTTAAAACATGAATAGCTCCAAATCTTCCACTGTGAAGAATCTCTGTGTAACTTCCACATTGCAGTGAGGATGCACCATGGCAGAGAAGACCCAGTCAGGCAGAAATGGAGTGTATTCTTGGGCTGCAGCACACGCTGCCCATAAAGATGACGTACGCAAGTGAGCCAAGAGCACTTGCAAGGGAGGCAGACACCAAAGAAAGATGCTTTAAGACTTGGCTCGTCTGCCCGTAGGTTAAACTCCCTTCCAGATGGGACTGTCTGCCTTGGATGTGTGCTGGTGAATGCACAACTGAACTGAACCCATCAGAAAGCTCTCTCTTTCTCTGCCATCTGATTCTCTTCCTCACTTCCTCTGCCGGCCCGTCTCTCTCCCATCCATGACCTCTGCCAATGCCAAGGAATTGAAGCTGACTATGAATTCACGCCCACAGCCCACCTCAAAAGTAAGATGTAACAAGCAAAATGAGAACAGAGTCGAGTTTATGCTGGTCCTGTCCTGAAGGTAAAAATTTGGGTGATGTTTTCACATTACAAACGTGCCACACTTTTTCCAAAGTGGGGCTGAAAATGGGAAATTGTTTTCCAAGTGTATTCAGGCCAATAATGAACGAGAATGGGTTATCCACTTATAAGTTGTTTATGCAAACAAAACTACCTAGATTTGGAAAGCCTTGCCAAAGAACAGTTTTGGAGTCCCAAGTGAACGTCAAGAGAGTGACCTTTAAAATAAGAAGGTTCTTCAACAGCAAGTTTAAATGCTGAATTGAGACTTCAAAGGATCAATTGATAATGCATGTGTTATGGCCACTAGTTGAGTTACCAAGAGTTGACTGAATTAACAGAGAAATTGCTAAAGATGTCAAAGGCCCTCCTTGGAACGTCTTATCATTCCAAGGCAAGAGTCCGGAAATGGCCAAGGGCCAGGAAACCACAGCGATGGTGGAAAGGTGTAAGCTTGAAGCTTCCAGAATTTTCAAAACCGTGGTAGAACTTAGTAACAAAACATATCTCATAACTACAAAGGCACTATGAAAAGATGGCATGTTCTTAATTCCTAAAGGAGCCTCGGCATAACCTTGATAACAGTAGCCTCTAAAAGGGAGGTATCGGGGCTTCTCTAGGGGTCCAGTGGCTAAGACTCCATGCTCCCAACGCAGGGGCCCTGAATCTGATCCCTGGTCAGGGAACTGGATCCTAAAGGCCCACACTAAGACCCAGGGTGGCCAAACAAATGTTTTTTTATAAAGGGAGGTACTGTCGTAGCACAGCGCATTAAATTTCCAAATAAAAACTATCCAAGAACACTGAGGCAAAGAACGTGGGTGTCACAATGTTCAAAAGAGTCCATCTGCTTATCAGATTACAGTTCAAGGAGACAGATTCTAATTTAAAGATATTGGGGACCTGAGAAGACTGATCAGAAGCTATTTTCCTGCAACTGAATTTTCTGTAGAAAGGAGGAGCCAAGAAAAAAAAATAGCAACATAGGTCCTGCTCTTATACATATATAAATATATTAACACGTGTAGACTCAGGCTGGGAAATCGGTACTTTCTCACTTTCAAGGTAAGAAAAAAGTTACAACTGCACATACATCAATTGAGCTTTCAATAGCAACAGGATCTCTTTTTAGAAGTATTTTCGGAAGAACATTTCCAACCAAATTTGTAGAATAAGCAGTCTTACAAATCGACTGCTTGCATTTGAGTTGGTGATAAATTGTTTTTTGCCGTTTTGTGTCATTTTCAGCATTGGGTCCAAATTCATAAATGTAAAGGCAGTTTCGGCTTTCCTAGAGTACAGGTATCTCAAACGATACATTCGTGCCTCTAGAAGAAGCCTCTCCATTTTCGTTTTTAGCTGCAGATTTACCTTCCAGGAAAAAACTGAATAGTTTCTTCCTGTTCTGTTCACTTCATCAAAGTCCAATAAAGGAATTAAATGAAGCGACAGTATTATATACTGTTACCTAGATCTTGACCTAGTAATGGATTTGATATCCTTCTTGTCGTCATCTAATTTCTTGTCCTCGGAAGATTTCGTGTCTTGCAGGTTTTCGTCACCCTCGTCGTCGGATTTGATCTCAGAGCTGCCGGAGGAGACACTCTGGCCCTGCAAGCCTGGTGGCATGCCTGCAGACAAAAAAAAAAAGAGAGAGACCAGGTGACACACCCACCAAAGCCTCGAGGCGCAGACGCACGCACCCCAAGCTGCAGGGCTGCAGGCTGTTCATTTCAGACCGCCCAACTGTGTGATCTGTCACTTTCCTCATCATCTTTGGTGAAGTTTCAAAAATGCACCTGCAGAAACAAGTTATCCCTGCATTGGCTCTGAGGTTAAATTCTATTTTGCAATCTTTTGGAGTAGATGGTAATTTCACTGTCTACAAAACATCAACTTAATTGCAATGAAAATCATAATCATGAAAATCACACACCTCAATGTTCTGATTAAGAACCCAAGTAAATATCAGCTATTATATTGAGTTTCTTCCATATGCAATGGTTTAATAGAAAAATGTCCTTAAAATATAATTCCCAGGGAGTACGCTAAATACGTCCAGTCAAGACTTCAATAGATACCCTAATGATATTCTGAAATTAGGCTTCTCTTATCCTCGAGGAGTAATCAGTGTTTAAAAATGGTACATATGGAAAGCAGCTCAATGAAGACATTTCTAGCTCTTCTACTGCTCAACTTTCTAAGATCACAATATATTTTAAAACGTGGCCCAAATGCAATCATCTATTTCTAAGGTAGAAAGAAGCATGTCTATTCAGTATTTCCTTCCATCTGTAATCTATGGGGTCCAGAATCTTGTCCCTCAAAATCTGATCAGGGGACCAGGAGTATGCTTATCCCCTAGAAGCCCATTAGAAATGCAGAACCCCAGACTAACTGAATCAGAATCAGCATTTTAACAACATCCTCAGGTCATGCTTGCACACAATAAGAAGGGTTGACCTAAGACAAAGAAAACCCAAAGGCTCTTTAAAAGAAAGGGCCATCAAAGTCTGACTATTCGGATAAAAATGGGCAGGCATGCCCACATACAGTTAACACTCAGATTCTTATAATGCTTAATACTTGGACAGATGCTTACACATATTCATTCTTTTGGCACCGTTAGCACGTTTTATTCTCAGTGTGAGGACAACGAGGTATTACAAAAGCATCTCTTGGTCATAGGGCCAGCCAGTTGCAGAGGGACCTGGGACCCAGGTCTTGCTCCTGTGGCCCAGCCACCTGGGGTCTTGGAAAGCCGAAAGGAGTCAGGGGTATGGTGCAGTCAGGACAGGGCCAGATGACTCATCTGACAGAGTCCCATTTTTGAAATGTACCTACATTTCCTTCCATCTTAAGCAACAAAAACCCATTTCCTTCCTTCCTCTTCATTTGGAAACATCACTGTCAGGCTACAACTAACCACATTAAAGGATCTGGATGAGAGCAATGTGGAAATAGCTAAAATCACATTTCCTCTCATCAGTATCTGGTCTCATCCCCTGCTGCAAACAGGAGCAGGGTTTCAGAGGACGCTGGAGGAAAACAGTTACCGAAGAAACACAATTAGCCATCGACATTCGAAAGCCTTTCCCATTTCCTTACCATCTTGTTACCGAAACAGCTTCGTGGTTATTGGCCAGTGCTTCCTGGGGGATGAATGCCAAGGAGGCACCGCAGGCACACGGGGGCTACTGTTTCAGGGAGATGAGACGGGCCCCCTGAGACAGACCTACCTCTGTAAGGGTCCTGGGGTGGGTTCAGATCAGGGGAGGTTGCCGACTGGACAGGTAGCTGCGGCACCGGCACCTGGTTCGGAACGAGAGAGTGGCTGCCTCGCAGGGCCACGCCGTCTTCACGATGGGCCCCGACCTGAAAGAGCCAGAGGGACCGCGGAGGTAAGTGGGCATCAGAGGTGCGACCGCAGGACCCCAAGGAAGGAAGACCAGCCTTTGAAAACAAGACTCCCCAGTGCCTTTCACTAGAGGGCGCTGAAGGACCACACATGCAGCTAGAGTCCTCGGCGGAAGAAAAAAAACACTTAACGCTCAGTAAGATGCCGTGCTGTACATCCAGTGACAAATATGGCAGAGGAGCTCAGGCAGGTAAAACGTCAAATGGTCTCCCAGGGTGCTGCGGTGGAGCGTACTGATTCGTACCCATCTGCCTTCTATCATGTCCGCCAACAGATCTGACAATTATCTTAATGCCCATATGCTTAATTGTGGGCTTCTCAATTCCCCCATTGCTATCGGAAATCCTACAGGAATTTCAATTTGGCATTCGACTTTCATTTCAGGGGATAAGATTCTCAGGCCTGCCATGTTTTTCTTTTTTTTTTTTTTCCATAATGCCAGCTAAGCCTCTGACAGCGGAAGCTACGGCAGTATGGGACATAGCCCCTGCTTGGTACAAATATAATAAAGTGTCACCTGGCTTTCCAAAACTGGCAGCCCGTTCCAAATTAATGTTTACTGTATTTCATCAGCCGCTGAGCTCCAAATCCAAAGGGGGACCGTTTCTGCCAATGCCACCATACCGGAAAATGTACCAATAAAGGTTTTATTAAACACACCAGTAATGCCATCATTGCCATGCAAAGATGTTTGGACATTTTTCCATTTTTTTTTTTAACTGTTCTGATCCTAGATAGACACCATATTGTAAACACTCTCGATGACTCCAAGAATAAAATTATAGAGTACAGCATGATGACTTGGTCTGGAAAAAAAAAATACTGCTGAATTTTTTATTAACTACTACTACCTACTCTGGGGTCCAGAGATGTTGAACCTATGGCATTGAGACAGCAGTAGCTGACTTTTATAGTGAACGCCTTCAAGTAAGACCACTGAGCATGTGGAAACCAAGAGGAGTGTGAGTCAAGTTTCACCGGCATTCCACGTAGTTACCGGTTAGTGTACTGTCAGGTGAACAGTGACGCAGGACTGTGGGTCTAACACTAAAGGTATCTCTCCACGAATTTACGCTGCTACGAATCAAAGACTGCACATCTTCCCCCAATCCACAACTGAAAACCACAAAGCAAAATCTTCCCTCTTGCTACCCAGTGTTTTAAAAGAGTATTTCCGCAAAATGCAACAACAGTAAGAATCTGAACTGCAACAATAAAATGCACAGAACCAGATGAAGCACGTGCTATCTCAAGACAGCCTAGTATGAAGTGCCACCTTTACAGACTCCAAAACAATGCAGAAGATAATAATACAGGGGGCAGGGGGAGGACCATATAAATCATACCAACTGCTGAGATTCAAAATACAGCAAGAAGAAAACCGTTATACAGAGAATGCATAAACAACAAGGTCCTACTGTATAGCACAGGAAAATACATTCAATGTCCTGTGATAAACCATGATGGAAAAGAACATGCAAAGGAATGTATATACATATGTATACATTGGACAGAGAAATTAACACAACACTGTAAGCCAACACCACATTTTTATAATTTTTTAAATTTGAAAATAATTTTTTTTTTAAGTTAAAACAAATTACAGCCAGAAGAGCACAGGATTTAAGGACTCAGGCGCACCGGGAAGTTTAGACGCATGTTGCAGCTGAGAGATCTGGGGAGTTTCCTGCTGTCTGTCCTCTGGGTGCCTGTGTCCCTCCCCAGAGCAGTCTGGAAGGTGGTTAGTTCCTATTGATATGTGGGTGCTTCAAGTATATTAAGAACCTGATTTTCTTCCAAGACAGCTACTCCATCTCCTCCACAAGTTGGCCTCCTTGGACATTGCAGCCACTGGTCCTGGATTTAACCTCCAGAGCTCCGTGGTGTAAGCGTCAGCCCTTTTCACATACTGAGCACTACCGCCACGCCCCTCCTGACTTGCACCTGTAACTGAAGCCTGGCCTCTCGCAGGCAGACCGTGCCCACCCAGTTCCCTGCAGCCGTTTCTCACCGTCTATGTTTTCATTTCCCTTTCATACCACAGAGTGATAGCTTTTTCCCACTTTTATATTTGTGCAATTAGAAGACTGATTCAGTCAACGACTATCCTTTCATTCTAAGATGTCAACTTGCAAGCATGGATTTTACAGGCCCTGATCAAATGGTAGCTCTTTAGCTAAGACCGTTATTCAGTGTAACCTAAATAATTATCCAACTGCTGATTCATAGTTACTGGCCTTCCCAGTGGATTACATTTCTTTCCACAAAGGATGAGTCTAAATTGGAATCACTGAAGGTAACCACCAATCTGAGTATGGTGGAGATTCCCATACCCTCCTTCTATTTTAGAATCATTCTATTAAAACCCTCAAGCCTTCTTTGTGGGCAACTGAGATGCAATTCAAGGTTAAGACATTGCTTTTCAATTAAAACATATTCAGTTATTAATCCTGAAATTTCTTTTTTTCCCTTCTAGGTCACGTTTAGTTTTTAAAAGAACCCACACCCAATGACCTTCTATTTTCTCTGCCTCAACTATTATGATAGACAGCATAACTAAGTGAAAATTAACACAATATGAGAGTTAAAAATATGTAGATTCTAACTGTAACTGGTTTCTTTACTTGTTATATAATCTTGGGTAAGTTACTCAAACCCAAAATGGAGAAAATAACATTGGAACTGACAGTGAATAAACCTCAGGTTTATTGCAAGGAGTAGCAGTATGCAAGACAGCTGGTACACAAACGTGCACAACAATTACTGATGCTAGGTGTTCAGCTGAAAATACGTGCTCACTACACGTAAATAAGAGTCTGGGTAGTTTAAGAAACCTGAGAAGTCGAGCTACTTTCACTTGTGATCCTCTTTGCACTCTAGGTTGTTCATATCCATTTGGTTTTAAATCTTTCTCCTGCAGAATGACAGCAAAATCTTAAATGATCTATAAACACGTTTGAGAAGGTGGTGGTTCTGACTAGACTTTGGCTTTTATCCACGCATATTACCTAACTTTAATTTTCTAAAGATCACCTTAGAGCCCCTGAAATAATACATTCTTTTTCATAAAGGAAGTTGAAAACATTATCTGTGATATTAGAAGGTCTCTCTTGTAATATATTTCAGGAACAAATGGATCAATAATGATAGGTCTAGATCCATGGATCCATCTAATCAGCTTGACTGATTCATTCCATTGCCTGTGTCTATGGAATAATACTGCAGTTTGAAGAATTAGCTTTGCTCTGCTTGCTTCCTTGGCCACAGACAGCATTTCCTAACCCTATTTACTTCTCCCTCAGAAACATTATTTCTGGTCACATAAGAGACAAGGAAAAAAACCACAGTGGATGGCCAGCACAAACCCATCAATAGAATAACTCAGAAATAGATGGTGAGACCAATACTGCCATCTGTATATATGAGAGTCAGGATTTGCCCACTTACAAATATATAATGATGTAACTAGAAAAAAAGCAGATCCCTTTAACCTACAAATCAATTCTAAGGATGGCACCGAGAAAATCCATATTTCATTAAAGTCCTATTTTGAGAACCTTTTCATCTAGATAAGCAATGAAGTTAAAAGGCAGCCAATGAAAACAGTTTTATCAATACTGATTGTAAATTTTTTACAGTCTTTAACAATAGAGTCTTCTTACAGTCACATACCATATGGTTTTAGATATATCTATGCTAAAAGTAGAAGACAGAACAAAAATATAAACTTTATTCAGTAACTGCTAATTGATCAGAGCGTATATTTATTAATTCAGCAAATATATCCTAATCTAGCTGATGCTGGTCATTCTGGAAGTTGCTGGGGACGCGTGGTGAATAACTTAGATGCGGGCCCTGGCCCATGCGGGGCTTACAGCGATCCTTGGTGGAATTTTCATGGAGTGATCAGTTTACTGCAGTGATTTTAAGAGCAAGGACCAGAAATTCATTCCGCCTTGCTCAGGTAAAAGGAGATTTAACAGGAAGATTTCTTTTTTTTAATTTCATTTATTAGAGGATAGCTGTTTTACGACGCTGTGGTGGTCTCTGCCACACATCGATGTGAGTCGGTCATCATTATACACATATCCTCTCCTCCTGAGCCTCCCCTGCCACCTTCATCCCTCTAGGTCATCCCACAGCACCCGGCTGGGCTCCCTGTGTTACACCCCCGCTGGTTACCTACTTCACATGCAGCGTGTACACGCGAGAGCGACGTTCCCACGTCGCCCCGCCCCCTTCCCCCGCAGCGTCCACGAGGCTGTTCTGTATGCTGTGTCTCCATTTCTTCTCTGTAAATAGGTTCGCCAGTACCATTTTTCTAGATTCCATATACGTATTTGTTAATACGGCATACTTGGTTTTCACTTTCTGACTTATTTCACTCTGTATAGCAAGTTCTAGGTTTATACTCTTCATTAGAATGGACTCAAATTTGTTCCTTAGGAATAAGACTACCATACGACCCAGCAATCCCACTACTGGGCACATACCCTGAGAAAAATCAGACTTCTAAAAGACACATGAAGCCCTGTTCCTGGAGCATTATTTACAACAGCCAGGACATGGGAGCAGCCGAGATGTCCATCGACAGACGGCTGGACACGGATAAAGAGGTTGTGGTACACAATGGAATATTACTCAGCCATAACAGGAAGACTTGGTGACTGAAGCTCAGGGCCTGGGGAACTCCTGGGACCTAAGGCCATCCCTTGTCCCCCAGGGCTATCCCAGCCTCTCCCACCTCTGTTGGTACCTCTCTCTCTGGCTTCTGCCCACTCAGGACTGCACCCTGGACTCTTCTTTCACAGGAGCTCCCAGTACATCCTTCCAGGTTCTGAACCTGCCCCTAACTCCCTCTTTGTTTTAGTATTTCTGAGTTCAGAATGCTGAGATCATCTGAGGGCCTGGCTCATCATTCTGAAGCAGATGTGGACCATCCCATGAACAGGCCAGCCTGGAACCAGATGTCCACCTCCCTCAGTCTGGCTGGGCATACCCGAATGTCCAGAGGTAAGGGATCCGCCTGCCAATGCAGGAGACACGGGTTCCATCCCTGGGTCAGGAGGATCCCCCGGAGAAGGAAACGGCAACCCACTCCAGCATTCTCGCCTGCAGAATCTCACGGAAAGAAGCCTGGTGGGCTACAGTCTATAAGGTTGCAAAGAGTCAGGATGACTGATTCAAGTTAGCACACACACATATATACATACTCACACATGCATGCGCACGGAGGAGGGAGCAGAGTTTAGGGATAAACGGGGTTACTCCTAGAGTTTTCATTTTAAGACTCTCTCTGTGTCTCTGTGTGTGTGTGTGTAGATGCAGATAGGAAATCACTTTTATCATAGAGGGGAAACCATCATAGTCCTCCAACTCAAGCCAAGGCCAAGATGTCTTAACTAAGTTACAAAATTTAATAGCTGCCACGACTCCTCCAACATAAACAGATTTAAAAGATATGCAACTTCAAATGAGGTGGCTGCTGGCAAGGCTGTTTTTATGCGGGGATGCTTGTAGAGTGCCCTGGTAAATATCCTTCTCCTATCCTCGCGCTCACAACAGACATCACAAACAAAAAAGGCATTCAGTGTTTCTGCTCTCTTTGTTTCCAGGGAGTATTGTGAAAGTAATTATTCTGTTGTATTTAAGAGGCCTATTGCATGGATGGGAAAATGTATTAAATTTCATTTGGCAGTTATTCAATCCTTGTTAATGTTATCTCCAGCGATAACTGCTTCAAAACAGGCTTTCAGACCTCAGTTCCTTCTCCTCTACCATAATCCTTCTAAAAGAGTGTAGGGGGGAACTTTAGGAAACTTGTCATCAGGTTTTAGATCCAGAGATAATGACACAAAACCAGAAATGCTGTTAGAAACATTTTGGTATTTCAAAATGCAAGTCTGTAATTAATGGCATCATGTTCAAAAATCTCCTTTTGACAGAGGTGTTTTTTAGAAAGAAGGAAAATAACAACAAGAGATGGGCCCAGAAAAAAAGTCCTGGTAACTTTTACTTTTCTCTCTTTTAACTTTCTCTTGGTTTGCCATAATCATTAAAAAAAAAAAAAAAAAGTTGATGGGCTTTTTACTGTAATTAGACACCCATTGACAGAGAAAACAGTTTTGGTGTCTGAACTGTAATCTCCTCATGAAATATCAATTATACATGACAGTCAGAGAGTGCTAGATTTCAGTTTCAATTATCTTGCCAGATCTGTGTCATAACAGAGGAAAGCAAACATTTTCTCAAATGTGCAAAAAATACCATTGAGTCCAAAAGGGGCATTTTTTACAGAGGTGGGAAGTGGTCTTGCAAACTTTCATAGCTCACGATGAGAACTCGGAAGTTCATGAAGTAGCAGTGGTAGATATTGAGAAACAGTATCAGAGGCACTGAATTCTGTAGAAAACGAGAGTAGGCTCTGCAAACCAACTCTTTCGTGTGAGAAAGCTGTGGCATCTGGGAGACCCTTCAACCACAAATATAATTTCCACGTTCCTCAGTTTTAAAAAATTATCAGACGATTTTTAAAAATTCATGTGCTTACACACTGAAAGGACTTTTCACTCAAGTCAGATCTAGATTAAATTCTTTAGTTTGGATCTCGATTCTTAAAATGTTCATTGGGAGAAAACCTAATTTTCTTTAAAAAAAAAAAAAAAAATTTTTTTTTCCCCTCCCCAGAAATCTCACAGCTTCAACTATGCTTTATCCGAAAACGGAAGGTATTTCTTACTGGGCAATTCTTGGAAATGAATTTAACGCTTATTCCCCAGATGATAAAATAACATTCAAAAGGATTTAGCATGATCTAAACGACCCTGACCTTGGCAGTGTTAACCTGTCACGGGGTCAGCCAAGCTGAAACTCTCATGATGTCCACCAAAATGGTTAAAAACAAATGATTCTGTGATCGAGTTTGAGAAATGCAAATGGCAGTTATGTGATTTCAGTTCATCTTTTTTTTTTCCTTAACTCATAAGTTTCAGCTATTAAAACTGTTTCATTTCTCTCCTCTGTATCCCCACCCTCTGCCCCCAATACTTTACATCACTTTCCTACACCGGAAACTAGAACTGGACGCAGCCCATCAGGCAGGGGACCCCGGGGGGTGGCTAGCAGAGTCCATTCTGTCCCTTCCTGGCCCCGGGGAGCAGTCAGTAAGCAGGATGGAGGGAACTAATCCAAGCCTAGTGAACTAAGCCCACATAGCACAGAGATTATGGTGCAAATTTGCAGTTACTTGTAAGCAGCTTCTTTCGCTAGTCTGAAGGAAAAGACAACTGGACACTTGATACGTATCGGAATTTCCGGTCCCTGCAGAATAAACACACCTGTGTCAGGCTGCCTGGCACACAAAGTGCTCTGTAGCTGGCCCAAGAAGCCTGTTACTAGGGGTTTGTCCTTAACTAACAGGTTTCATTTAAAACATTTTTTAAAATTAATGTTTATTGGAGTTTAGTTGACTTATAAAGCTGTATTAGTTTCTGTTATATGGCAAAGTGAATCAGTTACATGTACACATTTACCCACTCTTTTGTAGAGTCACAGATGCAGGCAACAAGCAAGGTTACCAAGGGAAAGGGGTATAAACTGGTAGACTGGACTGACATATACACACGGCTATATATACAAATAATGAGAATCTACTGCACGGCACAGGGAACTCTACTCAGTACTCTGGAATGACCTCTACAGGGAAAGAACCAGGCCTTTATGTTTAAAATGCTTTTCTTATTATGCAAGTAACACCTGCTGATTGTAACATATTTGGAAAAGCAGTGCAAGTGTAAAGAAGCTTGTGTAACAAAACATTTCTTCCCCATCCCTTCTGAAATACTCAGCTTGTAAATGCTGTATCCTCTGCCCTTGGGCCCTTGCATATCAAGATTCTAGCATGGCTTTTCACTCTTCTATGGATTAATAATACCTTATGCTTCGGGGTCCTTCACCTGGACAGCAAAGGAATGTGCTGGTACCCCTGTTCTTAAATTTCTTCATTCCCATCTTCAGTTGCCTGCTTGGGGCCTCTCGTTTGCTGCCTTCACTCCCACATCCCCAAGGCCTGAGCTAAGCCTTCCATCTTTTGTCCCCCGGGACAGAAGGGCTGGTTCCCGCCCCGGACCCACTTTTATTTGCCCCACAGACCCCCTTACTCTCATTCCTCCTAGTCTGCCTGGGTCTCCAGGACTCTCAACATCTTATTGGATCTGGAGAGGGCTCTCCCCTAACTGTTAATGATGGACATCACTCGAGGCCACTGTCTAGTAGGGCAGGGCATACGCACCAAGGATGTTGTTTGGCCGCTATGCACAAAGCCTACACCTCTTCTGAAACGTAAGCGCCCCACAGGCAAGCACGGGTCCTTGTACATAGGACGGTAGTACCACAAGGTGCAGTTACGTCCTTCCTAAACGGTCAGGGCTGACACCAATGGCATATATCCTGTGAGACGCTCTGAAATCTAAAAGCTTTTGGTATTGCTGAATACAGGTTTAGCCGTTTTCTATAAAAAAAAAATAAACATTTCATTTAATTCAAAAGGCCTTAGGAATGGCTATTATGTATATGCAAGCCACTGCAGGAAAAAATGATAAAAGATAGATGTGTGTATTACTTCGTAGCCTCTTACATCTTAACAGCGGATTAATATAAAAAATACTATATAAGGCAAAATAAGATGAATGTCATAAAGGAGTATAAGGTCATGTAGGGTTTTAAAGGATGGAATGAGATCATATCAGATGGAGAAACCAGAGACGACTTCAAGAAGAAAACGGTATTGTAGACAGGGTTTGAAAGATGGGTGGAATTTTGATACAGATTATCTAAATATAATTAAAAAAAGAAACAACTGACATTTAATATTAATTAACATCTCAACTTTATATCAAAGTTCCTATTTTTACAACAAGAAGTGCCTATATAATATACACATATATAAAGTAGCTAAGGACTGCATACCAACCTGTTTCCATACTGTCAGATGACATATTTTGGAAAAAACAGACTTTGGTAGAGCCCTTTATAAACCTCAACGGCTCTGTTACAAAGTGAACAACACAGGGCATTCTGGACACAAACGGTCCCTCACTGTATGTGTGTATTATTGGCCCAAATGATTCACTCTTATTTAACTGCAATGAAGTCTTTCATCTCCCAGCTATACAATAATAGTTTCCATATGACCAGTGGCTCTGCTATAAATAAGATCAAAAGCAAAAGAAAGGATTTAATAAAAGAAAATGACATTAAGAGTAGCATTAAATCGGGGGGGGGAAATACCAATATCCAGCTCTTTTTTTTTTTGAGAATAAAGCTCTACAGAGTACTAAGCAACTTCCCCCAATATGCCATGAAAAGGCATTTACAAGCAGCAGGCATGTGCAGAATCCATTTGCCTAGGACTCAGAGTGGCAAAGATTAATTTGGGGGATGGGAGGGGGGGCAGTGGGGCAGGGGGCGGGAGAACACCCCCGCGCAGAGACAGGCTGAGAACAGGTACCAGCCTCAAGAGCCAGCTTCACAGGGCAGAGTTCAAGGGAACATGTCAGGGGCAGACTTGCACTGGTTTCTCTGGCCTCTTCTCTTGTTTTATGGAGATGGGCTTTTTGGTAATCCTGAGTTTCTCAGAGAGTCATAACATTGCTCAACCCTAGGACTTGAGTTCTGAGAAAGGAAGTTTTTTTTGGCAGTGCACAGTGATTTGATATGAAGAGCCAACTTCCCAAACAAATTTTCTTCTAGTTCTTTAAAAAAAGAAAAGAAAATTACAATGTTAATCTCTATCCCCGACTGGATAAACAGCTGCTAATAACCGCCAGCTCCCAGGGGAAGAGGTCGCTCCCTTTCATCCTCAGGCTGCTGGGCATCTGGCGTGTACGGGACTGCAGTGGTTCCATGTGTTTTGCACTTGGCCTTTTTCAAAACCGCCCCCTCCTGGTCCTGCCAATTCGGGTTCCTCTTCTGCCTTTTCCTGAGATTCGCCTCTGTGAACTTGGAGGACAGACCCAGTTCTGGGGCTGTTTATTTGAAATGATGGTTCTTTTTACTGTGGGTGTATTTACAGAGGAAATTCAAGGGCTTATAACACCTAACGGAAGTGAAAGCCTTGGACCTTTGTATTTGAAGCCTTGGGAGGGAAACAGCCATTTCAGAGGGAGCTAATTATTCACTCGAGGGCTGGCTATGTTCAAAGATGCTCAATTTCTAATAGCGTCGCTAATGCGATTACTTTATCAGTTTGCGTCCTAAATAAAGGAACCAACTTCAACACTTTTTCCTCTAATAGGAAATACCCTGCAGAAGATTACAGGGCCGACCGGGCCCCAGAGTCCTTCTCGCTTGTCCCTGAGCACCTGCTTTTACTGGTGACCTCAGTTCTACACCTCAAGATTCAGACATTTTGCAAAACAGCTTTTTAAACAAAAACCAGCTGTTCCCCATCTAGACTACAGGGGGAAAATTTTTGGGCGGCTTATAGAAACATTACCCAGAGACGACTGTTCTCCAATAACTTTCACACACTTGCAGCTCCAAACCAGACCCGTCCCTGCGCAGAAGCTGGGGAGCAGGCAAATGTGAAATTAAAATGTGGAAATTCAACACCGTGGTTTTTGACAATACATCCAATTAAGTGCTTGAAAATGAATGTGGCTATTGTATCAGGACAATGCAAAAGATGTCATTTAACTAATATGGACAGAGCTTTTGGTTACACTCAACTTTACAGTTCTGAGTTGATTTATGGATCTAGAGGAAGCTATCATTATGCACAACAGTGAATGTCAACCAATTAGGTGGAATCCTTGCATTTCAGAAATTCAATGTTGCAGCTTCTTCCCCTCCCCCCGCCCCCAGCTTTTCACTCCTAAAGCTGCTTTGCCGAAACCCTCTTCTTACTTCAAATCCATTTTATACTTCTGTTTTCTAAGCAATGAAGATACTTTTGATTTTGAAAAAAAAAAATTACAGCCCCAATAAAAGTTAAAATAACACAACAGCCACAGGTTTTGCAAAAAAATAAAATGGCCAAGGCCTAGGCTTGGCTTTTAAACGGTGCCAAGTTGCTCCGGCATTTTCTGTTTTGGTATGAATGACATAACTGAATTACTTCATGAGCTGCTACTTTAATTCCTAAGGGTGGAAAATTCCATGAGTTAATTTAATTTGGATGTAAAAAATATACATGAAAACTCACTCTTCCTGTGGACTCCCCTGTGAAAGATGCGAGCCAGTTGCTGAGCTGCTGTGCTCCGAGGGGGGCTCCCACCCACGGCAGCCTGCCTGGCGAACCGCACCATCGCACCCTTTCCTTACTTCCATTTGCGCGCACAGGACCCCCGATGTTCTGTGTATTTTTTTGGATCCTGTGTATTCTATGGCGCTGTAATGCCCCGTCGAGCCTGACTGTTGAAACCCAATGCTGACTCTACTATGCGCTCAATGACACCTTCTCCAGGAAGTGTTCCCTGGCCATCCTGAAGGCTGGTCAAGGTCTGCCCTTCTCCCGAATCACTTCTCAGGTGACTTAACACATTATCGACCAGGGGATTTCTGCAGAAACTCACACACATGGTCAGCAATTTATGTAAGCGAATATGGAAACGTCTCTGGCAATAATGTTTGGGTAACAAAAGATGGATTAATACATCTCTGGTTACTTAATCATTCCACCCTGCATGATAGTTGGTTAGGCACACACTTGTATTACTGTCCTCCCAAGGCCTGTGGGCTCAGAAACTATCTCTCACACATTTATGTATCCCCCAAGGACCTGAAGCAGAGACAGTGCAGAATGAGTGGAGAAACATCTGTGTATTTTCTAATCTATACAATACAGATTCTTTTCAAAAAATCTGCTTTCCTGACAAAACGAGGGTAATGTTACTTTTTAAAAATGCACAGGTTGTATCTTCTAAATTATGGACAGTTTAGCACTGGCTCCAACAAATTATGAGGATAACTGCCGTCGGAAGCATTTTCCTGCTTTTTCCTCTTTTATTCAAGAGGCAAGCAAAGTCAAAGTGTGTTGAAGTCATAGAGACTGCTTTAAATGTGTTTTTGTATTTTAAAAGCAGAGGAGACAACTGCTGGATTTTATGTATTTACAGTTCATGACATGATGGTGCTAAACTCTGGAGGAAAATTAAAGAACTGGGCTTGATTTGTCCTGGAAGAAAGGAGGAAGAGACTTTTTGGGGTTTGATGGTTTGATGCAGACTGACTGTCCCATTCTAGGTCATAGGGCCTGAATTTGAGTAAAATGGGTATTAGGGGAAGAAAAAGAGGATATACCTAATTTGGACCCAGTGCTGTGAGACCTGGGCACACAAGTTGCTGGACCACCTGTCTCAGGGGGTGTTAATGGAGAGTCAGTGGTCTCCAGCCAGTAAATAGCTGGATTCAAAACCTCTTGACTTGTGCTTAAACGAATGCAGAAGTACCACATGGTGAACGCCAGGATTCTAAAACTGTTGTAACCAGTCCAAGGGCAAGAGGACTTGTCTAGATAAGTCAGACAGAAAAAGACAAATGCTGTATCTCCTCAGGAATATGTAGAATCTAAAAAATGAACTAAAAGAAATGAGAGTAGAATGGTGGTTGCTGAGGACTGGGGGCAATGACGGAATGTTGGCTGAAGGGGACAAACCTCCAGCTATAAGATGAATACGTTCTAGGGAATTTAATGTACTGTGTGCATGCTCAGTGGTTTCAGCTGTGTCTGACCCTTTGTGATCCTACGGATTGTAGCCTATCAGGCTCCTCTGCCTCTGGGATTCTCCAGGCAAGGATACTGGAGTGGGTTGCATTTTCATCTCCAGGTAATACACAGCATGCAGGCAGTAATTAACAATACTGTATTATACATTTGAAGTTGCTGACTGACAGTGGCTCTTAAAAGTTATCACCACCACCACCACTAAAAAAAAAAAATATCTGAATTATGCTTGGGAATACAGGTGGCAGGTGTTAACTATCTTTATTGTGGTAACCATTTTGTAATATATACATGGATCAAAGCGTTGTGTTGTGCACCTTAAACTTACCTATGTTAGACGTTTAATAATAGCTCAATAAAGCTGACACAATTTTTAAAAAATATATATAAAGAGAATTTCTTCAAGTTATTTTTCCTCTCTGCTTCCCCCCACCCCCAACCAAGTTTTCTTAAAGTACAATATGGATACAGATAAAACCTTTCAGTTAAGGTTGCTAATCTGCTTTCAGAAATTTTTGATAATTGTGGCGATTAGGAGAGATGGTGGAACACTACAGATAGGCAAATATCCACATTAAAGAAAAAAAAATTCAACATAGAAGCTACAGATGGATGATGTTGAAGACTAAGATCGTGGGTGAAATCCTATAACATGCGATTTAAAAGATGATTCCTAAGTGCTCTGAAAGAGAGGCAATGAGCTCTCCAATTCATTCCTGTTCCAGAAGAACAAGTCTTTCTGATAAACCTCGCTCATGGGAATGAGGCACACCTTGCATTCTGTGGTTAATTTACCAACAACAGAGCTACAGAATATGTGACTGAATGAGGACCTAAAGGAGATGTTGGAACAGACTAAAGGCTGCTGTATGAAATTTAAAGGCATTACGTGGAGTTCTATACTGGTACAACAAGTGTACAAAGCCAGTTGACAGACATGTGGCTGGCTGATGGATTTCTGCTGATTACAAGTGCAATATCTGGCAGCAGGATGATGACGTCATCAAATGCTGCCAATAGGATGCTGCTGAGTGGCCTTTACTGAAGATATAATGTGTTGAATGGGTTTGGAGATAGATCCATCCAAGTCCACACAGTCAAAGCTATAGTTTTCCCAGTGGTCATGTATGGATGTGAAAGCTGGACCACAAAGAAGGCTGAGTGCCGAAGACCTGATGTTTTCAAACTGTGGTGTTGGAGAAGACTCTTGAGAGTCCCTTGGACAGCAAGGAGATCCAACTAGCCCATCCTAAAGGAAATCAACCCTGAATATTCACTGAAAGGACTGATACTAAAGCTGAAGCTCTCATACTTTGGCCATGTGACGCAAAGAGCTGACTCATTGGCAAAGACCTGGATGCTGGGAAAGATTGAAGGTGAGAAGAGAAGGGGACGACAGAGGATGAGATGGTTGGATGGCATCACTGACTCGATGGACATGAGCTTGAGCACGCTCTGGGAGATGGTCAAGGACAAGGAGGCCTGGTGTGCTGCAATCCAAGGGGTTGCAAAGAGTTGGGATATGACTGAGTGAATGAACAAGAACCACCACCCAAGCCTGCTGATGATTCCCTGGGCACTGTGTTCAAATTTTGAGATTCTACACACTACAACGTCCCGGGGGTAAGGGGAGCATTCTTTTTAAACTGGCAAGAATGTGGTGGAAAGTGACAGAGTCAGAACTTTTCTTTAGGATAAATATTTGAAGATACAGATGTCTAGCCTTAAGAAAAAAAAAGATCAGACTGTCTTCAAACAGTTGAAATTTACTCAAGTATTTGTTGAGCTGATTTACAGGTCACTCCAATGGGCAGAAAAATAAAACCTTCACATTTAGGGATATTAATTTGGGCTGCACATAAGGAAGAATTTTCTACAGTTTGATGGAAATGGGCTTTGTGGTCATTTAGAGCTACTCAGCCTTGGAGGAAGGAGGCTGATGGAGAATTGTTCACTGCTTAGCAGGGAATTTATAGAGGGACATTTATAGATGGAGATGACCCCTTAAGGTCCCTGAGACTGTGTGGTAAAAATTGCTTAGAAATGAAGTATGTGCTCAAATACACACAGAAACTTATGGAATGAAAATCCTTGAAAACCCAAGAGGAATAAGGTTGAAGATGCCTAAATCTCTAGGGATCAGAGATTTGTTGAAGAGGTCCATGTCGAAACAAGAGTTTTCTGACCACTGCTACTTCCATTATGATGAACCAATACACGCTGCCCATGGAATCACATCAGTGCCCGATGAACTCTCCTGTTGCCAAAGCTGAGTGGCAGAACTAGATAGCAACATGGTGCAAAGAGCCAAGGGGCAACTAAAGAGTTTTCTTGGATTTCGTTAGTTAATAGAACATATGTATTATTAACACCAGCCACAGTTTTGAAATTGCTACAGCACTGGGTGGAGAGGAAGCTGACTGCGGCGGTGTAATCTTTAGTACAGAGAGTGCTGGTCCCGCTGCTGGCTTGCCTGGTTTCTAATCCTAGCTCGGCCATTAACCAGACAGCATCCATACTTGAGTCACTTCCCCTTTTGGGGCCTCAGTCTTCTGCAGTAAAATAAAAGTAACGGGCTAAGTGACTTCCGTGGTGCTTTCAGCACCTAAAATTCAGTGGTCCTAATTCTTAAGAACTGTGAAAGCAGAACTAATGTAAACTGCTTATCCTCTCAAGTCCTGAGTGGTAAAAGCTCTCATATGTGTTTAGTGTCAGTGAAATTAAAAGGTGCTTCTTCACCTAATGACTGTTCTTCTGATAAATTCTTTGTAATCCAAAGTCACACTAAAAACATCACTGAAAAGCAGGAACACAGGCTAAGACAGGCTTGTAGCCGTCGTTTCTGAAGTGTGTGCTGCAGTCACCTAGGAGTCTAGCACGAGGCCGCAGGTGATGCGGTGGAGAACAGGTGTGGGGGGGTGAGTTTCACAGGGCCCCCCCACCCCTCAGTCATCCCGGGCGACTAGGTCCTCAGGAGATGACTGCTCCTACCAAGCGACAGCCGTGATTCAGAGCTGGGCCCCCGCTCTCCTGTGAGTCTTAGGACACTGCTGCAGCAGCCTGTTTTTAAATATATATCCTATCCTACGAGACTGGGACCCCCCTGATGGTAGAAACCACGTCTTAGCATAGAGCCTGGAATCTGGTAGGCTCTAAGTCATTTACCAATGACTTGGTAATTGTTTTTGAAATGAATAGATGGGCTTTAAGCAAAAAGGGTCTGGGAACCACACTAACATGATGTTTTAATCGTATAGGAGCTTTTCAGCTGAGTGATACCACCATTGCTGACTCTACTGACGGAGGAGTCAGGAGAGGGGAACAGAGCCACATAAAGATATTTTTGATGTGGGTTTCATTCTTGTTCATTAACAGAGGAGATGAGGTCATCTGAAAGACTTGTTTTCAGGGCTCATTTGTGGATCTGGATACTTCATGAGTAACAGACAGACATATCTTGAAAATGGCCATTTCAATAATTTATCACAAATCCAGTGATTTAGGTTTTTGATTTAGATCAAATCTGATGATCAGAATTGATCTCTGAGGCACAGAAGGGACTGATGTCTGGATAAGAGCTTCTAACCAGGATAGTGATGAACCCAGCTGCTTCTTTGTTTTCCCAGGTTCTGAAATTTCTGTTTTGATTCCCTTAGAAAACTGGCAGGTTAGTAAGAAAAATAACTTCATAATTTAAACTGTACTACTCTGACCACTATGGTAAGGAGAGCTCATACCTTTGACCACTTAGCACAGATGCCTTGATTTAAGAATAAGCACTTAAATGGGAAGGAAATCCAAAAAGAGGGGATATATGTGTATGTACAGCTGATTCACTTTGCTGTACAGTAGAAACTAATACATTGCAAAGCAACTAGACTCCAATAAGCATTAATTAAAAAAAACCCTTTACAGAGGATAAACAAAAAAAAGTGTTTAGACAATGTGGGGTTTAACCTAGCATGCTCCCACATTGGAGGAAAGCTCTTTACCTTTACAGGTAGGTAGAGAGCTGCTCTGGGGAACTGGCCACAAGATATCTAGAAACTTCTTTCTTGTTGACCAACATTTAAGATTTAAAAATTGTGAATTCCAACCACACAAAATTAGTTCTTAAAAGGTGTAACTATAGAACTATAGATCTTGTCTGAGGAGTGCTCATAACTGTAAGATACAGCACAGAAGTTAGAGTCAATGTCCCCAGAGTTTCAGTCTAGCTTCCTGACTTGAGACTAACTACTCAACCTTCCAAGTCCTGCCTTCCCTTGTGACTGCAGGGAAACAAAATGTGATACGTGTAATACATGGTACTCAAGGAATTTACAATCCAGTTGGTTAGGCAAAGTCAGATTTACAAAAGATAAATAGGGCATCCCAGGTGGCTCAGTAGTAAAGCATTTGTCTGCCAATGCAGGATATGTGGGTTCAGTCCCTGGGTTGGGAAGAGCCCCAGGAGGAGAAATGGCAACCCACTCCAGTGTTCTTGCCTGGAAAATCCCATGGACAGAGGAGCCTGGCAGGCTATAGTCCACGGGGCTGCACAGAATCCGACATGACTGAGCAACTGAGGACGCACGCAGGCACGCACCTGAGGACACACAGCTCTGCGTAAGTGGGTGAGACCAACACCTGGCCAATGGTTTGTTTCACGGTGCTATGAGAATAGGAAAGAAAATGACTCTCACAGATGGAGGTAATGAGGGAAGGCTTCCTGGAAGAGGCAGAATGTGAGTAAGAGCTTTGAGAATGAGATGGACGGAGAGAAGTGGTTAGAGCAGGCCAAGCCACACAGACACAAAACAAGTCATAGCAAGGACATTCTGGTTAAGTTCTGGTCATATGCAGAGGCTGGTCTTGCCGGAAAAATTTCTGCATTGGAATAGCAAAGCATAAGGCTTCCTGATAAATGGCTATGGGCTTAAAAATCTAGGCTAAGATATATGTCTTTATCTTGTGCATAATGGAAAGCTGGGGAAGGTTTCTGAGCAGAAAAAAGCATGGCCAAATAACATCATCTAGAAAGCCGGTAAGAATCAACATTCGCTCGAGTGTTATGAGCCATGCTGCTGTGAAAAAAAAAAAAAAAACCCCTTTCATTATCCTAATACTTAGTAATTCACTGAAGACCTACTTCAGAACTCCAAGGAAAACATTTTATGAATCAAAAGCTAAGTACAATATGTTAGCAATTAAATGAGATAACATAATAGCCCAGGCTGAACCACAGTCCTCCCCACCACGACTGCACACTGCTGCAGAAAGAAATGCTTCTATCATCTTCCAAGTGATCAAGCCATTTTGTTTTGATTTTCGGAAGGCAGGGAGAGAGGGAACAGGGAGGGGACGGAGGTCAAGAGAATTCAAAGCTATCTGTTCTTTAATCAGAAGGAATTATTAAGGAGAGTTCTAAAGGAGATTTGCTCAAAACAAAACCAGCCCCGGGATGGGTGTTAAGTTACTGCAACTCGTTTCCACTCCAGAACAACAACCGAAGGTGTGTAGCTGGGAATGAGACTCCCACCAGCCCTGGATGAAGTTTCCGGTGGATACCTCCCACTGCTACTTTATTTACTGCAGCTGGCCAACAGTTTATAGCCTGTTTCATGTATTAAAATTCAAATGTGGAAAACATTACCAGCATCCTCCTTGAATAATTTTTTTTGTTGTTGTTGTTCGGGGGGGAAGAAGGGTGCATTTTTTTTTTCTCTTCCCCTTCAACTTCCTTTTTATTGTGAAATGTATCAAATGGTCAAAGGCTAGCTTCAGACTGACTAAATTCAAAAACTATTTCCTTTGTTCTGATGCTTTTGTTTGAAAATTCATACCGGTTTGCACAAGGCAAGAAACGAAGATGAGATCTTCTGCGCGCACGTTGGGGCTCTGGGCTGAGGAGCTCAGACGCCGGGGGCGCCCTGAATATTTTTGACAAAAAAGGAGACAGACTGTAAAGGCGTCCTTGGCTCACAGGGCAGCAGGTTTTCCGGCCGTGGTTTGGGAACTGCGCTATGGATGTAGATGGCTCCGCAGTCACTCTTGATTGAATTCTAAACGTCTTCAAGAGTGAGTGTGCACCTCCCCTCATCACTGAAACTAGCAATTTTATTGCTTTGCCATCTTTTTTCCCCACCTTCAAAATCAAAGCAAAGATGCTCCTGTGTAACTCTGGCCGGTTATTTCCCCTTTTCTATTGCTGTGCAGCATTCTCTCCCCTTCTCCTCCCCCTGGGTTGGTCTAACTTCCCATCCCCAAAGATGACTCTGGTCTCCTCCTCATATCCCACCTCCAAATCAAAGAGGAGGCAATTCAAAGGTCAAATGGTTCCAAAAAAGCATCTCTGTAGAATTTATTATTTTAAAGAACCACTTAACCTACATCTGGTATTTAAGAGCAAACTTTACATATTTATGGAAAAAAGAAAAAAAACTGTCTCTGAAGGAATGCCCTGGGTGCATGCTGCATCCGTTTAACATATGCAAAACGAACACAGCTACAGAAATTAAACTATTTTTCTCTTGATTGAGAGCAGATATACAGAAATGGTTATAAGTCACAGATCTGGCTTTTAATAAAGCCAGATTTCTTAATTAAAAGCAGTATTGTTTAAACATTATAGTTTAAAGAAAGAGCTGTACAAACTGAAACCTCATATAATATGCATCCCCAGTGTATTTAGCATGTTACCTGAGGCCAAGCTAAATTAAAATCTAGATTTTCCTTTTGTTAAACTCTTAGCAACTGCCACGAATAGACAAACAATTTTTACTCAATGAGGAATTTTGAGGCTAGAGTCTAGGAAAAGCAAAAAAAAAAAAAAAAAAGATTTAGCTTTGGCATTCAAAAATATCTTTCCACGTTTTAGAAGTGAGTTCATTGCTTCTATTTATAAACCAGTATTTTTGGTTTCAAATTGGTTGCAGGTTTTCATAATATACAGCTCAGGATGGGACTCTTAATCTTTTATTAAGAGAAATGGAAAAGAGGGCAGAGGAATACTTCTGAAGAAGACAACTTAAAGAGCCTCAGAATAACCTGTGCTTATTTTGCATTCTCCTTTTGGAATCGTCTTTAAATAAGAGATGCTTAGTGATAATGGAAAACAGACCTTCATACACACAACTTTTTGAGAGCCTGTGAGGAACAAAACAGGACACTAAGGTGTTTGCTGGAAAGACAGGCATCTGTGAAGAGCAGAATTACACAGAGTCACTAACTGCTACTCATGTAAGTTCTTCGCCCATGTGGTCACCTCATATTGTCATCATTTAACACTTTATTAGGGAGATTTGCTGAATCTTATAATCACCTGAAAAAGGGATACACTCTCAAGTCCCTTCCAGAAGTAATGGGAAAAACTGCAATTTCAAGTACAATGTGGACAAATCTGCTTAAACCTTACTCAAATACTTTTTCATCAATAGGGAGTGGTACAACTACGATACACGTAATCCCACGGTCCCACATCATCTACTGAGACAGACACACCGTGCATCTCGACCTCCCACGCGCACGAAGCCGTTTCAGTCCCACCTGACTCTTCGTGACCCTATGCGTTGTAAACCACCATACTCAGGAGCACAAGATACTGATTTGACTTCTTAAACAAAAATAATAAACCCAACCAATTCACATGCGAAACCCAAGCAACGTAACATGAACCTACTTTGGGTCCTTTAGCTGAAGTCACTGCGAAGAACTGAACATACCGGCAGGGACCTAAGCAATGGATCTCCTAGGTTTATACGTAAGTGAAATGAAACGATGTATCCACACAAAAAACCTGTACACTAATGTTCACAGGAGCGTTGTTCCTAATAGACGAAGACTGAAGTAACCCAAATACCCATCGCCTGATGAATGGGCACATTTAATGTATATCTATACAATGGAATCTCAGTTCAGTTCAGTTCAGTAGCTCACTTGTGTCCGACTCTTTGCGACCCCATGAACTGCAGCACGCCAGGCCTCCCTGTCCATCACCAACTCCCAGAGTTCACTCAAACTCATGTCCATTGAGTCGGTGATGCCATCCAGCCATCTCGTCCTCTGTTGTCCCCTTCTCCTCCTGCCCCCAATCCCTCCCAGCATCAGGGTCTTTTCCAAACAATGGAATTTGGGGGGAATAAAAACTGAATGATGCTCTGATAAAGGACAAAACATATATAAACCTTGAAAGCACTATGCTAAATGATAAAAGCCCATCAGAAAGGACTACCACATACTGTGGGATTCCACGTTTAGGAAATCTCTAGAATAGGCAAGTCTAGAGTCAGAAAGGAGATTATTAGTTGTCAGGGGGAGGGACGAATGGAGCGTGATGGCTGACAGACATGGGGATTTCTCGTCGTGGGGGGTAAATTACACTCGTGGTGATGGCACCGTCTTGTGAATACATGGAGAACACAGTAAGTACACTGTAAAACTGAAATGGGTGAGTTGTAGGTTAAATTTTATCTCAATAAAGCTGTTTTAAAAAAAGACAAAGCTGCAGCAGTGTTATTTGAGCTAGAAATTCTAATTCTGCATGTTAACTAGCATCCCCGAGTTTCACCCCATCCCTTACCATGAGTGAGTGTCTGTTGGCGGAGAGAAGACCGGTTCCATACCCTGAGGCCAGACCACCCATTGCTCCGTTGTGAGAGGGTCCGATGATTCCGTGCATGTCGCCGTGACCTCCAGGCATGGCTGTGGACGGGCCCACCGCGTGGTTCCGGAGGACGTGAATGGCGTCGTCCAGTCTTTCTAAACGATCTTCAATTCGGCTTTGCTGTTGGTTGATAAGTGATGTGAAATTTGATTCAGTTCCAAGTATGGATATAGATTACAGAAGTAAAACCCGAGTTGACATGAACCATATTGTGGATTTCTGAATAAAATTTATTTTCCTTAAAATCATAATAAAAGTAAATGATGACTTTCCCAGAAAATGGGTGAAAACTGTTAATACTATAATTATTTTTTTGTGAACAAAGTCAGTAATTCTTCCGGGACATGGTAAGTATATATGTTTTACTATACTGCATTACCTTGAAAGAACTGAGACTTACTTTAGCAAAGAAAAAAAAAACATTTATTGAATTTAAGGAACATCCTGGCAGGCACTGGTTAAAGATTTTAAAAAATTAGCAATGGAAAGGTGCCCTATTTATAGTTTCCCAATTAAATTATCTCCTTGAAGGCATATTCCCTGGGTTTCCTGAGTCACATGACACAGTGCTAAGTATCAAATCAGGGACAGGTAAACGCCTATAGACTAGTTTCTTATTGAGTACTAACAATTTTTAACTGGGTTTCTTGCCTTCTATCGATTATTACCTGTGTGTGTGTGCGCACATGTGTGTGTGTGTGTTAGAGGGAATCAGAGCCTCAAAACAGTTGAAGAACAAAACTGCAAAAATTCTGTCAATCAAAGTGGTAGATTTCAAGACTGAAGAATTATAAAGACATGAATGAATTGCTCACCGGGAGCTTCTAATTTATTTCAAAGCCCTTACTATAGTAGAGAACTCACTACTCTTATACAATGAAAAAACCAACTGATCTTTTCATCCCAGCCATTAGGATCCGAGTTTTCCACAACTAGATAAGCCTACATGATAGTTTTTGGTGAATAAAATGGTCATGGAGATGTGTATGTATTTTTTTTTTTTCCCCAGTGTGACCAATAACGATACCAAACAACCATCTCCAGGGTGCACTTTAAAAGATACCATCTCACTGAATCCTCATTCTACACATGTAAGCAAACAGGAAAGACATTATTATCCCTTCCAACATAGACATGCAAATGAGGCTCCAAGAAAACTAAGTCAATTAACTGCTCAACACCATACTGCCAGGAAACGGTGACCTCAGGGTGACAACCCTGAGTCTTCAATTCTAGTGCATCTTTGTGCTAGATCATGCTAGAATCCACTCTGATCTCTGATGGGCTGTGCAAGCAGAGATACCAGCTCTCCGGCATGAGAAAAACGATTTCTAAATTATTCCCCACTGACAGGAACAATGTATGTCGAATACAATCAGTCTATGGTACAGAGCCTTCTGATTCGGTGGGCTTGGGTATTACGGGGTTTCCCTTAAACTCCTAGCCCTGCTGTTCACTGACCTTGGAAAGGTTACTGAACTTCTTTGAGTCTATGCTTCTTAGTCTATAAAACCAGAAATGATGAAATACACTTCCGAGCGTAAGCGAGAGCATGAAAAGAAATAATCCATGTGCCTATCACCGTTTCTGGCTTGCAGCTTCCTAGTGGAGACTGTTTTTGACGGGAATCCCCTCTGAGTGTTGAGAATTCGCAGAGAACTGACACTGCAGTTCACAGCCATGCTACGCGCATGCTAAGTCACTTCAGTCGTCTCCGACTCTTTGTGACCTTATGGATTGTAGCCCGCCAGGCTCTTCTGTCCATGGGATTCTCCAGGCAAGCATACTGGAGTGGGTTGCCATGTCCTCCTTCAGGGGATCTTCTTGACCCGGGGATCAAACCTGCATTTCTTATGTCTCCTGCACTGGCAGGCGTGTTCTCTACCACCAGCGCCCCCTGGGAAGGCCCTCAGAAACATAAACCTAGTCTTTATAGTTCTAGAGTTGGAAAAAAACCCAGCCATGACGAATGGGTCCCAGAGAATAACCGATGGAGAGAAACACAAGGATGATGGTTTATTTGGATGTGAGCTGCAGATTCACGGGGCTTAGATGGCACTTGATTGTCTCATTCTGTGGTCATCTTATTGGCTAAAGAGAGGAGGTAGATGATTTACACACTACCGCTAGGAAGAATTCACCTCTGTATTCTCATTTTTAGATTATTCTTCATTTAAATCATAAGCCAAAAGTAAGAAAGGAAACCCTGAGTGGCTGACAACATAAAGTCAGATAGACAGGCAAATTAACAGATATGCTTACGCCCACGTTCCATCTCAAAATATGGGAAGAAAAAGGGGAAACTCAACCCTGAAGGACAGCCTCTGGCTGCCACCCGTCCGTGTGTGACTCATCCACAGACCAGGCAGTGCCCAGAGCAGTGCCGCTTCATGCACGTTTCCAGCCCCTTCCTTTGAGTGGAGTGTCAAACACCGAGTCATCATGTAAGTTTTTATCATATTAATTACACTCAGGCAAGGTTTTCAGCGATTCCTTACAAGAGAAATTTAATGAAATTACTAGATTTCCATGAGAATCAAAGTGAATGAGGAGAAAAGCAGGAGGCTTCTTATTCAGAGGTCAAGAAGAAAATTCCTATAAACCCATGATTCTGGAAAGCAAACTAGAGACACAGAGACTCTCCAAGTGTTCTGGCTCCACACCATAGCTGGAACTCCAGCACTCACATCAGGAGAGGTATTTAATCACTGACACAAGTATATTTCCCCAACAAGGGGAGGAGGCCATGATCCTTCCCAGATTCTTATCTGGTTCTAGATATATAGGAGCCCTGAGGCTTCCACTGTAGCAGTAGCTGGGTTACAGTCTGTAAACAGGAACAAGCATAGGCTAATAACTCTGCCTCTAACCAAACCCATGGGCTTACGTCAACCACAAGTTCCTATTAGTGAAAATAAGACTCTTGAAGAGTGAACCGGGTGGAAAAAGAGAAGCACGGCCTGAGAATGGCCAAAGTGATGGTGAGCTGATGAAACTTACCAAAGAGTGTAAAGGTCCTTCATAATTAGGAGATGATGAAGCCTGTCCTCCACTTCTAGACCAAACAGCTGTGCCTGCTGATAGGAAAATGGGATTGCAATGAGGCCTGTATAATCCTAAGGAGAACCTTACCAACATTTTAAACAGTTCTTAGAAATTAGCATATTGATTTCTATCTGGACATTAAGGAAATACATGTAAACTGCCCATACAAGAATTTAGGGCCAAGGAAAACATTTTAAATGTAAAATAGGTAGACTATACATGGACTCAGAATTCTCCCAGGCTTCCTCGTAAAAGGGAACATTTAATTAATTGTGAATTTTAGCTAGAGAAATGTCCCTTTGATGGAAAACCGTCACTACACAGTCAAGGTACTTTTAAGAGTGCAAAGAGGGGTTTTCATTACACCTTCATGCAAAGCTGGTTTGTTAAAACCAAAATTCTCTCACCAATGAAAAACAGCTTTGCTACTTGTTTTTAAATGATCCTTAAGAAAGGATACGCCTTCAGAAACTTTTCAAGGAAATAAGATCCGCTAAACCAGAGATTTAAACACTCAATATAACAACATTAAGTAGTTTCTTCTGAAGAAAACACATTTTTAATGATTCACAAAACTTGAAGGTAAAGAAAGACTGCTGCTATAATAAATAGAACATGTCTAACCTATCAATTTAAAAATAAAAACCACTTTTGAAAATAATACGTGCTCGTGTAGAAAACTTGGAAAATAATTGAAGGAAAAAAAAAATCTATGACCTCACTGAAATCACAGTCCCTGATACTGCTGGCACTGTAAAAATCCATTCTTCCTGCCATTTCTGGGTGCGCACATGTGTATTTTTATGTTAAATAAAAATAGAATGTTTTGTTCAATTATTTTCAGTGAAAAAATCTGGACAGAGCCCTTGGTGTGAAATAGCAGTCTGTCCCCATCTCTGGATCTTCATCAAGTCCTCTCCCCCTAACGTGTGGTCTTTTAGGCTGGATAACCAGGACCTCAACGGTGGCCTTGTTTCAGGGTCCTCCACGTGCAGCACGTTACTCAGGCTTGGGATATTTGTGGCATTTTCTGGAACGATGTGTGCATCGTCGCTTCCCCTCCCAACGCTGACCCGGAAGTGGACTGGCAGAACGCTGAGTCCCCTGATTCTAGCCTGAGCTCTAATATTACTACTGAAGATTTTCAGCAAATCCCATACCCTTTCTGGGCCTTCATACATCCATCTGTAAATCAGAGCATTAGACTCAAATAGCTATTTCTCAAACTTTATATTAGATTCCAGAATATTCTTTTCCCCCCATATTATAAAATAGACAAAATTAGAGTTGCTTCGTTTGAAATGGGGAATGTGGGAGCTCTCCCTGCTCAGACTCCCTCACCCCTGGCCCCGCTGAGCTCTGTACTAGCTCAGCCTGCCTCTGACTTTGGATGCTCACACCTGTAATCGCTTTCCAGAGCCTAATAATATGGCACTAAGCCAGAAACATACAATTCTGAACTTCACTTCCCTGCCACAGGGACTGTTTCAGTGCTATTCCATTATCTTCTCAATGTCACCTCTGGCTTTCCCAGTTTCAGCACTGTCTCTCTGGAGATATGGACTGGAAGGTCCAGCTATTTCCCTCTCTCTTCTGTGACTTCCTCCTGTCAATGGAGGCTGGGGAAAGGCTGATATTAAGTCTCCCCTAAGCCCATGGCCATCAACTCTGAAAGCTCTGTGGCCAGGTGAAATCTGATACTTTATCAAGGAATTTACTTTACAATGGGGTCATGGGAGTGCTGCATGTAGGGAATACAGAGATTGAGGCAGCAACATTCAGGCAAGTGACTACAGTCTAAATTAAGGTAAGATCAGGTTTCAATCAGGTACAGATATGATTTCTTTTTTTTTTTTTAAAAGAAGCCACCTATCCTCCTTCCAAAGAGCAGAGATAGGCACCAGACAGGGTCTTTCTGGAAACATTTATATCGGAAGGGCAATGAGCCCTTTAAATGGAGCTCTGAAGAGTGCAACGCTTTACTAACACCATTTAACAACTTATAATTTTATTATCTGAAGCCATAGGTCATGTTAACTTGTTCTATTGTAAATGGCAAACATCCCCTTTAACTACACACAGTTATGTCACAATTTATTTAAACAATTATAGTTTTCTTCAAACCTTCCAATAACATGGACTTTAAAGAGGGAATCTAAAAAGTCTGAAATTTCTGGGAGAAATGATCCTTTTGAATAGTCTATGTTTGATGACTACATAATCTGTATTTCTATTCCCGATTATGTGAACTGGTTTTCCCACTGAGATTTTTGTTGGAATATATTATTCTGTTGAATATCTTTTGCAAAGAAGAGTTTAAGAAATAAGTTTCCCAAGTGCCTGTACATTCTAAACGCATGAAACTTTCAAGAAAAGTTTTGGATGTAAATGACTTCACCATTGCACAGCTGTGTCTGTCTCTCCCACCTCTTCCTATTGGTCTGTTCGGAAACACTCTGTTTTGAGTTTTTGGAGGGAGTGAGTTTCCCCCAGCAGCACAGGAAGCGTAAAGGGGAAACCGTTCTATAAGCTGACACTCAGATGCAGTGGGTTTACGGTACCGTACCTGAGAGAGATGGAGGAGAGCCAACAGGAGTTGAAGGGTTTGATGAAAAGCTGTTGTTAGTGTGATCTGGAGAATAGATCTTAAAACAGTGGGGAGAAAAACAACAACAACAAATCCTCATTCATCGGGAATAAATATGCCACAATTTAAACTACAAAGCATTAATGTGATTCATCCACAAATTCCAAGGTGCAAAATACACTTAACAATCAACTACAGTACCGATATTCTAAAATGAAAAACTTAATTACTTTTTCAAAAGAAGAGTTCTTGAGCTGCTCGAAGATAGTGGGGGGAAAACTGAACTGAGGTCAGCAGACCTTGGCTCTGTCCATTTCTTCCCGTTTCCTCCTCTGGCTGCATGGCCATGAAGCTACACAGATACACCAAACCTCCCTTTCTTCCTCCATAAAACAAGAGGTCGGGCAGCATTACATCCTAAGATTTTTGCTCAACTCCTTCTTCATTACATTTAAGGTATTTGATTCCAAGGCAGAAGGACGCTCAGTCTAAAGAAAAACTTTTCCTTAGCTCACAAGGCTACCATAAATCAAATGCCCCAATGATAAGGAGAATCCAACTGAAGAGACTAAACGTCAGAGCAACAGATCTCTGCTTATATTTACAAATGATCACGTTTAGCTTTTGAAGACAATACCAGGTACACTCCCTCAGACAAGAAAGGGGTACCACTGGTCATTGGTGAATATGGAAGAAATGCTGGATCTTAGCTTAAAGCAGAGAAGCCAAGTGCTAATGAAGCAACAATTGAACCTCGGTTATGGTCATTTGTTAAAAGTTTCTTTTTCAAAATGTTTTAGAACTACCCTTTGGCAAAGTCAGTCTTAGCTGGTCAATCAACGAGCCTCCCGATGACTTTAGAGAAAAATAAGACATCAGGATAGAAAATCTATACTCTTAAAGGCCCTAAGAATATCCACAAATCCATAATTGAGTATCGCTTGCAAGATGGGAGAGACCAGCCATCCGCTGGAATCTTCAGCGTTCTCTCTTCAATTTTTTCAATGATTATTATGCAAGGAAGCTAGTCTTTCCAAAAATCAAAGCTATTTGCCATCCATTTTCTAAAGTTCTAAATGTCCACTTCTGATTAAAGTTCACCCATCTGCCGCGGTACATCTGAAGTCCAAGGTCAACATTTCCTCACCGAAGCAAGTGCTTTCCCCAAAGCATCGCCAGTCTGGGAGCTGCCTGCCGCCCCGCTTCCTCTATTTGCTGCAAAAACAAAAGGCAGAATATGAAAAGCCAGACGGTGAGACATCGAACAATTTTCTATTCCTGGTCCATTTACTCACAATTTAATTGCATTTTTAATGCTAATTACAACACATTAATATTTAATTAGCATTAATTTGTTTGCTGAGGTAGATGTTAAATATATTCATGTTACATTTTTTTTTTAACAGATAAAATATAAACCTGACACCTTGGTTTAAAGATAAAGTGTTTCAGTTGCTATTACTTTTCCCCTGGTTGTCTACGAGTGGTTAAGTAGTCAAGAGTAGTAGGTGAGCATATGAGGTTCACTGCTAAAAAGTACGCAGTGCTTTCAGACGTCTGAAGCTCTCATAGCTTGCCCTTATTTATATTTTATATAGTAAACTGAATTCACTTCACGAATAAGAGTTACATCTGCTTTCAAATTGAAAAATTAATTTTTGCTATATAGCAAAGTGAGATACTTCTCTCAGAGTTCCACAATAAACAAAACAAAAAAATCTGTAACAGGCCTGGCGGCTTCCTAGGAGGGAAAATATTTTTAATATTTTAAGGAACATATAGTCTCCACACATTTTAAAGTCTGTGTTCATATTTAAAGAATTTGAACTCTGATGCTGTTAAAAGTCAATATCATCTCAAATTCTGGAGGTAAAATAAGTGTACATGATGACGAAGCTGCTGCTGTTGCTGCTAAGTCGCTTCAGTCGTGTCCGACTCTGTGCGACCCCATAGACGGCAGCCCACCAGGCTCCCCCGTCCCTGGGATTCTGCAGGCAAGAGTACTGGAGTGGGGTGCCATTGCCTTCTCCAGATGATGAAGCAGTCTCTCTACTATCTAAACACCAGTGTTTTTATCCAGAAGATGGATGAATAAAGGGTACAGCCGGCCCCCTGTATCCACAGATTTTTGCATCCAAGGATTTAATCAAACTCTGATCAAAAATTTTCAGAAAAAAAATTCCATACCCTTCCAAAAAGCAAAACCTGAATTTGTTGGTGGTGGCAACTATTTACATAGACTTACATTGCCTTGAGTATTATAAATAATCTAGAGATGATTTAAAGTATATGAGAGGATGAGCAAGGGTTATATGGGCTTCCCTGGTGGCGCCAGTGGTAAAGAATCCACCTGCAATGCAGGAGATGCAAGTTTGATCCCTGAGTCAGGAAGATCCCCTTGAGGAGGAAATGGCAACCAACTCTAGTATTCAAGCCTGGAAAATCCCATGGACAGAGAAGCCTGGTGGCTACAGTGCATAGAATTGCAAAGAGTCACACACGGCTGAGCACCCACATATGCAAGGGATATATGCAAATACTGCACCCTTTTCTATGAGGGACTTGATCATCCTCAAATTTAGGTTATCTGCAGGGGATCCTTGAAACATCCCCTTGGCAGGATATTGAGGAAAGGCTGCCTGTTAATAACAGGATATAGATTCAAATACATAGTTCAAAATCAGCTCTAATAAACAAGGGTTTTCTTTAATTGAAGGATAACTGCTTTACAGTATTGATTCCTGCCGTACATCAATAGGAATCAGCCCCAGGTGTACTTATGTCCCCTCCCTCGCACTTCCCACCCCTCTAGGTTGTTACAGAGCCCCTCTTTGAGTTCCGTGAGTCACACAGCAAATTACCACTGGCTGTCTATATCACAAATGGTAATGTATGTTTCCCTGCTACTCTTTCTCTTCATCTCACCCTCTCCTTCCTCCCCGCTGCCCTTGTCCGTAAGTGTGTTCTCTATCTTTTGAAAGTAATTTGCCTTTATAAAATGGTATAGCCAGTGGTGTTCTTCTCTTAGATTTATTAAGGCCTCAGCATAAGCAAGTAGATATAATATTTAAATAAAACCTATTAAACTCTAGAGGAAAATGTTTGTCACTATTTTGTGAAATAAGAAAAGGAAATACTAAATCAATGGATTAATTCAAGCAAGACTTCATTATACATTTAAACTTTAAAAAAAAATTCCCAGCCTTTTCCTCAATCCCAAGAAAGTACTCTTTCTGGCAAATGTGTCATCTTCAGCTTCCAGATTTGTAAATTAAAGTCATGGGATCAGCTCTCAAGTGGTCAAATTATCTTTGTCTCTAGGTTATAATTTCATCCTCCTGACCTCTGCTTAGTATAGTTAAATTATGCTTGTTATTTTTATATATTTACATGTTGGGTATGACTGTTTGATAATCTTTTGATGTTTGCTTTATTTGATTAACAAAACTCACCGCTACATTCGTTAATTACTAAAACTGAAAGAAAGCTGTACGTAATGAAAAGAACATAATCACCTTCTGACAAAAAAAAAAAGGAAAAACTATTCTTTCTCACATCACAAATTCATAATGTTAAAAATATATTAGTTGTTAGTACTAAGGATTTTATGTGTAAGAAAGTTCTCTGAAATGAGGGCCCAACATCATACAATGAACTAGTGGAAGGAACTTACAGATATCAAGAGTACTAAAAATACTCAATATAAAGAGATAATTGAAATTATTATCTGGTGTGAAAGTAAAAATTTCTGCATCAAGGAGTTCTTTTAAAACTGAAGACAATTCTAAAGGAAAATAACAAGGATTCTGAAAACACAAAGAGCACTAACATTTTTCAGCATGTATTACCATGGTATTTGGAGATAATTATACATACATTTTTTTCTTCCCTTCCAGAAGCAATATTATCATTATTCTTAAAATTAGGCTTATCAGTCAAAATAATTTGGATATCTGGGTTGACTAGAAAACAGACCTTCATGAAATGACAATTCAGAGCCACATCAGAAAAAATTACATTATCTAACAAAGAAAATAAACCCAACTAGGGTAAGATATTGTTATAGATAAAATTTGCTATGGTAGCTTTCAAAAGATTAATTCTTTGAATGGTTTTAAAATGCGAATAGTAAGGGTTTTAAAATATATTAATGAAACCAAATTAGGAAGAATTGAAAACCAATAAAAATATTTTAGAGATATGTTAAGAAGAAATTATACTCCCAATCTATCCCACCTCCCTCCCAACTTTCCCTCTCTGGTAACCATAAATTCATGCTCTAAATCTGTGAGTATGTTTCTGTTCTGTGTTTCTGTTCTGTTCATTGCTCATTTGTATCTTTTTTTTTTTTTTGCTTAAAGATTGACATGTACACACTGCTATATTTAAAATAGATAATCAACAAGGACCTACTGTAAAAAAAAAAAAAGAATATGCTTAAATCAAAAAATACATTATTATGGCATAAAAATCCAAGAGACAAGATACAATCCTTATGATCTCTTCATACTGCAGCTTTCTAACTGAACTTTCTGTTGTCCCTGTTTTACATAGGAGGCGTGAGAACTTGGGGGTATAATAAAAAGACAGAATTTAACTCCTTACCTCATACTGTCATGAAAATGTTTGAGAAAATTACAAAGGCTACTCATGCAAGTCACTGATAAGAACAGACTCTTATTTTTTTTTAAATATAGAGCCATTCTACCTGCAACAGCTGGAGAATCAACCCGAGGGTTCAAGTTTCAAAGCAGTTTACTGGGACCAGTTTGCTTCACACTTGGAATGCCTTTTCTTCTGTTCCAGGCAACACTGGAGAAGACACACTTTCAAGAGTCCTTAAACATGTTAAGCTACACGGATCCTCCTCCTAAAGACTCTTTTTTAGTTATGTGCCTGATATGTCAACGGGCATAAGTAATCAGAAAGTGAATGTATATTTAATACTCAAATAGCAAAATTTCTTCTATATTGAGTAATGAGTCACGTTTAGCAAACCACACTTCTCATTAAATGTGTGCACATCAAATCTACTTTTCTACCTTTCATGTAACAGGACTTGATTACTATTCTAAGCCTGAGTGTTTGTCAAGGTATTATGAGAAATTACCAAAATACCCACATAACAGAAATAAAGAGAAGAACTCCTGTCTCTGCTTGATAAAAACTGGATTGATTTCTTATGTGATTTTAGCTCTTAGCAATTTCCCTAGCTAAGGAGAGGAAAAAAAAAATCAAGTCTCTAAGTAGAGCTGTACGATGAATATGATTGAAGATGAGTAATTATTAAGAGGAACTGTAATCTGGTAGGAGGATTCGACACTGCCAACCACCCAAGCATTGTTCAAATGGCCTGAACGCAGGTGCTGCTGCTGGCTGGAAGATGGGGCAGAAAGCAGGGTTTAGTCTTCTCAGCTACAAGTGGGACCACCCTCAGTCTCTGTCCCCACTTTGGAGAAAATGGCAATTCCCATTAGAACACACCCTGATCCAAACATCAGGATAAGTGGTATCTCGGGGCTGACTACTGAAAAACCAGAATTTGGAAGATGTGTTATCCCTTTACTGCACACCCAGAACCCCAGGCTGGGTGCATCCCGAAGCTATAAAAGGATGTGTGTGCTCAGCTGCTCAGTCGTGTCTGGCTCTTTGCGGCCCGCCAGGCTCCTCTGTCCATGGGATTTTTCAGGCAAGAATACTGGAGTGGATTGCCATTTCCTCCTCCAGGGGATCTTCCTGATTCAGGGATCAGGGATCAAACTCCTGAGTCTCCTGCATTGGTAGGCGGATTCTTCATCACTGAGCCAAGGGCCAGCGCTATAAAAAGATGAAGTGTAATTCATAGTGTCTGCCTGAAAGAAGATGACGGTTTTAAAATTTAGGTTTTTCTGAACTGTGTCCAAGCAACCCTCATGTTATTCAACTAGTAGAAACAGCATAACAATGTCATGAGCTTCTCAACAAAGATATAAGAAGGAGAATTCCCAGCTCTCCTACGACCTACAATATTAGAAGAAGAACTCAAGTACAGGCTACCAAACACTGAACTTTTAGCAGGATGGATTCTTAGGAATTCAAGGGGGAAGCTGGGCCCCATCAACCACGTGCAGGAAATGGATGAGAAGACTTAAATCACACTGGTTTATTGTTCTCCGTTGGTGGTCTTTGTAACTAAGATGCCACGACGCTGCTGGATAAAATTCCTATTGCTCTTATGCTCTGTGCCTGTTCATCACCCAACTGTATGTGAAGGCTCAAGATTCTTGTAGAAGATAAAGTGAATCTTATGCGACTATTCTCATAATAAAATTACTGTGAAACCGGGTCCTCAAGGGAAAATGGACATAATGTTTCTACTAGAAAAGCCACACACTAAAACCCATCATGTCATACAAACACGTCATTAGAAGTGAAAGTTGGAAGCCAGATTAATTCATGAACCAGATAGATATTCCAGGGTAATCTTTAGCACATGTTGTATTCCATCAATCTTCGTAGGCTGTTCCTTCAACACTGTTTGGTTTGAGGTTTAAAGACGTGGTGAATACCATGCATTAGACAGGCCGGTTCAAGACTAACAAAACAATAACAGTTATTGTAAGCATTATGCTAGCTGTATGCCCCATTCCCTCTGAGAAAGGAGGCTGTGTTGCCCCCAGCCGCAAGCGGTCACACCCCCGGAATGCACACCAATGGTATCTCCCCTTGGGGAACTGGAGCATTCTCCTTCGTGGGTAGTCGTAGGGGACTGTGTGGTGCTAGCTGGGTCTCTCAATCCTTTTGAAGAGAAAAAGCTATTGGGTTTTGCAAGTAGGAAGGAACTATGGAGACAGTAGGTGCCTAGTGGGTTGGCCAGAAAGCTAGTTCTGGTTTTTCCGTAAGATGTTCCATGTGCTATGCATGTGCCTCCAATCTCTAGACATTTCTCCCCTCTAGAGTTGGTACCTAATAACTATTTCCATTTCCTTCTCTGGACACCTGCTCACAGGTAGAAGCTCTGAACTGCAATGACTCTCAAGCACACCCAGCTAGTGTTACACTGAGAAAGTTTCAGGAAGCAAGTTGAAAGGCTCTGATGGTGGTAACTCTTGAAGTCCTCAGACTCGGCTTCTGTCCTTAACTGGCCACCCCAACAGTTGAAAGACTAAGAATCCACGGTGTGTCCCATGCATTTCATTTGTATCATTCCAGAGTGCTTATGGAGAAGGCAATGGCAACCCACTCCAGTGTTCTTGCCTGGAGAATCCCAGGGACGAAGGAGCCTCGTGGGCTGCCGTCTACGGGGTCGCACAGAGTTGGACACGACTGACGCGACTTAGCAGCAGCAGCAGAGTGCTTAATCCACCCTTCTAAGTCAGACGTGTCTAATGCACTCTAGCATTTGTAGAAAAGCAGTGGACTGCATGCTGCAAGTAAAATATCTTACTGTACAATTCTTTCAAAACTCCATGGATGAATGTGACATTAACAACAACAACAACCTCTGTCATTAACACAATCAGAGTCGGTTTTGCCCTTCCTCAGCTTTTCTCAAAAAATGACACTGGGCATAAAAGGGCAAAAGAAAACACAAGAGACGATGACCATCCCTCCAAGTCAACACAAGCTATCCCAAACCTCCGTGAGCGTATTCCATCTCTTGAGATGCAGGGGACAGATCCAGAGGCAAGGGAGCATGTTTCCAGACAGGGTACCTGCTGATGGGTCCAGATTTTACAACTCACTCCACAAGCATTTTGCTCTTCTATGATTGGTTGAGGACAGTCACTGACTGCCAGGAAGACACAGCACAACGTGGAGCTGTGATCTTCCTCTTGACGGAAAAAGCCTCTTCCTAAGACACCAACGCCATCTACGAAAAGCCTGCACTGCCTTGCCACTTTGCACCAAGAAAACTTGAAGAACGCGATGCCCATGTGTTAGTGCTTGAACCCCATTCTTACGGCATTAGTATTGCTTACAGTCATTTTCTACAGAATCATGTGTGTAATCTCAAACATGTGTCAGGCTGTGTGTTCCCTATTTACCAATTATTTAATTAGCTCTGTTTGTTCTTTGAGATACAGGCAATGTAATATTTCTTTATTTCCTGTATTTCAGAATGAGTGAGTATATGCCAAATACTTTCAAAAGTCTACAGATGTATCCTATTAATCCATACTGTTTGTTAGGGAAGTATCACTAACATCAGAAATCTTCTCTTCTTGTTCCACAGACATGCTGCCACCCCTGCCTTCTACCACACTCTGAAAAATCAAACCAAAACCTAGGAGAATTAAAATGCAAAGAATAAAAAAAGTGCAAAGAAACAGGGGTGACTTGGACCTTGTGCAAATATGAAGGCTTATTATTATACTTAAATTCTCCTCTGTATTTTAACTTAAGGAATTGGAGGATGTATTATTTTAAGGATGAACATTCTAGAATGTTCTCCCTTAAAGTAATCCTAAAGTAACAAGTATGTATGCAAATTAATAAAGATCTATTCCTCCAAAAAGCTGAATTACCATGTCTACTTATGTCCCGAAATGACTGTAAAGCTTTCTCACAAGTTGCTAGAAGATTTTAACAAGTACACTCATGATGGTGGAGTACTTTATGCAATAAAGTTGTTCCTAAAAAGCTTTCTCTGGATTCCAGAAATCTCACACTTCTCTCATCGAAAAGTATAGCTCCTTTATTATTGTCTAGACCCTCCCTCTACTTAAACAGGGGCCTCTGGTCTGTATAGTAAGTCCATCTTAACATAGCCAGGCCCTACGTATTAGTATGTAGAAGTCACCAATTAACGCTCTACCCGCCCAGACAAAATAAAAAAGGAGGGTAGACATTCCTGTTCATCCACAAGCCAGTGATGAGCCAATCAGCTTAAATAAGGCGAATTCCATTCCAACTGAGACTCGTGGCCGTGCTGACCACAGGGCATGGAGCATAATCACACCATCTCATAAGATCGCTTTCTTCCCGAGTCCTGGGGACTCTTACAGGAACTGTTTGGCAAATCAGTCAACACAACTTTTTTTTCAAAAAGTGCCTAAATTTGCTTTCTTCAGCTCAAGCTTTTGCTCTACCTTTCTACCTTCCTAAAAAAAGAAAATTACTCAAACCACAAATAGACAGGAAATCTGCCTTGTAAAAGGATGAATGACCGGTCATCCTTCTTTATAACTAAGACCTCATGACTGCAGAAAGGGGCTTTCCATTTGTCAAACCACACTGAAGTGAAATATGCTTTTCTCACTCTTTCAGTTCTGCACTTCTTTCTTTCTTCTTGTTTTTCGGATCTGCCAAAACTGCACTGATAGTTAGCAAAACTTCCCCGCATGACCTTTGTCCATAGCTCTCCAAGGTCAAACTGACACAACGCACCGGTAGAGGCTTTATTATGAAAAGTCACAAAAATGGAAACTATTTCCTAAATTCGCCTCTCAGTGAGACATGGCAGTGAAAGGAAGGGCTGCTAGATGGCTCATCTCAAGTGTGAAGTGCATTACTGAGTAAGCAGGGACTGTATTATTTAGGCAGAATTACATTTACAACATTTCAAAACACATCTCTTCTCTTTCATCAAAAACTCTCCCCCTCATTAAGTGATTCATCCCACTTCCCCAAGTTCCAGAGACTATCCAAAGAAAATTTTTAAACAACTGCAAAGAGCTAAAGGAACTACTCTCCTGTCACACATTCTTATCTTTAAAATGTACAGTTAGGGACTTCCCTGGCAGTCCTGTGGTTAAGACCTCCACGCTTCCAATGCAGGGGGCCGGGATCAATCTCTGATCGGGGAACTAAGATCCCACATGCTGTGTGGCTCAGCCAAAATAAATAAATAAATACACATTCCAGTCTCAGTGTGTTGTCTGAGTCTTTGCGACCCCATGGACTGTAGCCCGCCAGGCTCCTTTGTCCATGGAATTTTCCAGGCAAGAATACTGGAGTGGGTTGCCATTTCTGCCTCCAGGGGATCTTCCCGACCCAGGGATCAAAACTGTGTCTCCTGTGTCTCTTGCATTGGCATGCGGATTCTTTATCATGAGCCACCTGGGAAGCCCCCCAAAATGAAAAATAAATGTACAGTTAGTGAACTCATCACTAACTGGACCCATGGGAAGGGATCATAAGGCCGAGTTAGTTGTGGGTTTGAGCTAGAACCAGAGTAGGTGGTGAGCAGAGGAAGTCTGAAGTTTTAAGAAGACCCTGCAGCGTCAGACTGTGCCTCTCATCTGAATGACAAGGTTGTTGAAGGCAGAATCAGAGGGTGGTGGCTGCCTCCCCCCAGGGGCAGCCTACCTAGCCCTTTCCTCAAGAGAAGAGTGTTCGTGGGGTAACCGTCCATCCTGGGAGAGGACCACAGTGAACATCACAAAAACTTAGAGATGATGGCTTCGTTTATTCGACAGGACACTCTGCTTGAGTCTTGACTCATTAGTAATTTTGCTGAGAAAAAGTAGCAAGTAAATTCTGGCTCACTGATGCCCAGCCATCTCCTCTCCCATAAGTCTGCAAACACTTCTTCCTGTCTGAAGGATTCCACAATGCTGCATCCTCCAGAAGGTAAAACTATCTAATTCTTAATACGTATGTCTGAACATCACATGAACTAGTTTCCAGAGGACAGTGGTGTATGACAGTGAAAAGCTTAGCATGGTGACTGGAATTTGAGAATGATCAGTAACTCCTATTAAGAGCTATTACGCCTTCTATCTTACTAATTTTCAATGGCTCCTCTTAGAAAAGTTCACTTTATTAGCTGTTTGAGAGTGTGAGAAGCATACGTTGATCTATTCAAACTTGGTTCAATCTAATCACTCACGGTGGAGACAGTCAGCCAAATAGCAGTTTCTTGGAACAAAAAGAGATTACAGTCAAGATAATGACGATTTCTGTTTGGCTCATTTGTCCATGTGATAAACATTCATGGCTCGATTACTGTTCAGTGATGGGACTGGGGGTAGAAAAAGAATTCCTTGATGGTTAAAACCCTGACACTGGTTGTCAGCAACAGAATCGGCGTTTCCACGACTCACCCATTATACTGTCTGTCCCGTTGGCAGGAGGTGTACACGATGAGCTGCTGTAATGGTTGGTACCACTACGGTGGAAAGTGGACATCGGAGGAAGACTGGAATTGATGTCTGCTGAGGAGTGTGATGGATAGCCCTGTGGCAAGAAGCAGAAAAAGGAGGCCGTGTTCAATCACAAAATATTTAGTGGCTCAGGTTTCCAATACTTCTTTCAGAACTCTTCATTTTACAACAGAGACAGCCCTCGGAATTTCAAAATATCCAAGAATACATCTTGCTTAGATCTGACAGCTTTCATTTTTCAAGTAATAAAATACAAAGACGTAGTTGGTTTGGGTTTGCATCAAAGCTAGAGGAATATAATGGCAATAAACCTTGAGAAACGGTCACCGCCTCTAAACATGAAAATTGTTCCTTAAAAGCAGGTCTGGGACTTTAGCAACAATAAAAGACCATCACTACCGTTATTCTTCTGTACGGCCTATTGGTCAGGTAAGAAAGAGCCCATAATGTAATGAATAAAACTCCAGCATGACCTGCAGGGTTCACATGACACTTAACCCTGACCTTTTGAAAACTAACTGGCCAAGAATAACCAGTCTCAAATCTTCCCGACAAACTGGATCCTCCTTCTGAACTCCAGCAACAACAAAATGGTAAATGAAAAACTTGAAAAGCAGTTAATGATTGAATCTCTCTCTAAAGTATCAACATGTATAAAGTCTTATGTCAATGACTATGTTGAATTACCCTGGAACAAATGAAATGAGAACTTATTTTATGTCCTTCCTTATAGGTTCTCTCCCTTAGCAATTCACCGTAGAGTTGACCATGAAAAAGAGTATCTTTCACAGAAGGCGTTCAGGCTTAGCTCTGGGTATGACTCTTACTAGCAGTTATATGGCATCTCACAAGTGCCTGTAAGGTGACAAATTAGTTGCTCCCCAAACACCTGCTCGCTGTCCAATGAGCAGATCAGTAAGAGGAATGTGGTTATTTACAAAGAACATAGTTATTCACAAAATGGAGCTACCTTCTTTTTCAAGCTACAGTAGCTTAAAAAGTAAAGCTCACAGGTATTTGACTATATGACAGACATGGAAAAATATTTAAGTTGAAATATACTTTTTCCTTGTATGTCATGTATTAGTGGGCTATGCATCTTTAGTATGTCACTACTGGAGATTCTGTTGAAATTAGAGTTTAGATATGATGCTGAAAGTCAGGGGAACTTAAAGCCCAGACATCTAGTCACAAGATCTGGACCCCCTGTATCACAGGATCCCCTATTTATTTGGTGAGGCCCATCTTGGGTTCAACCTCTCCCCTGAGGATCCCTTCCTACTTCCAGCTCCTTCACGATCTCTTCTCCCTGATACATTTACATTCTGCGCTGTCCATGCAACACTCAGTTGCTGCTGCTGCTGTTGTTTAGCTGCTCAGTCATGTGGGGGCTCTTTTGCAACACCATGGACTCGTAGCTTAACAGGCTCCTCTGGGATTTCCCATGCAAGGATACTGGAGTGGGTGGCCATTCCCTCCTCCAGGGCATCTTCCTTGAAATGCTGCTTTTCCAGGCTTCCTCTTTCAAGAGCATTTCCACCTAAACTGAAACGCTTTAATCAGAGAACAGACCTCACAGTTCTGCCTCTCACAACTTGTGGCTGAGTGCTGAACACACTCATCCTATGAGCAGCTCAAAGAACAACTGGTTACCAGTTGGTGGTGGTGGTTTAGTCACTAAGTCATGTCTGAATTTTGCGACCCCATGGACTGTAGCCCAACAGGCTTCTCTGTCCATGGGATTTCCCAGGCAAGCATACTGGAGTGGGTTGCCAGTTCCTTCTTCAGGAGGTTTTCCTGACTCAGGGATCAAACCTGGGTCTCCTGCATTGCAGGCGAACTCTCTACCAATTGAGCCACCAGAGACCAGCTAGTGTTTAATAAACAGTGGACTGAAACACTACTTATTTGAGAGGCAACTAAAGAGCCCAGAAGATAGATCTGTATTTTGGACTCAGATCCGCCAGTGACATGGCAGATGCCTTTGAAAATATTACCTCTACACACCCCAAATAGCCCAACCAAAAGGTCCACCTCAGTGAGATAGCTGGGATGATGCCTTTAAACGTTTCCAAGTTCCCAAGAATGCCTTTCAAACTTTTAAATTTCTTGGACCTCTTTGCTTGACCAAAAATTCCTTAGGCCACCTGTTAAACTCATTTTTACTTGGCACTTCCAGAAAACCTCATCTAGTCCATGAAATTTTCTCCAAAGGATAACCGAGTGAGCCCATTACACAGTACAACTGACCTAAAAACTGGATAAGCCATGGAAGACCAAACTTGGAAGAGCTATTTTTGCTCAAAAACTAAAGACTATAATAATGTGGAAAAAATAAACAAACTATGGAAAAAGAGAAATAAAAGGAAAAAAGATTGTTTGATTTCATTTCTACCCAGTCCTAGACCATGCTCAATTTCTGAAGAATAGAGACACTGGATAAATCAGCCCCAAGTTTTCAAAAATCAAAACAGAGGACAAGAATTTTGAAAAATATTTAAATAACTATAATAATGAGAGGATGAGACAGGAAAAATATTATCAAATCAGTAAGAATTTTTAGACCCTTTTAATTTGGTATAAAATGGAGTAACCCTTTGTCAAATGTCAGGATTTGACAAAGGGTTACTCCTAAATTCAGAGACTAAAAAGGAAAGTTCTTCCCCATAGACTTTAGTGGGGAAACCAAATAAATTCATGTAAATTCGTTATTTTTAGAGACTCACAGAAAATGAGATGCTGAAATAAGTTAATGAGATTTATAACTAGATTATTTTACAAGGCAAAGGATCTTGACAACTACTGTCACTCAAAGGCATAATAAACACACCACCGAGATCATTAGTGATACGTGACTACTGTCTCTCTTAGAGTATTTAGGGATCAACTGTAAGGGGTCCCCCACTCCAGTACTCTTGCCTGGAAAATCCCATAGACGGAGGAGCTGCAGTCCATGGGGTCGCTAAGAGTCGGACACGACTGAACGACATCACTTTCACTTTTCACTTTCATGCATTGGAGAAGGAAATGGCAACCCACTCCAGTGTTCTTGCCTGGAGAATCCCAGGGACAGGGAAGCCTGGTAGACTGCCCTCTATGGGGTCGCACAGAGTCGGACATGATTGAAGCGACTCAGCAGCAGCAGCATAAGAGGTCCCATTAGTCTTTCTTACTCTAGCTATTAATAATATCTACCCTGCCGACCACGAAGGCAAAGGAAAAGGGAAGTATGACACAGTGCTACGGTTTTGTGTGTGCTCGGCCATGTCTGACTCTTTTGTGACCCCATGCCGCCTGGCACCTCTGTCCATGGGATTTCCCAGGCAAGAATACTGGAGTGGGGTAACATTTCCTCCTCCAGGGAATCTTCCCAACACAGGGATCGAACCCACGTCTCTTGCACCTCCTGCACTGGCAGGCAGATTCTTTACCACCAGCGCCATCTGGGAAGCCCCAGGTGTTAAGGTTTTACATGTCCACTATTTGTTTATTTATTTTTACTTGATACCCAATTATAGTGTATGTGGAGTCTACTGACAGAGTTAAGTGTTGAAAATGTTTCCGTGAGTAATGTTTTTTTATTAAATGATGAGTTGATCATTCAAAGATTAGAAACTATGATCACTGTTAGCACATACTAAGAATAAAGTCAAATTTTGTGCTAGGGTAGCATTTCACAGTCCTGGCACTGTTTTCATGCCAGAGCATTCTTTGCCTGGCAGGGATTGGTGTGTGTCGGGGGTGCTTTTCTTATGAATTGTAGTATGTTTCCTGAATCCCTGGCCTCTATACACTGGATTATTCCAGTACCACCTATAGGCACCCCCTAGCCCCCGGGTTCTAACACCCCAAAATATCTCCAGACATTACCAAATGTTTCCTGTGGGGCAAAATCACCCCCTGGTGAGAATCACTAGAGTAAGGGTTTAGGTTACAAACAATAAAAGACAACAGAACTTCCTTCATAGTAAAATTCCAGACTCCCAGGACCGTTTCACTCTGTGGTACAGAGACCGTTCCTAACCCATGCCGGACTGCAGGGACTCTATCCTATTTTTAAAAAGAATTCTGCCAAGTCATTCCAAAGCTAAATCTTCTACAACTCCTTCCAAAGCTTAACCACAAACTACACTCTTCTGAGTGATTTTGTACGTGTATCTGTGACATAGTAGTGATCAGCTGTGGGATTGTTGTCAAGGTTGAAACTGTAAAGGGGATTTAAAGAATCAACACCAGTGACGTGACAGTTGGCTACTGTTGTATTTGGATTTTAAGCTTTGTAATTACACATTCTATTATAACACACTATAAAGTGATAAAGGCAATCATGTTTCTAAAATGTTTACCTTCAGCAAGACATACTAATTTGGCCAAATTGTACCCAAAATAATCCAAGGAAAGCTTTCCTCCTTTTTCTCAAATTATTCCTTTGTTCAGTATGAAACTGAGTAAAAGCTACAGATGAAAACTTTAAGGAACCACCATTACTTTCAAGCGAAAGGAAACTAACCGCCCAGAGTATACGCCAATGATTCTCAATCAGGATCAGATTTTTAAAAGTCACTTCGGCAAGAGGTTTTCTAATAAATATTGAAATCACAAGGATTACTAGACACCATAGTAGTTTCCCTATCAGTGAGAAAATTCATCAGGGCACGTTACCAGAGACCTAATTTGTTTGTCTTTTTGAAAAATAAACCCCCTCATCTCCAAGATATGCTCGTTGATGGTGTTAAGAATGAAAACTGTTTTGCAATGGATAAATGACATTATACACACAGAACCTGATACAACCTATCAGGTTACTCCTTCAAAACGATCTTTCCTCCTGGTTGATAACATTGTTTAGGTTCAGTAAATTTTTTCTAAAAGGGTATAATTAGTTTCCATTTTAAAAACCACATTTTCTGTGCTTTTGAGCACATTTTCAACATGCTTCCCCCATGCAGTGAACTTTACTGGGATAAAAATCAAACCACTTAAGTCAAAGTTCTAGAGCATGATAGGGAAAGAAATAAATACAGGAGTGAAGAAAAGTAAATGCCTAACGGAAATTCCAACATATTAGTACAACGCCAAAATCTTTTACTTATAAATCAAAACTTGCTTGCAGGACACATATAGTTTTGATCATGAGTTCTTCAGAGAAGTGCAAAATGATGATGGTGAAATAAAAGTATTAACCAAGAAGAAATTCTAGTGTAACAATACGTGCTATTTGAGATTTCACACTAATAACTCTAAGTAAGAGGTGGAAGAAGAAGAAATTTGAAAGTAAATCATCTACTATTTATTGAAAATGGGCTGAAATTTGAGCTAGCTTGTGATTTCCACATTCAAAGTTGGGAGATGATAGAAAAAGGCCAATTCCACCTTCATCTTCTGTCTCTCATTCGAGGATAAGCTCACTGATCTCATCTTGTCTCTGTCACCAGGACTAACCATTAATAAGTAGATATTTTCAAGGATATCTGAACTCTTCTGGAACGTTTTCCATCATCAGAATAGAATATAAGTCATCTTTTCTGTATCTCTGGCGACTGAGCAAAACAGAACAAAGACCACAGAAATCAAGAAAGTACTATTCCTATATTCGTACAGAGAAAGAAGCATAAATCTGGGTATTAGGAAAAGAAAAAAGGGCGCATCACAAGAGGAAGAGCAGTAATATAAGCACACACAGATGACACCACCCTAAAGGCAGAAAGTGAAGAGGAACTAAAGAGCCTCTTGAGGACAGTGACAGAGGAGAGTGAAAAGCTGGTTTAAAACTCAACATTCAAAAACTAAGAGCACGGCATCCAGTCCCATCACTTTGTGGTAAATAGACGGAGAAAAATGGTAACAGTGATAGACTATTTTCTTGGCCTCCAATATCACTACAGATGGTGACTGCAGGCATTAAAAGATGCTTGGCTCCTTGGAAGAAAGCTATGACAAACCTAGACGGTGTATTAAAAAGCAGAGACATCACTTTGCTGACAAAGGTCTATATCGTCAAAGCTATGGTTTGTCCAGTAGTCATGCATGGATGTGGAGAAGGCAATGACACCCCACTCCAGTACTCTGGCCTAGAAAATCCCATGGATGGAGGAGCCTGGTGGGCTGCAGTCCATGGGGTCACGATGAGTTGGACACGACTGAGCGACTGAACAACAACAATGTAAGTACAACCAGGAAACTCTGGGTTTGCTACAGTCTCTCCCATTTGGAGGATTAGAGGTTCATACGTTTTCAAATCTATTTTACTGCACAAGAGACTTGGTCCCATATTGTCTGCCGCCCAATTCTAATGGACGGAGGTTCATGACATTGTACAGGAGGCAGGAATCAAGACCATCCTCAAGAAAAAGAAATGCAAAATGGCAAAATGATTGTCTGAGGAGGCTTACAAATAGCTATGAAAAGACGAGACACAAAAGGCAAAGGAGAAAAGGAAAGATATACCCATTTGAATGCAGAGTTCCAAAGAATAGCAAGGAGAGATAAGAAAGTCTTCCTCAAAATGATCACTGCAAAGAAATAGAGGAAAACAATAGAATGGGAAAGACTAGAGATCTCTTCAAGAAAACTAGATATACCAAGGGAATATTTCATGCAAAGATGAGCACAATAAAGGACAGAAATGGTATGGACCTAACAGAAGCAGAAGATATTAAGAAGAGGTGGCAAGAATACACAGAAGAACTGTACAAAAAAGATCTTCACGACCCAGATGATCACAATGGTGCGATCACTCACCTATAGCCAGACATCCCGGAATGTGAAGTCAAGAGGGCCTTAGGAAGCATCACTAAGAACAAAGCTAGTGAAGGTGATGGAATTTGAGCTGAACTATTTCAAACCCTCAAAGACGATGCTGTGAAAATGCTGCACCCAATATGCCAGCAAATTTGGAAAACTCAGCAGTGACCACAGGACTGGAAAAGGTCAGTTTTCATTCTAGTCCCAAAGAAAGGCAATGCCAAAGACTACTCAAACTACTACTGCAAATTATGCTCATCTCACTCACTAGCAAAGTAATGCTCAAAATTCTCCAAGCCAGGCTTCAACAGAATGTGAACCATGAACTTCCAGATGTTCAAGCTGGTTTTAGAAAAGGCAGAGGAACCAGAGATCAAATTGCCAACATCCGGTGGATCACCAAAAAAGCAGGAGAGTTCCAGAAAATCATCTACTTCTGTTTTACTGACTATCCCAAAGCCATTGACTGTGTGGACCACAACAAACTGTGGAAAATTCTGAAAGAGATAGAAATACCAGACCACCTGACCTGCCTCTTGAGAAACCTGTATGCAGGTCAAGAAGCAACAGTTAGAACTGGACACAGAACAACAGACTGGTTCCAAATAGGAAAAGGAGTATGTCAAGGCTGTATATTGTTACCTTGCTTATTTAACTTATATGCAGAGTATATCATGAGAAATGCTGGGCTGGATGAAGCACAAGCTGGAATCAAGATTGCCGGGAGAAATATCAATAACCTCAGATATGCAGATGACACCACCCTTATGGCAGAAAGCAAAGAACTAAAGAGCCTCTTGATGAAAGTTAAAGAGGAGAGTGAAAACATTAACTTAAAACTCAACATTCAGAAAACTAAGATCATGGCATCCGGTCCCATCACTTCATGGCAAATAGATGGGGAAACAGTGGGAACAGTGGCTGACTATTTTTCTGGGCTCCAAAATCACTGCAGATGGTGATTGAAGCTATGAAATTAAAAGATGCTTGCTCCTTGGAAGAGAAGTTATGACCAACCTAGACAACATATGAAAAGCAGAGACATTACTTTGCCAACAAAGGTCTGTCTAGTCAAGGCTATGATTTTTCCAGTGGTCATGTATGGATGTGAGAGTTGGACTGTAAAGAAAGCTGAGCACCGAAGAATTGATGCTTTTGAACTGTGGTGTTGGAAAAGACTCTTGAGAGTCCCTTGGACTGCAAGGAGATCAAACCAGTCCATCCTAAAGGAAATCAGTCCTGAATATTCACTTGAAGGACTAATGCTGAAGCTGAAACTCCAATACTCTGGCCACCTGATGCAAAGAAGTGGCTCATTGGAAAAGACTGTGACGCTGGGAAAGATTGAAAGCGGAAGGAGAAGGGGACGACAGAGGATGAGATGGCTGGATGGCATCACCGACTCAATGGACATGAGTTTGGGTAAACTCCGGGAGTTGGTGATAGACGGGGAGGCCTGGCGTGCTGCAGTGCATGGGGTCACAAAGAGTCGACACAACTGAGCAAATGAACTGAACTGAAACCTAATGCATGACCTAGCAGTAGGTTTTCCTCCACTTAAGTGATAGGCTTAAGTTCTTCAGTAGATTCTGGGATGTGGGAAATTTTGAGACTAGAAAAACCCCTGATGCCCTGTTTTCTCCAGAATAGAGAGACATACTAGGATGGACGCGTGTAGGATGATGGGCAGAATGGAAACTTCAGTAATAAAGAGACCATTCTCTTTAGCTCAGCAGTCTTCAACGGGGTGAAAGTGAAAGAGTACCAAGGAGATGCTGGAGGGTGTGGAAGTAAAAATAAAAGACTGAAAACTGGGAATCTGATCCAAATACAAGCCGTCTGCTTGCTGTAACTGACGAAGTGTACAGGAAACATGAAGGGTCTCCTTTAGGTGTGATACAATAATTCAAAGCTGTCATCAGCTACAGAAGCTGGTCAAGGTGAAATGGAAATGCCCTTGGGAGATGTACATTACCTAATTCAAAGTCTACGGACTGTCGCTATGCCCCCTGCAGCATACCCTTCAAAACTACAGATAGTAACCCCTGCCTCAAAATCAAACATAAAAAAAACCCCTACAAAACAACAACAAAAGCCAAGGAACCACCACAGCTAAAATGCTGCAACTCAAATACAGTATGTATTTATGTACTTAAGGAAACTGACATGATAAAGAAAGCACAGAACAAAATTCAATCAACAGAACAGTGCACAACACAGAGGGTCTGTTAGGCTTACAAAGGAGATCTGAGTATGTCTCTGATCCCAGAAACGAGACTGTCAGAAGGGTGTGTGCCATTTTATGTCCGTTGACAGAGCCCATGTGTACATGCACGAGAAGACAGGAGGGGATTTAATAAGCTAGCTGTACCATCGCCCTCGCCACGTGCGTCTGCCTTACCAAACGTTCGTGAGGATGCAGGCTGCAGTAGCTGCTAGACTGTGGAATATGAGAAGAATTGCCCAACATCCCTCCGTAGCCAGGCTGATTCATCCCACTGGAGGAGCTCCAAGGGTCACTGCTGTGATGGCCATCTGTAAAGGACAAAGAAAACCGTGACTTTCCCGAGGCACTCAGCCTTGTCTTATAGTCCAGGGCTTCTCCATATCCCCGAAAACAACTGCCTGTGATGTGTGCATCTTTGTGCTGGAGAGCTGATTACAGAAGACCACCTCATTACACTTTCCACGTGGCTCTACATTGCCAAACAAATATAAATATTTAACACAGTTAAAGGGTTCCTAGTAAAAATTCAACTGGAAAAGAACAGAACATATTTCTCCATAGAATTATGTCAAGACAGCAAGGTAGCTAATGCTAAAGAAAACACTTCTCAGATGTAGCCTGACATTTTCCTTCCTATGAAAATCACTGAAAAAATTTAACTGTTCCTGAATTTTGGGGTGAAAATAACACCCTTGAGATAATACACAGATGGCCAGTTTACAAGTTTTGTGAGCATATAAAGAAATAAGTAATAATGAGAAAGAATATCTGACTTCAGAGACTGGGTTTCATTTTTGTGACATACAAAGTAGATGGAATTAAAGTTGGAATTATATCATGGGATGTAATAATTACAGAGAAGGCAATGGCATCCCACTCCAGTACTCTTGCCTGGAAAATCCCATGGATGGAGGAGCCTGGTAGGCTGCAGTCCATGGGGTCGCTAAGAATTGGACACGACTGAGTGACTTCACTTTCACTTTTCACTTACATGCGTTGGAGAAGGAAATGGCAACCCACTCCAGTGTTCTTGCCTGGAGAATCCCAGGGACGGGGGAGCCTGATGGGCTGCCGTCTATGGGGTCGCACAGAGTCGGACACGACTGAAGCGACTTGCAGCAGCAGCATGTAATAATTTAAGGAAGAACAGTCCCAAGTATATAGTTCTGAGTGTTTGTCTCCTTTCTGAATGTTTATATTTTGATATATAGTTATATAGCTAACTTAAGTCTTCAGTAGCGATCGAAAGGGTACACACATATCATAAGGTGGTATCTACATTACAGACAATTTTGAGAGCCTCTGGATAAAACTCCAGAGAAGTTTAAAATAATATGAAAATTATATGAAATATATTTTAATATCAAGCTAATTTTCTATTAACACCATGTTAAAAATATTCCTACAGATTTTTTTCCACTCTCTGGGCCCAGAGGCCTCAGTCACTGTTAAGTTCGCTTTGCTTGGTCTGGGTTTCTTAAATTAAGGGTGCAGAGGATCTATGTTACTGCTGTTTTTTTTTCCTTCAATAGTTTAACAAAAATTATTAAATGCAAGATGTATACAACATAAGAGTTTTAACTAAAAGATGGAGGCTGAAGTTAAAATAAGAGGTCACACAGCAGTGAATTTAAAACATGCTCTGACATGTGTGCATGCTCAGTCATGACTGACTCTCTGCAACCCCATGGACTATAGCCAGGCAAGTTCCTCCGTCCATGGGATTTTCCAGGCAAGAATCAAACCCATGTCTCCTACGTCTCCTGTTTCGGTAGGCAGATTCGTTACCGCCGAGACACCTGGGAAGCCTGTGCTACTGACAGTCTCTGAATCGCTTTCATCTAAACTACATTTTCTTCGAGACCTGAATTCTCAGGGTATTGGAGACTCTCACTGAAGGCAGCCATGTGAAATGGGATTACAACGTACTGTGTCTGTGATCATCATGTAAAAACATACGACTTTTAAAAAGTAGCTATTCATGGACTTCAGATTTAGCTCAGAGATTGTGGAAGTGTAGATGTCATCTTAAATTCAAACATGAAGTCTAAGAAAAACGAACATTTCAGAGAGATGACATGCATGGCAAATAAATTGAGAGTATCTATCATTGAACAAGAGTCTCCTGAAACATTTTGACAGGATGTACTATATGCAAATACATTTAGGATTTGTTAACTCAGACACTTTACTCAATGCAGACTTACAAAAATACACATTTTACATAAATTATGCTTTTCACAGTAAATTAATATTTATCACATCCCATGATCTTGGCATAATGTGTTTTGAAAGAATAGAATTAGATGTGTGCGAATTAATTGTGCTCATCATAAATGTCAACTCAAAAAAATTTTTTTTGTGTGTTTTGAGTATTTATATGCAGAAAAGCAAATTTGTTCCCCGTATTTTGCATGGTCTGACACGGAGAAGAGCCTGTTGTTTTAATCTACCTGATCTCTCCTTACAGTGTGCATGGTTTAACCAAGCGACCTTCCTAAAGGCAGATGGACAAAATCTATCCTTGTGTCCATTTTTCTCCACGAAATTTGGCTTTGGGTGATGAGTCCTTGAGTTGACAGTCTCTGTAAGCACGAGTAATGGTAACACAGCTTCTCTGGTCGTAAAAGAGAGGTGTCAATGCCCAAAGTGAAAGTCGCTCAGTCGTGTCCAACTCTATGAGACCCCATGGGGTGTAGCCCGCTAGATCCTCTGTCCAAGGAATTCTCAAGACAAGAATACTGGAGTGGGTTCCCTTCTCCAGGAGATCTTCCCAACCAAGGGATCGAACCCAGGTCTCCCACATTGCAGGCAGATTCTTTACCATCTGAGCCATCAGGGAAGCCCAAGAATACTGCAGTGGGTAGCCTATCCCTTCTCCAGGGGATCTTTCTGACCCAGGAATCTAACCTCGATCTCCTGCACTGCAGGCGGATTCTTTACCATCTGAGTTACCAGGGAAACCCGTTGACGCCCAAGTGACTACTACTTAAAGCTGCAGGTGATACACCTTTGTCATGGCACAGAATACACCCGAATGACGTACCTGATGCTCCCACTGAAAGAAAGGGACACCGAGGACAGGTCACAAAGCTAAAAGACCCCGGTTAATAGGTGCTCCATTACATGTGAAACCAATTCTCTCTATTCCCGCAAAAGTGAAAGTCACTCAGTCGTGTCTGACTCTTTGCGACCCCCTGGACTATAAAATCCATGGAATTCTCCAGGCCAGAACACTGGAGTGGGTAGCCTTTCCTTTCTCCAGAGGATCTTCCCAACCCAGGGATCGAACCTAGGTCTCCCACAGTGCAGGCTGATTCTTTGCCAGCTGAGCCACAAGGGAAACCCAAGAATACTGGAGTGGGTAGACTATCCCCTCTCCAACGATCTTCCCGACCCAGGAATCGAACCGAGGTCTCCTTCACTGCAGGCAGATTCTTTACCAGCTGAGCTATGAGAGAAAGCCAGAGACCCGTTCAATTCAACTTTACAGATTTTCCATGGAATTTCATATGTGAACGAACAACCTAAAAGAGCTAAGACTCTACAGGGAAAGGAAACAAATTCCTTTGAAGCAGAATGATTTTGAATGTGTCCACTCTAATCTAAGGGAGATGCCAAGCCACGCCCCTAGGCTCTCCTTCCCGTGACATGGTCCTTCCTGGAAGAGCAAGGAGGAGGAAATCCCACGGCACTTTGCCAAGGCAAAATGAGTTAAAGTTTGTGTACAGGGATTCCTGGTGAATTCTATATCTGAATTTCATAGCATTAACACTGGTAACAAGATTATCACATTTTGACCACAAGTGTCCAGGGTACACAAGTATCCAGCTAAAGCTGCATCCTGTGGATAGTCTCCTCTCATAAGGAGATGTCATTTAAACCCTCTCAGTCTTCCTACGCAGCAGAAAGAGAAGTCCTACTGGAAGTGAGCCTATAAGCCCAGGTAGCAAACATCCATGTGTGCTGAATGAAATACACTGGACAATTAAGTGGATTAAATATACTTCATCTACCACAAAGCTGTAATTTTCAGTATTTGTCTGGGAAAAGAGCTGGGTCTTGGCCCCTCAGTCAGTCAGTTGTTGGAATAGAGCTTTTGCTGTGTAATGAAATAACACTCCTGACTTTCAACAGGTCACTTCATCTTCAATGGGACACTTGTTCTTCCCTACGAATTAAGAAACGGCCAACGTTTTTACTGATAAGAACAGACACTACACTTGATCTTAGTCAAAAGGCCGAGAAGTGATTGTAAGTGGTCAAATTTTTGTATAGAGGTATGTATAAGGACAATTTGCTCTCCACATGTCTAAATCCATGATGCTCCAAATACATGTTGAATCAAAGCACTTCTGAACATATATGTACGTGCTCTTCTCAGGAAGAGGTGATGTAGAAATGCTATTAGTCACGGTGGACATTCTCCCAGGAAGCATCCTTCTAAGTAACCAAACCAGTCTAATCTTAACTCATGATGGCGCAAGAGGTTTTCATTTACAAAACACCTCTCAGTGAAGTTTCTACGTTTAATGAATTCAAGTCCTAAAATAGAGTGTGACCTCCCATGTCCTCTGTTGGCCTCCTACTGCATTTCTTGAGTATTAGAACAGCACTCTTTTGTCCCATATATGACATAAAAGACCTGTGGATATCCCCTTGGAAGAGGCAGTGTCTTACCTTGCATGAAGAAGGAGCTAGGGAAAGTGCTGGCTGCTGGTTTCGAGGAAGGGTAGCCTGGCGAGTCCCTATTGTAGTCGGCAGTGCTGGCTGATGGAGCATAAACCTGGGGAACGAGAGCCCATTTAGTTTTGCTTGCTGCCTGCACCAAAGAATCTCAAGGTCTATGACTTTGCAAGAAGCAGGCACAAAAGGCACAATTTCTACCACATCCATCCGAAATCTGATCAAACTCTAGAAACACTACCCCATTCCCCATACAGAAAAACAGAACAAAACAAAATGTTGAGTAGGTTTGTGCAAATGGAAAATCAGGTGTGGTATTTTCCAGTTATAGGCAAGAATACTGAGAACGACATCTGGTTGTGTGTGCTCGGTTGGGTCTGACTTCTTTGCAGCCTCATGGACTGTCACCCTCCAGGCCCCACTTTCAATGGAATTTTCCACGCAAGAATATTGGAGTGAGTTGCCATTTCCTCCTCCAGGGGATCTTCCCGACTCGGGGATCGAACACATGTCTCTTACATCTCCTGCATTAGCAACTGGATTCTTTACCACTGAACCACCTGGGTTGTAGATATATAATACCCATAGGGTTGTTGTAGGAACCTAAGCATTCTTTTTTTTTAAACATAAATGGCCCAGAGCATGTAAAAGGTAAAAAAAAAAGACGTGCTTCCAACTTGTCCTATTTAGTCTACCTTTCAATTAAAATTTAAAGACAGAGACAGAGAGACAAAAAGACAGATAAAATAAATGCACTCTCCAGACCACAGAAAGTGACAAACGTATCTTAGAATATTAAATTCCCAAAGTGTTAGCTTTTTGTAGAGATGCAAGAAAAAGGCTATTAAAAGCCCAGATCTACACAGACCACCAAAAATCAGTGTGCACACAGGAAGGGGGTGGGAGACCCTCATTTACAGCTCTTTCATCTTTGTATGTTCAATAAACTAAAAAACTGCCAAAATCTTAATTTACTTACATTTGCTTACTAATACTCATGGGATTTGGGGAACCAGCTCTTTATAAAAATAGCATGTGTATTTTCTTGTTTATGTTTGCTTTAAAGTAGACAGCACAGTAGAAAGGCATAAATTCATGAGGTATAGTTTAACTTTAATTGGTTTTCTCCCTTGCCTTTTCTGCTAAATACGATTTTTTTTTTTTAAATCCCTATTTTCTTTTGCTCCAAAAGTTCCTCTCTCCAGATGGTCAGAGAGACTAAAACACTGTCATCCTCTTGATGAAAATGGATACCTTCCTGCCTCCATTTTGAAGCAGGCAGCGGCTCACAAAATTGGCAGTGAGCCTACAGTGATATTCACAGGTCACAGTAAAAGAAAGGGAAATTCACCAATAAAAAGGCAACTGCAGGGTTACCAAAAAAATAACTCCCCCCCCCTTTTTTTTCCACAGCGCACATGGAATAAACACCCTAAGAAAAATTCTATAATTGCTCTCAGAACACCATGAATCACAAACTAAGCATTTAATACATGGTTTAGGATTTCACAAAGGATAGGGCCACAGCGACAGATGTGGGAAAACACGCACACACATGCATACATCACATAAATGCTACATGTGCCCCACAGTGCCCTTGAAATTGAGAGATCTTGGAAACAGAACAAAACAAAAATAAACCATAAAAACCTGGTCCACTTTAAAAAAAAAAAAAAAAAGGAAAGAAACAAGGATTCTTCTTCCTAAGTCAGGGAGGAATCTGAGTCCTCTATTTTTCCTCTTATTTTAAAATTTTAGTCATATCTTAAATGTATAAACAGCTACCTGCTTCTCTAACAGGGCTTATAGTAAGGACAATTTTTTTTTCAAGTATCTGTAAAGGGACAAAGAATAAAACATAAGCCAGAAATCCCAAAGCAAATCAGTACCCTAAGTTTATCAAGCAAAACCCAGTATTTTTTTGAGGCTTATACAACTGACAAACAGTTTGGAAAATACTACTAAAGGTATTTAGAAGTCTTGAGATTAGCTAAAAAGATGAAAACAAAAATTACCTTCTAGGGAAAGGGGAAATAGATCATCTCATTCTAATGGCAGAATGAGTAGAACACACTCCACTATACCTACAGTCTAGGAGCCTGACAGCCCCTTGGCTAGTGAGTATTAATATGAACTAAGTATACTATGTGTTACTTCCAATTTCAGAAACCAATATTTTACTATAAAGTTGAAAATAAACTCTCCCATTATTAAATCACCTTATTTTAAAAAAATAATCTCAACAAATTCTTTTAGGATAATATATAATTTTAATTACATAGTCTACTACCTTATCCTTAAACATGTACTATAATTATTGCATAAACATCATTGATGGCATCTAACAAAATCTGCCTTTTGGATAGAATTATTTGATATCTCTTTTGGGAGACAAAGACAAATCTTCAGTAATTTTATAAGGAGGCTACTTTGACTATGAATTATGATCAAGTGTGAAGATCTGAGAATAAGATCACTATCCCAAGTTCAGAAATGCTGCCTGCATGAAAAAGAATATGTATGGGGTTAAAAAGCTTTTAGGACATGTTACACTATACAATTTCTATTTTTCTGGTGCTGTGGCCAAATTAAGATTTTTTAGATAAGATGAACGTCTTTGTTAACAAGAAATCAAACACTATTAATAGTCTTTTTTTTTTTAAGGCAATTTCTGCATATTTTATAAATTTTCTTTATATTATAATTGATCAGGTACAATGTTATTCCCTTTTAATTTATATACTTCATCTTTCTCATCAAAAGTTATTTTAAAGATAAGTGCTCTATATATTTGTTTGTAAAAATAAACATAACATAGAACTGTTATACTTAAAAAAAAAAGTATTTATGTATCTATTTGGCTGCAAAGGGTCTTAGTTGTGGCACATGGGACCTTTGGTTGCGGCATGTGGGATCTAGTTCCCTCACCAAGAATCAAACCCCGGCCCCCTGCCTTGGGTTTGCGGGAATCTTAGCCGCTGGACCACCATGAAGTCTCTTATTACACTTTTTAAAAGTAGAAGGAATCAACCCCCCTCACATTTTAATCATAAGAAAATTCAACAATGGAATGGTCAAAGCCCTGCTCATCAATTGTCCTTTATTGTCTACTATTCAATGGCTGCCTTCTTTAAAAGTGGTGGTGGAGGTATAAGATGCTATTTATGAAAACAGAGTGATGATAAGTGATTCCGCTTATCTTCAATGTTTTAATTTTTAATAACCTGGATCATCAGTAAGCTGCTTCATTATTTTACTTCAGTCAACTAATTTCTCAGCCTCTTAAAAGACTTGAAAGTATAGGCTGCAAGAATGTATTTAACAGAGACACTAAATTCAGTAAGAAAAGCTCACATCCACTCAACTTTAATTATTATTATTATAGGTAAGTAGAATGATGACTTACACATTTGTTAGAGAAAATAGCTAACAGAATGATAACAAACATCCCAGATCTCTTCAAATGACTAACGCCAGAAAATCAGTCCGATGGAAAATGAAATACAAATCCCAAACTCTCGTTCAATGTGTTGAAGAAACTCTGCCAAGGAAACATGCAGAGAGTCTAAAGAGAAGCAAAAACCTACACTCAGTTTTCTTCTGACAAGGTATCTTAGATCAAGGTGACTTTTGGCATTCCAGTTCCTCCCACAAGAGTAACGAAAGAAGTGTGAAATTCTGTTGCAAAATTGGAAATGGGCAAACTTGGCTCAAGTTCAGAGACTACAGCAGTTTGAGTGAGCTATCTGCCGAATAAAGGCTTAATGGGAAACTAATAGCCAAGTGTAGTTCATATTCCAAGTCAGCACCGTTATCTTTTTTCTCTTATAATTTGATTTTAAAACAAAATCACAAATGCAGAAATTCTGAGCTTAACAAAACCCCGTAAACAGCATAAACTCTGAAAAAATAAAAAAATCTATAAGTTCTCATTTTACAGATTTAACTTGTGTTGTAATTTGAGATATACTTGAGATATACTCCTATAGTATATTAACCATTCCAACCAATGTTCTGATTATCTTTTGCGCTACCATCAAAGAAACAATATGATATTCTTTTAAATAGAACCTCTGCCTTCTAGAAAAGAAGAAAAGCAAGCAAACACACAAACCAACAAACAAAATGAAAGGAGTAGAACGCATATTCTACCTTTTTCCTTTGAGGTGCTCATTTTTATGTCTTGGCATGTCAGTTTCACTTATGGAAATTTTAAAAGATAACAATGATTACCATTTGTTCAGGGCGTTTTGTGGAATGGCTTTTGTGCTGGGAGCTCCATACACATTATTTCTGATCTTCATAATAATCATATAAGATGGGCATTATCAACAGCGTCATTTCTATTTTATATGACTAAAGAATGGTAGACAGGTCAAGTGTCCTGGCCCAGGCAGGCCTGGGTCACACAACTGCCCATTCCACCATTTGTGAGCCAGGCAACCTTGGAACTGTTTACTGTACTCTCTGGTCTTTAGATTCCTACCCATAAAAAGGGAGTAACAGTGCCTGCTATGCCAGATTCTTGAGAGAATTAAATGGCATCATGTATATAAAAGCAACTAGAATACCTGGTACCTAAAAAACATGCAAAAAAAATCAGATTAATAGCATTAATGTGCTGTTATTTTTTAAAAATTATCTGGACAAAAGTGACTCAGAAAAGTTAAGCCACTTTTCCATGTTAAAAAATTACCAAGTGGTAAAGATTCAAACTAATCATTAAAGCCTACATTCTTTTCATTAAAAAACAATTTGTTGATCTTAAGAGGCAAAAAAGAAAAGATATGGTTAGCTATCAGAACAAGGCAATACTTTGGCAATGATTTATAGAAATAATTCTTGTGGGGTTTCATAACTGCCTTTTAAGAGAAGAAAACTTGATAGGGCATGTTGAGAGTGAAACCAATATGCGTCAGTTACTTTCTTCCCGAAGTGGGAAGCTGAACTCCGGAGGGCATAAAGAGAAGTGGTTATAGATCATGTATCATGAGGTGTATAACTGAGTGGGGTTGAGTGACAGCCACTAGGTTGCAGAGTAGACCTGGGCCTCTCTGTGACCAGCCAGTACCATCTGAATAATTTCCAAAGAGAACCAGGTGAGAATAACTGAAACATTGTAACTGAGACTTTTTAGATCCTTAAGAGGGTTACTATGTGCTCCATGATGGAGTAGAAAACAGCAAAGCACAATTATGCCCCAGATGCCCAAGTGCTAGGGAGGCTGACTTAGCAGCTCAGACCTTAGGAGGTTTCACAAATATCCTAAACTGTGACAGTTAGACACTGGAACGCCAAGAGTCGGTGGTACGCCACTGACGCTCACACACCTGGGCATGTACACTGATGGTGACCAGCATCTAATGGGGAAAAGTGCCTGTAAGGGATCAGCTGACTGCTCAGGAAACTGACTGCAACGGACCTCAACTCTTACAATACTGTTGGAAGGACACAGGTCACTGTAAGCGGAAAGAACAGCTCAGGGCAGTGGTACCTCGACATGCATAAGAACTGAAATGGACACTGTAATCGTTCTATAGCACAAAGTTAAAGGTATATTGCTGGCTAATCCATAAAGCAACCGGAAGATGTACTTAGAAGAGATGGTCTCCAGACAGCAGAAAAACCCATTTGGCAGAGTGGTAGAAATTACTCTGGAATCAGACCAACAAGGCTCAAATTCCAGCTCTCATAAGTAGTTGTGAGGACAAAACAAAGCACGTTCTCTCTCAGAGGCTCCGTTTCCTCATTTGTCAATTTCTTCACTATCAAATGTCAAATGGGGCTATTTTGCCGTGCGGATTAGAGAGTACGTATGTCAAGCATAACTCCTTATCTCTTGTAGGAGCACAATAAATGGTATTTATATCCAAAAAATATAAACAAGAGTTTAGAGTAATTTTTAAAATGTCCAGAATGGTGCTGTCCAATACAGTATCCATGAGTCCTATGTGGTTATTTGAATTAAGCTTAATTAAAATTAAATAAAATGAAATATTCAGTCCCACAGTTACACTAGCCACATTTCAAGTACTCAATAGCAAACTGTGGCCACCGGTGACCATACTGGACATCACAATGTGGAACTTTCTCACTATGGCAAAAAGTTGTATTAGGAGCACTGATTTAGGGTAATGGCTGTCCCCAAGGAGACCTACTGAGCCCCATATGAAACTCTGTTAGAGCAGCCATCACAATAATGCAGCTTACATAAGACTTGCTGTTGCCTTTCAGCTTCCAAAGCAAGAACTCTTCTGGTGGACGAGAGGGAGAGGCAGATTACATGTATCCTAGCACCTAGCGAACCACCAGTGTTTAATAAATGTTGATTTTTATTGGATGGCAGAACATTCAGATGTCCATTTTACTTACTATTTTTAGAGTCCCTTGTACTATTACATACTTCTTAACGCCCTTTTTGTAACCACCTGCCCACATTCCTGCAAGCAGGACTGTAAAGTAGAACCCCAGGGAAGAACAGCTCCTGTGATCCCCAGATCTCTGGATGTGTAGGAAATAACAGTAAGAAAATCTTACATGGCAATTTTCTCCTTGGCCCCTAGTTAGTCTTTGGCAAAGGAACTATAATTAGGCACAGTGTGATCACTTTGAGACAATAAACGATGAACAGATTTTTAACTTTTTCTGATCATGAGTTTTCACATTACATCTTGGTAACTGGATTCCTGATTCCACTCTTTTTATTACCCTTTCTTTCATAATGTTTTATATCAATTTTTTTTATAGATGTTCCTTTCTCTTTTCAGGAAATTTCTCCAATTAGTGTTCTCTCTTCTGCCTCTTGGCATCACATTTTTAAAGTTGAAATCAGTTCAACCGCATTTTATAAACGGGGGAAAGGCAGATGTAAAAGGATCTACCCGAGGGCCCTGAACAGAGCTCAGGACTCCTGAATCTCATCTTATCCTCTTGGCACTCTCCTTCCTAAAGTCTTTTTTAATTTTTTAACTTAAATATTCAAATGGGTAGCAAAATGGCATAAAAGGCTAGTAAGTAGATGAAAGTAACAGAGTTGAGTAAGTTATCATGAGGTTTAACAGTAGTGAATTATGCTCAAGAGCATGAAAAAGAAGGTAATAAACAACCCAACAGTGCAAAGAAAAGCAAAAGCCAACTACAGAAATAAAAATTATTTATCTTACATATTCTCAGTATATACTAACAAGTCAAGCAATATTTACTAGTGGAAAAAGATCCTACTTTATTTTCAAGTGATGGTTAAAGGCCCATTTGATTATCACATACAGGAAATATGTTTGGAAATAACACATAAATGTTGCAGTATATTGACAAATAGATGGATTTATATCTATTGACAAATAGATTGTAGATGAAAAAATTTCAGAGATGTAATCTGTTGAAATTGTGAAGCTTTTATTTCCATCTCAATTACCTGAAGCTTTTATAGGAATTAAATAGTTCTGAAGTGCCCTTGGAGAAGGCAATGGTACCCCAGTCCAGTACTCTTGCCTGGAAAATCCCATGGATGGAGGAGCCTGGAAGGCTGCAGTCCATGGGGTCGCTAAGAGTCGGATATGACCGACCTACTTCACTTTCACTTTTCACTTTCATGCATTGGAGAAGGAAATGGCAACTCACTCCAGTGTTCTTGCCTGGAGAATCCCAGGGACAGTGGAGCCTGGTGGGCTGCCGTCTATGGGGCCGCACAGAGTCGGACACGACTGAAGTGACTTAGCAGAAGGGCCCTAAAGTAACTCTCAGTAAGAAAGAAAAGTTTTACTCCTCAAACTACAGTGATACTCTGAAAAAAAATCCCCAATTATCTAAACGTGTAAAATGTCCCCTTCATGTATATGGTATTCCTATTTCATTTCCTTAACAAGGAATAATCTGTATTCACTCCACCACAGTGCATCACAAAAACGAGAAAAAGAACATGTATATGAACCCCCTAAAAGAAATTCCTGGAATATGTAATATATTTAGAACACAAGTCATTTTGGCATACATCCATATGCTCTATCACAAATACCACGTCTAACTTTTTTTTACCCTTCTGAATATCAGCTGAGTTTTGGTTATCTGTTCATGAGTATATTAAGTCTGAAGCTAAATTCTACAAATGAATTACCGCCAAGAGTTTTATCCTTTTCAGCCACCAAATACCTTTTCTCTGTGTTAAGTAGTAAGACTGTTAAGAATTTTAATTCCCTTCTTTATCAAATTGTGTAACCCCAAGAAATCAAAAGAAAGCAACAACAAGGAGAAGCAGAGATATGAGTGATTTACAAGGGATCAGAAGCAGAGAAGCATGCAGGGATAGACAGACTGTAGCCCATCCACTTTCGACCAGCACACCCAGCCTGCAGCAGGCTCAACAACGGCAGTGAAACAGTGAGCTGGACCCATTATTAAGTGTGCAAAGCACCCCAAGAGCTGCAAAACCCCCTGACATTGCTTATGGCCAGAAGCTTTACCTTGTTCTTTCCTTTCTTCAAATAAAAAGGCAATACATTTTAAAATAAAGGTAGTTGCAGTCCGTTTTTCAAATCTCTAAATTTCAATCTCCTAAACAAGTCTCTGTAGCTTAAAAATTTACAAGGAAGGAAAAAACTGTGCTTCAACTAAAAATAAGGATAAACTAAGACAGAATCACTGATAATTATATAGCAATATTATTGTGATTTAATCTACATAGTGTCCTGTTATTTTTACCAGCATTTTGCAAGTATCAGTGTGTTGTCATTGCAAACTTGAGGCAGAAAAACAGTGAAGATAGGTATGATTAGGCTCACTCTGTTATATCACAGATGTTTCATACATATGATATTGAAATACAGATATAGAACATTTGAGGTTTTAAGCTGTCTTCATGTATTATCATGCATTCTCAGTGGCATATGCAGGGAGTTAAACATTAAAAAAAAGAAACAATTTATTATGGTATTACAACTTAACACTCTGTGTGTGTGTTGTCACTCAGCTGTGTCCAACTCTTTGCGACCCCACAGACTAGAGCCCACCAAGCTCCTCTGTCCATGGAATTTTCCAGGCAAGAATACTGGAGTATGTTGCTGCTATTTCCTACTCCAGGAGACCCTCTCACCCAGGGATCAACCCACGTCTCTTGTGTCTCCCGCACTGGCAGGCAGATTCTTGACCACTAGTGCCACCTGGGAAGCCCGTTAACACTCAACAGAGCTGGAGAAGACCTGGTCTCAAGGCCTGCCAGTCCCAAGCTCTTGTGACTGTTGGCATGACAAAATGATGACAGTGATTAAAAAAAAAAAAATAGAAGGGTGAGATGGGGTGGGTGGTAGGAGGGAGGTTCAAGAGGGAGGGGACATATGGATACCTATGGCTGATCCATGCTGTTGAATGGCAGAAACCATCACAACATTAAAAAGCAATTATCCTCCAATTAAAAAGAACTCCCCTCCCCCCAAAATAGCTAACACTTTACTTAGGGTATGCCAGACATTATTCCAGCAAAACTGTACATAAACTCAATTTTGTCTCGACACTAACCCTATTGTTTTATTATCATCCCGATTTTACACAGAAGCAATCTGGAAGCAGAGACATATTAAATAACTTGTCCAAGTCATACAGCTAGTTAAGTGGAAAATGGAGATTCAAAATCATGTCATCTTGCTTAGGCATCTGAGCTTTAACAAGATCTCTCAGTCACTAAGGGGCTTCTCTCCAGGGTCTTCACAGACTCCTACCAAAACCCAGATTTATAGAACTCTGGGTCTCCTTTACATACTCCCAGGCCACTGGGCAGACGAGGGGCTCAGAAGGCTGTTTGGCCAAAGGACGAAAGGTGACCGCAGACAGTGGAGCACCAAGACAGTTCTTGGGCACTGGACCAAGAAGGAGGACTTTTCATCTGTCTTCCAGATCCGAAGCTGAGTAGGACCCACTACTTCTGTTTATCAGGGCTAAAAACAGAGAGAGGCCAGTGACCTGCTGGGAGTGACACTGGCGTTCAGTGGTGACTTAATACCAACAGTAAACTGATTAAAAAAAATCACCACTAGTACTTAAAAGCATTCACATGAAGCATGACTACAGTCCCATCGATGTGCACCAGCCTCTGGCTCCAAGTATTTCTTTTTATTTTTACACCTGCATTGCTCTTGGCACTGATGGAGCAGACACTGTATGTTTGCTATTACTTTCAACGTGGTGTATCACAGGAATGCCCACTGCCAGCATTCCGAGTACCTGAGCCCTCGCCGAGAAGGTCTTAAACTGATTAAGTTACACCTGGCTGAAGATCTCTTGAAATACTTAATTGCATAAAATTTGGTCCAGGTGAAACCTGACTTCATCTGGTTACACTCCTTACGTTACATACTCACAGGGGAACCCGCTTCCTCACCAGACTCAGGATCGGCACAGACAAAAGACTGGATATTAAGCCCATCACAACTCTTTAAAATGTTCTGAACACCTAAGTTGTTTTCAAGTATTTATTGACTGTCCATTAGTAATTAAAGGTTATGTTAACAAGAATGATTTATTATTTCTGTCAATTATTATTATTTGTGAAAGTGAATGAAAGTCTCTCAGTTGTGTCCCACTCTTTGCGACCCCATGGACTGTACAGTCCATGGAATTCTCTAGGCCAGAATGCTGGAGTGGGTAGCCTTTCCCTTCTCCAGGGGATTTTCCCAACCCAGGGATCAAACCCAGGTCTTCCACATTGCAGGTGGATCCTTTAGCAGCTGAGCCATGAGGGAAGCCCCAAAATACTGGAGTGGATAGCCTATTCTTTCTGCAGCGGATCCTCCCGACCCAGGAATTGAACTGGGGTCTCCTGCATTGCAGGTGGATTCTTTGCCAACTGACCTATGAGGGAAGCCCATTATTATTATAGATTATTATTTGTAGTAATCTACAAATCATAGCAGATGATTTCAATCATAAGCAGATTGAGCTAATTTATTTTATCTCACTTTCTACAGCTGTCACATCAAATTCATGACTATCAATTTTTTCTAATGGATCAGCTCCCATCGCAATATTATTTTTTCCTCTTTTGCTACCAGCTATTTGCTTTTTATTTTTTAAGATGACAACTACAGGGTCATGTGTGCCCTAGTGGCTCAGATGGTAAAGAGTCTTCCTGCAATGCAGGAGACCTGGGTTTGATCCCTGGGTCAGGAAGCTCCCCTGGAGAAGGGAATGGCACCCCACTCCAGTATACTTGCCTGGAAAATCCCATGGACAGAGGAGCCTGGTGGGCTACAGTCCATGGGGTCACAAGAGTCGGACATGACCGAGCGACTGACACCAACACAGAGTCGTGAGGAAGTGTTGCAACATCAAAATAGTGTTGGTTACATCTGCCAATAAATAGCTTTGTGACCTCTGAGGACACGATTTCATCAACTGAATGAGGATGGCGTGTTTTCACGATGAAAACACATTATACAATTCCACAATAAAGAGGAAAATTAATTTTAGGGTTTATTCCAAAGTTGATTATTGCTGTTTCTTCCACATTGAAGGCGAGGAAGGCCTGCTGGGGACAGTCCATCACAGAAACAGTGAAGTTTAAAAAGTACTAGGAGAGTGACGCCAGTCAGAAAGACAAATACTGTACATTAATGCATGCGTATGCAATCTAGAAAGATGGTACTGCTGAACGTATCTGCAGGCGTCAGTGGAGATGCAGACACAGCAGACTTACGGACACAGGAGGGGGAGGAGCGGGCGGGACAAATCGAGAGAGTAGCCTGGAGACATGTGCGTTACCAATGTAAAACAGACAGCAAGCGGTGGGACACAGGGCGCTCAACCCAGTGCTCTGTGACAACCTAGGGGACAGGATGGGATGGGAGGGGCTTCAGGAAGGAGGGGACACATGTACGTCAGCCTGTGGTCGATTCGTGCTGGTGCATGGCAGAGGCCTACACAACACCACAGAGCAATTATTCTCCAGGTAAAAAAAGGATTATGAAAACAATGTGCGGGGATGTGTGGGTGTGTGTGTGGAACCAGGCACAGAATAGGCCCCAGTAGTTACTAAATGCCCACATGAATGAATGAATGCATCACATACAAGATACAAGTCAAACTAAATAATATCATAACACAGAGAAAGATAAACATTCATTGATTCTGCCAAAATAGATTTTAGTACATCTCACTTCTCGGTGTGTTTTAGAGCTGAGCTGACTTCTGAAAATGGAGGCAGTCACCCATAATAATCGATATTTAAGGGTTCTAAGAGATCCATTTCCCGTCCTTCTCCCTTTGAACCTAAGGCCATTGGTTGATGCCTGAAGCCGAGAGCTCACATCCTTCAATGGATGTTAATAGGTGTGTTTTTAAAAAAGGAATCTAGGCTCAAATAATTCTGGTCACTATTGGCGTAAACAAATTAATACCACTGCCATGGGCTTTAGTCAATGTACAGTGCTATAAGAGATACAAGCCTACTTTCCCAGAAATAATTCCACGTTACAAATCCACTTTTCAACACACCTCCAATCATCCCCCATCGTGGGAAATGTTTTTATAGTCTGTTAGCATTTATTAGAGGGCTTCCCTCATGGTGATGTTGTATGGCTTAGCAATAAAGAATCCGCCTGCAATGTGGGAGACACAGGAGACTGGTGTTCGATCCCTGGGTCAGGAAGATCCCCTGGAGGAGGGCAAGGCAACCCACTCCAGTATTCTTGCCTGGAGAATCCCATGGACGGAGGAGCCTGGCAGGCTACATACAGTCCATGGGGTTGTGAAGAGTCAGACACGACTGAGCACACAGCACATCCAACCGAAGCGGTTATTTCCCTTTGATGTGATGAGGTCTCTAATCCTTTCCCAACAATCAGTTTTTAAGAGTGAGAGGAGAGTGGAGAGGGGATGTGGGAACAGAGAGGGTTCTACAAGAAGGAAAAGCAGCACCCGAGAAAAATGCTGACTTTACAGTCTGCCCGTACCCAACAAAGGTCACTATAAATGGCAAATTACAAAGATCACTTAATGGCAATAAATGTGCCATTTCTATTTCTCCAATCCCAGTATCTTGAGGGCTGTGTTTGTACCACTCAGAGGGCCCAAGGGCCATCATTCCTAAGTATACATGCCCTCCCAGAATCAAGAGGGACTGGGAAGAAAGCTGTGTCACACAAAAGCAGAAAGACACACTTTCAAGAGCAGAGACCCAGACAAGAAGGAAAAGATGGTGAAGCCAAGATTCCAGCAGATATTCCGACAAGATGAAATTTCAAAAAAAAACACGATTCACAAAACTTCTCTGACCTTGAACTTAATGGTATGAAAGGAAACTTGGTGAAATTCTATGCTTAATCATCATAAAAAGTTGGTATTTTCAAGGTATTTTAAATTACAAAGATTTTCTGCATCCATTACATTATTTAATAATCACTTTGAGATAGATTATCTGTCCAAGTGGTCAACCATCTCACTACCTTTTTACATTAGGAGACAGAAGCAGGGAGGGCCACTTCCTGTCCCAGAAGTCACATGACTCTAGGAAGGCAGAAAAAGGTCTTTTTGTTGTTGCTGTTCATATACTAACTCTTGAAATTTAAAAAAAAAATTTATTTTATGAAAAAAAAATTTATTTTATGAAGTAGAGTTCATTGACAACGTTGTAAATTTCTGCCCTACAGCAAAGTGATTCCGTTACATATAAATGTATCAGTTCAGTTCTGTCACTTCGCCGTATCTGACTCTCTGCGACCCCACGGACTGCAGCATATCCTTTTTCATGTTCTTTTCTATCATGGTTTATCACATATATTAACTATAGCTCCCTGTGCGATACAGTAGGACTCGTGTTTAACCTAGGCTTTTCACTGCAAATCCCAGGTCAGAGTTGTTAGTGCTTCATCAGAATATCCTTCCAACCTGGAGGGGTAGGATGGGGTGGGAGAAGGGAGGGGGATTCAGGAGGGAGGGGACATATGTATACCTGTGGCTGATTCATGCTGATGTATGGTGGAAGCCAACAAGATATTGTAAAGCAATTATCCTCCAGCAAAAAAAAAAGAATATCCTTCCAAATCACCTATGGTCTAAAGAATGTGGAGATGAATTCTTCATATTGGTAAATATCTACTGATGTTGAGTAGAGTTAAAGATGAAATCTAGACTGGGCTTTAAAACAGCATACTTAACGCTGCTGCTTCCAACAGATGCCTTCATCTTCTGCTCACCAAGAGAATTGTTAACGAACAGTGAGTTTCCAATCTGGTGAAGTTCTGAACAGGAATCATCGGCACGGTACACTGTAAAACTACCACCCCATCCTTCCTCCCTTTCACAAAGCTGAAAAAAGGATGAATGATCTTTTTATTCTGTCAAAACATATGGGCCTAAGTACTTTCAACTAAAAACAAAAGCATGAAATAATTAACAAATGTATGACTCTGTGGCACAGATTGAAATGAGAAAAAAAAAAAAAGTACGCAAATTGTCAACCTCTCCGTCCAATCAGCCACCTCTCTATATTATTCCTTCAGATTCCTGCCCTTCCCCATACCCCAGGCGAACATTCAGGTAAAATCAACCAGCAATATTTCACTGACTTAACTCACAGCAGAGCTTCTCGATGCTTTGGTACATATAAATACTAAATAAATAAAATAGGAGGTCAGAATTTTCATTAGAAGCTGACTGGGAGATTTCAGACATATAGCAACCAACTAGAAAATGTATGAAAGTGAGCTTAGTTTAACACAAAATGTTTATGCGACAGAAACAAAAAGGAAATTATCCCATTAGGATAGGGTTATTTAAAAAAAAACAAACCAACCAACCTTAAAGACTGGGTAACAGAAGATCAAGTTACCAACAATAAGTAGTTAATATCTTTAAGCACATTTAAAAGACAATTCAGTTGACTTTCTCTAATATTTAAATTTCAGACACTTTTTTAAGGGATCTAGTTTTTCTCAGTCTTAAAGACACCAGTTTAAAGATCAGCTACTGGCTACTTCAAATATTTATCTGGAATAATGAAGGTATAAATAAATACAAACATTTTATATTTTTATTGTCAATTTCTTTAACAATAAAAATTACAGTATGAATGCCCCTTTGATTCCTTTCCAAGGAATAAATATTCTTTCCTTTGATAACTAAATTACTTTGTTCAATCAATTTGAATCGTCAAAACAGAAATGTAAAATCCAGATGATTGCTCACTATTAAGATAAGGAAAGCAGTTTAAAATTCTCAATGATGAAAAAAGTAATGAGAAAATGCTTCTCTCATAAGAGGAACACAGCAGTTTTACATAATAAAAAGCTTAAAATTGATTCCTGTCTTTTTTTTCCCCTTGATAAATTACTAACTGGTGAGAACTTAAAAGAACTATACAGAAAGGTTAAAAAGCAGCAAAGGAGGTTTCCTCTTCCCAGTGGAGAAATATCCATTAAATATATAGTTCTTTGCTTACATAATCAGGACATATAAGATACCCTGTCAAGAACTTTCCTATCTCTAGGTAGGTAGGTAGACAGATGGATGTGTACAGTATGTATGTATATATGTGTATGTGAGTTTGAGTATAAGATTAATGTTTATAAAACACAGCAGCAGGTGGACAGGAAGGAACTACTTACTGGGTACAGGGTTTCCTTGAGGGGTGATGAAAATGTTCGGCCACTGGACAGACACAATGGCTATTCAATACTATGACTATACCAAATACCAATGAATCACCCATTGTAAAATGGTTAATTTTACATTATGTAAATTTCACCTCAGTTAAAACAAAAGAAAACAAATCACTGCAGCAGGCCCATAACTTACGCGTCCTTCACAAAAAGACATTAGTCAGGATTCATCTGTGTGTGTGTGCTAAATTGCTTCAGTCGTGCCCAACTCTTTGCGACCCTGTGGACTGTAACCCTCCAGGCTCCTCTGTCCATGGGATTCTCCAGGCAAGAGTATCGGAACAGGTTGCCATTTATTCCTCCAGGGGATCTTCCCAACCCAGGGATTCAACCCATGTCTCTTTTGTCTCGTGCATTGGCAGGCAGGTTCTTTACTATTAACATCACTTGGGAAGCCTGGAATCATCTGCAGGAAGGTGGTACTCCGGCAGAGGAGAGGACCAATGATCAGTCATATTTCTTCAGCAGTAAATCTTGACATCAGACATCACTTGGAAAATGTAGGTAAATTATGTAGCCGTTTTGGTAGAGGGAGAATCGTTAAGTTCGTTTCCTTGATAGAATGAAGAAGGTTGAATTTGCTAACGAAGAAATTATGAGTGACTTTGGTAAGAGAGCAGTTTTACCAAAGTCACTCATAATTTCTTCGTTAGCAAATTCAACCTTCTTCATTCTATCAAGGAAACGAACTTAACGATTCTCCCTCTACCAAAACGTCTTACGTGGGCTCACCAGCTGAAGATAAGGGTCTCCAATGTGTTCTAGGGAGCAGGAGGCCGTCGTTCCAGTTTTGATTCTATCACTCATCAACGGACCACTGGTGGGTCATGGACCCTCTCTGAATCATTGGACCTCTGTCTCAATCTTATAGTAATTATTTGGAAAATACGTATCATGACATCTGCTGCTACGTATTTGAGATGTGGTACAAATAAAACCAGGTCATGCACCGAGAAAACACCTTGAACAAGGAGGGACCTCAGGCATCTAGTTTGTATGGCATTTTCAGCACCCTTGCTGCTGTTTAGTCACTACTTTGTGTCTGACTCTTTTGCGACCCCAGGTACTGTGGCCCACCAGGCTCCTCTGTCCATGGGATTTTCCAGGCAAGAATACTGGAGTGGGTTGCCATTTCCTTCTCCAAGCACTCTTCCCAACCCAGGGATCATGTCTCCTGTGTTGCAAGTGGATTCTTTACCACTGAGCCACTGGGGAAGCCTTCTGGTACCCTGAAAGTGAAAGTGAAGTTGCTCAGTTGTGTCCGACTCTGCGACCCCACAGACTGTAGCCTACCAGGCTTCTCTGTCCATGGGATTTTCCAGGCAAGAGTCCTAGAGTGGGTTGCCATTTCCTTCTCCCGGGGATCTTCCTGACCCAGGGATCAAACCTGGGTATCTAGCATTATAGGCAGATGCTTTTACCGTCTGAGCCAGGGAAGTTCTGGTACCCTGCTGCTGCTGCTGCTGCGTTGCTTCAGTCGTGTCTGACTGTGTGTGACCCCACAGATGGCAGCCCACCAGGTCTCCTCGTCCCTGGGATTCTCCAGGCAAGAACACTGGAGTGGGTTGCCATTTCCTTCTCCAATGCGTGAAAGTGAAAAGTGAAAGGGAAGTCGCTCAGTCGCGACCCCATGGACTGCAGCCCACCAGGCTCCTCTATCCATGGGATTTTCCAGGCAAGAGTACTGGAGTGGGTTGCCATTGCCTTCTCCATCTGGTACCCTAGTGATGCTTAAAATATTTTTTGACAGTGATGAGACTTACACAGCAGATTTTTAGTGCGGACGTGCCTTACATAAGTATACCTCAGGTATTTTTGCTGAAAAAAAATCTGTTCTCTGAATCATGAATGGCTTCTTTAAGGTATGGAGCAATGGGGGTGAATCTCTGGCCTCACACCAGGAAGATGTCATGTGGAGATTACACAGATGTGAAAGATACTACGGTCCAGAGTCACAGATGTCCAGCCCTGAATGTGCAAAATTTCTCAAGGAACTCATCCATGTAGAATTTATGGGTTTCTCTGAAATGCTGTATTTGTGATATCTGTTCCTTCTTTAATGGAAAACTTTTTGATATGTGGATAACCTATTCATCTCTTTCTTAAAAAAAAAAACTACAAATAGCAATGCGTACCAGTGATATCATATCGACAGGAGTATGGACCAAAAAACTTTAAGGGAAAGAATGAACTCAGTAAGTTTTAATCAAATATATTTCATCTTCTAAACTCTCCCAGCACTTTATTTTTTAGAAATTTGTACTTTTCATCAATTATACAGGTCTTCTCTCCCATAAAATACTGTGGGTTCCTTAGGGACAAGGGGTATGACACAGAGGACATTCGATGCAATGACTTGCCTACAGCAGGTGCCCAATTAATATTTATTATACAAACAAGGGCAACAGTCAAAGCAAAAGAGGACCAGTTCTTTCCTTCACTTACAAAGCTTACACAGCAGATTTTTTGCGCGGACATGCCTTACAAAAGTATATATCTTGGTTGAAAAAAATCTGTTCTCTGAATCATGAATGGCTTCTTTAAGGTATGGCGCAATGGGGGTGAATCTCTGGCCTCACACCAGGAAGATGTCATGTGGAGATTACACAGATGTGAAAGATACTATGGTTCAGAGTCACAGATGTCCAGCCCTGAATGTGCAAAATTTCTCAAGGAAATCATCCATGTAGAATTTATGGGTTTCTCTGAAATGCTGTGTTTGTGATATCTGTTCCTTCGTTTCTGTGTCCAGATTTTAAAAATAAAGATTGCATGAAGCTACAACAAACAAGAGTCAGTCTATGAGTTTCATTTCCCCCAGAAGACTGAGAAGTTCAAATAGAAGTCAAGGCAGGTTAGGACCACGCATCAGAGTTGATGGTATTTTCTACTATTTCCATCCAATGGGAACTCAAAACCAAGCTGAACTGGGATAAGGAGACATAACACAGAACACAAACCCCTTAAATAACTCTCTCCTTTCATCTAAATTCCTCCTATTTTTTCATGGGTCTTTCCAGATCCTCTTTCATTTGATTGGTCCATAGCGCTCATTTTACCCTTTACATGTTTTCTAACTTGTGTTGCTATCTTACGTTTTATATTTATGGTCTATTTTCCCAAATGCGTCCCAACCCCCAGGATGTATGTGGCTCCTTCTTTCCACCAGTCTGTCTGTCTGGAAGATGTGCATTTTCCATCGATGATGAGCATGACGATGACAATGGTGGTGGAAGAGCATCTTGCCCAGCCCTTCCCCCATCCCTCTATCTTCTTTCCATACCCACTACTCCAACGAAATGGCTCAAAAACTCCTGGATGCTGCAGCCACATGTTACTTTCACTCTGGGTAACATGTGACACTGTTGACAATTTCTTCCTTCCAGTCAAATCTGCTCTCCTTGGCTTCTGTGGTGTGTCTTCCTGGTGCTCCTGCAGTCCCTCTGCACTTGTAAATTCAGTTACACCTTGGGCATACCCATGTGAAGCAGTCCTCATTACCTCATGATAAAAACGAAACTCCTTAATGGGGTGCACAAGGCAATTTATGATCTACTCACTGTTCATCTTTTCGGTCCCATCTCTCATCACTGTCATCTCATACTATGACCCCAGACGCCCTGCACTACTTTTGGATCACAGTACGTGTTACCCTTGCATCTTGCCTGCTGAATTCCCATTCATTAGTGGACCTCACTTCCTCCAGGCCAAATGTGGGACAGACACCCGGCTTGTGTCTACCTTTTGCAGGCAGGTATTCCCCCCTCAATGCATCATCAGACTAAGTGTAGCTGTCAGCTCTGTCTGCCCCACATGTGTCCTGCTCAGAGCCATAATTCAGCACTTGACTCAAGAGTAAGCATCCAAGCTTCTTACCACCATTTGAGCAAAGGAGCTAGGAAAGGAACATTAACAACCAAAATAATGCTTTCCTATGTAGAAGAGATGAAATCTGCCACCTCTCTATAATTTCAAACTGATAACGTCAGGTGACCATGCTGGTGCAAGGAAGAGGACTCCATCCAAGTGCTTGTCAGTGACTGACTGGGGAAGCCGGAAGGCTCTGACGCTCTCTGTCCCCTAAATTCCCATACGCTCTGCTCCAGGACTTCAAACCAGGTGCCAGGGGACGTATCTCATGGAGAGGGGACACAGGGGCTCTCAGGACTCTGCACCTGTCCCAGGACTTACCGAGTCCTGAACACGTGCCACCTCGAGTGCAATGTGGGAAAGAGAAAGCAGCCTTCCTCTGCCTGCAAGGCCACAGGCCTCGGCCGTGAGGAAGGCCGGGAGAGCAGGCCATGATCTGAGCGTGGCGGTGTACGGGGGCGCTGCTGCGGTTCCCATCATCAAGCCACAGCGAGGGAGGGAACTGCTCTTCTTCACGAGCTTTTGCCTGCGGTGGTCCAGCGCTCTAACAGGCAGCATCCATCTCTGGACCAGTTTCTTCATTACGACGCCCTCGTCGGTTCCCATCCAGTCACACCAGAGGGCCGTCCCAGTATGACTGTTCCTAAGGTGATCTGCGGTATTTTCTAAAATAGCTTGACGTGAACCAACCCGGTCAGAAAAATGCTAAGATTTGCATTTCCTTGAAATGTGACGCTATTTTCGAGCTTCTCATTGAAAAAAAAAAAAAAATTTTTTTTAAACTGCAAGTCATTGCGTGTGAAGGAGCACACCGAAGGTGGCTGGCGTTGCGGCACATGGTAAACTGATTCGCGCTGAACTGGGAGGCTGATATTAGGAGCGGGGAAGCCAAGCCAGGCTCTGTTTGTTCAGTGTCTCATACTACTTTTTCAAATGTCATGGGCTCAGCAAAACCCGAAACACATTTTCTCAGCACTTCTACTTCTCAACCCATATGTATTCTGAGAGCAGTTTAATTCATATGTTTCTGATTTATTTACATGCAAGTCATCAGAATGTTGTTTTGTATGAACTATTTGATGTCCAGGAAGCCTGTTGAGCTTTGCCTTTGAGGTTTTTTTTTTTTCCTCCTTAGGATGAGGAACCATGATTTGCAAATAGAAAAAAAAGCTCATCAGAGCCCCAATATTTTGAACCTCAAAGATTCAAATTTTGTTCAAAAGGTAGATGGCATCAAGTCTGAGGACAATTCTTACAATCTGCCGACTCCGTATTTTCCAGGTCCTAACTGACATTGCCCTTCTTGATGGTACTAATGTCTTCCTTGTGGACATAAAAGTGCGTGTTTGCAATGAATGAATAAGAACAGATCCTAAATAGAGGCGAGGAGCTCTTCAAAGACTAAGTGAATGCCTTCTGGAACAAGGTATCTGGGGTGGGGGCGGGGGATGGGGGGGGGTAGGACGCATGAGCATCTAGAGAGAGAGGAAGGTCGTAATCACCTTTCCAGGAGAATACTCAGAAAATGAGCACCAGCTTTCACCCCACTAGGGATATCACAGGCATTCTCTTTTCTCAATTTATAAAAGTAACTCTGATTCAATCGTGATCTGAGAATTGTTTGCATACATTTAAAAAGCACTGCAACGTAATTTTATAAATATTTCTCCCTTTGTAAGTAAACCGCAAACTTTAAAAAAAAGAGAATACTAGTAATTTTTAGGACTTCTATGGAGTGAGTTAATTCGAGGATCTCTATATTCAGACTTCTGAAAGAGCAGGGGTTTTTTCTTAATAAATATTAAGATATCATGTATTAAGCACAGGTAGGAGGGCTTTTATCTTTTACCATCATTGTGTCTACATAAACTCAATCATTTTAAAAGATACTGTAGAAGGTTGAATCAGATTTTAATAGCAGGGAATCTTAAAAAAAAAAGAAGTTTTATATATATGACTGCCATCTCTGCAAATATGCCTAAATTTTCAGTCTCCAAACCAAACTGATGCTGGGCAAGAAGCATATAGCTGGCCTCTAACACTATCACATGCCTCTGCAGTGTGTCTCTAAAATATAAACCCGCATTTCCCATCGGGCTTTTTGTCCTCTCTTTGGGGAATAGATTAGAAATGTTGGTTTCTCTGAGCTAGGGCTGAAAGATTTTTACCTACACCACCTTTCAAAACTGAGATCTCTCTCTTCCCCAAAACTCTTTTCCATTTTCCCGTTTCAAAACCAGAATGGTGTTAGGGCTGGAAGATTCAAAAAGTCTTCTCACATCAAATATCTCTCCAGCACAGCTGTTGTTAAGTGACCCAACATGTCCTAAGTCAGGGTCACAGCCTATACACTACATTATTTTGCTATGAGTCCCCAACTCTACATATTTCAGGAAAGCAAATTAAAAAAAAATAAAAATCACCATGATGGACTTCTCGACACATCCATGAGCAGCAAGTAGAAATGCTAAGTCTTAAGCTGTCAAGCTGAATGGGGGTTTAAGGTTATACTGTGTCCAGTAAATATCAATCAAATAACTAACTACCCTCTGCTAAAACATGGGACGAGAGCAAATCAATTAACCACTAGTTGCTATGAATTCAAACATCACTCAGAGGACAAAATTTTATTAAACTGTAGAAAGATTAGCAAGTAACAAAATATAATCATTATCAAGACCATAAAAATAAACTAGAATCCTTTGGAAAGTCAATTTGTATACTCCAGGGAGAAAGCTTGGGCAAAGGGGGAAAAAAGCAGCCTCAGGCATATATCTTAAGAAATAGTCAATACCACTGCAAAAAATACAGTCCGTTTCCTCAACACTGTGTATCATACAGACATCTCCCCACAATTCAAATCAACAAATTTAAATTTTAACTTTTTATTATCTTTCCAAGGAGATCAACTCTCATGCAGAAATAAATATGAAGAAGTCAAGTACTGTAATTAGGTTTCAACAGCCAGCCGTCAGAACTAACAACTCATCTTACGTTTTAAAACCTTTTGGGGAGGACGTGCTTTGATTTGACCGGTCCTGGTGTGCTGGTTTTCAGTCTAAGGAGCGGAAGACATCACTGCATGCACTCATGAGATACCACATTCTCTTCTTAAACTACATAAAGTCCTAACTGTGAGTAATATTTCGACATGCAGTAACTGGAGTGAAAAAGTCACAGCCTCATGGACTACCCATCTGCAGAACCGATTACGAGACATGTGAATTTGAGAGCATTATAGAAGAATGTTACTTGGAAAGCAAACACTTTCATGGGTAGCATTAAAAGTGTCTCTAATGTTCTTTCCGCGTCTTGGCCTCTCTGTTCCCCAATACTAGACCTTCGCTTGGAAAACTCACAGACACAACCCCTGCTGAGCAGCAGTAATGAGGAACCTCTGCCTGGGTACCCCCCACCGCTGCACACTCAGTGAGAGAGGAGCCACTGCCTGCCGAGAGCTGGGTCTCCCTCCTCTCCCTTCTGACGGGAGATGCTCATCCAGACCCTACATGCGCCCCACGTGCCCTTTCATTTTATGGCCTCAGGTGGACGGGAAGATAGAACCTCAAAGAATTCCTGCCCCTACGTGACAGATGCTCAGGACAGACAGATTCAAAGAGCTGTCCTCGATGCAACGTACCCACACGCAGTAATCTCGATCACGACCATTTTTCAGCGTCATTTCCGTGTTTAACGACCTGAACTAACAGCCATTTGAAAACATGTCCAGAACTTCTGGAGGGAACCCGCTCCCCACCACCCCTTTGGTTTTGAACTTTAGTAGAATTCTGATCACCTCCACAGGCTGATCTGCTCTGGGATTTTAACAGAAGTGTGTGTGTGTGGGGGGGGGGGGTGGCAGGACACAATTTTTGTTGTTGTTGTTGTTTGTTTTAATTTAAGGTCCTTAATGTGGGCCACATGTTTCTGGCGGGGCCAGGGAAGTACAGAGGCGGCCGGGGCCAGGAATGCAAAGTGGTAGGGAGGTGGGGAGGGGAAAGTGGGGAGGGGCTGAATGATGAAAAGACCAGTTCCACAAGCGAAGCACATTAGCAACCCGGAGTGGAAAGGGCCGGAAGGGAAACCCACCCACCTCACCCCTGCATTCATTCTATCTACCTGCAATTGCTGCGATCAAAACCAGATGTCGGTTCTTCCAGATCTTTCTCACAGGACAAACATGCAAAGGGCCTCGGGCCTGGCGTTGCCATCAAATGGTAATTGATACCAGATGAGCCACAAAATAGAAACGCACATGCAAACGGCAACCTCTCTGGCTGCCCGGCCCGCGCCCCCCCTTCCCAACCCCTGCTCGGCCCCTTGAGAGGGATGAAATTGCAGGTCTTGCTGGGCTGCTAAGTGCACTGAGCACCACGAAAAACAAGTGTACGGCGCCCCCAGTAACCACCTGTGAATCTCGGGCAAACGCGGGCCGGCCAGCCAAGGGCTGGGCCCAGAGAGCAGGCCAAGGTGAAAGGTCGCTCTGGGTTAATACCAGGTCATCGATCAGGGGGATGAAATGAGCACAGGTGTGAGGCAGATCACAGGCCTGTGAGCAGGGACCCACCTCCCTGGTCCCAGCGCACATCCGGCCTGGAGGAGGCTGTTCCCACGATGCCACATCTGCCTTGCTCTCATCCTGCAAGGAAGATAGTGAGAAAGGAAAACCACTTCCCAATTACCAGGCAATTAGAAGAAATCTGCCCAGCTCCTTTTCCGAAGCTTTTTTTTTTTTTTTTTTGCATCCCATTGTTCTTGTCAAAGGGGGAAAAAAAGAAATCCAGAAAACCTGCTGAGCTGGAGGTCCTGGCAATTGCTGGTTGAATGTAATACAGTAGGTACAAAAAACGTCTCTTATTTCCACCGACACTGACAGAGCCGCAAGTAGCACAGGGCTCTCGCCCCTGCATGTATATATTTTCTTATTAACTTGATCGGGCAGAAATTTGCAGAGATTTGTTTGGATTTAGAAGTCACAACAGAATGTCAGTTTTACAAACCGAGGCTCATTCTGTGGTGAAATGTACAGCCCTGGACCCCACCAGTCACCGCACACGAGCTATTTGTTCCAATTCTCCTAGCAGCCGCTTCTGAACAAACAACTAACTTACTCTAAACACACGCAATGGGTCTCATTTTCCTTCCTTCTGCCTATCCCATTATATGTGATATTTTAGTCTTACAGATCTTATGAAGTTTAAATATTTTCCAGATGGGACTAGGGGACACAGAACCCTGTAAACATTCTACGTTATAAAATGGACCAACTGACTGCTTTGAAACAGAAGAGTAAGATGACAGAACCTACGTCTTTTGTGAGCAGTCTGACCCTGTAAGCCAACCACACCAACCGTAAAGGGGGGGTGCAATTACCAATTTTCTTTTTCATTCCCCCAATTCTCAAGAACTGGCTGATTCACCCTCATTTAGGTCGTACCTATTTCTATCTTTTCTAATTAAAACAACCCCCACCCCAAAGATGATTTAAACTCCATTTACAATTCCATGCATCTCCATGGGAAGAAAGAAAACCCTGGTTGTAATCCAATGATAAATTCCACTGTCCCAGAGGGAAAATACATCAGGTCGATCAATCCCATCCCTTTGCCCAGATTCTCAGCAGACCTCTCCTCCTCCAAGTGTGACCACGGAAACCCTGAACACGGTGGTGCTCGCCAAGGACCCTCAGCCTAGAGGCAACCTAGCATCATCCGTGATACCACTCAGCACCAATCCAAGAGCAAAGGCAGCGAATCAACGAAGGGCAGGAAGGGAACGGGGAGCCAAAGATGAAAACGAAAGCTCTGGTGAGTGGCAGGGGGAGAAAGGAGCAGCGCAAAGCAAGTGGGTGACATACAAGCCAAAGCAGCAGAGTGGGGCTCCACGGTGTCCAATCAGGCAGGCTCGGGAGACCCACTGGGGGAGACTCTGACCTTACCTCTGCCTTCCCTTGGAGGTCCAGTCAACATAACCCTGTATCTGAGCATCTGCCTTGTTTAAATTTCATCCTGTGGTGTTGTTTGCTGATTGGTCAGACATGGCTGACAGCATCAGAAGTGCGATCTGACAGACAAGGAGCAAGCAGGGCCACAACACAGAGTTCCTAACGGGAGGGAGAGAGGGAACTTCATGCTGGATTCAGGAGAGTCGGGCCCGCAGACATCTGCTGCGAGGCCTGGGGCTCGCCTCGGGGTGGGAGGGCCCAGGGTGAGGCTGGGGGGAGGGCATGGAGCAGGGGAGGTGGGCCTGCCACCCGGATGACCAAGCGCCAGGCTTCCCCTCGGCTGGGGCTGCATCTGGACCCCGTTCAGCAGCCTCCCCCAGCCACTCCCAGTTCCTGTCACCTCCAGGGAATACAGCAGGCTGCTCGCCCTGGAAGTCTGCTTTCCAGAATAGAAGTGGGGGGGTTCCTGGTTTGGGGTAGGGGAGCTGTCCTTTCCTGTATGTATTTTTCAACATGTGTGACATTTTCCAAAGGACACAGAAGGTCCTCGGGAGAGGCAAGCTAACCAGAGCATTTCATCTAGATGACTGCAGTGCAGAAGGATGGGCTCCCAAGGAATGGGGTCCTGTGAGAGCAGGGAAGTGGAGGAGGACAGGGAGAGTCAGAGGCTGAAGGTGTCTGGAAACGACAAGTGAAATTACTGCTGGAGAAAGACAGAACAGACAGAAAGGAAGGAAAACAGTTTGAAAATGGGACAGGAGAGAGGAACCATCTCACCCCCGCACCCAGCCTGGGTCAGGAAGGACAGGTCTTCACTGTGAGCCAAGTACCTTTTTCTTTCCAGGCCAGCAGGAGGCGCTGACAGTAACAGTGGCAAGCCACACTGATTGCCCTCTACCCTCCCCAACTTCCAGTAGACAGACAGACAGACAGACAGAGACAGACAGACAGACACACACACACAGAGCCCTGAACCAGTCAGTCTACAAACCAACAAGGACAACTGAGTTTACCCACTGCAAATCTAGGACCGTTCTCCCTCACCAATATGGATATGTAGGGGTTTTACCTTTAATTAAGGATCAGTCTTGAACACTGGCCTTCCTCTCCCCATTACTCAGAATCATGACTATACAACTTGGGGGAAAAAGTTAGTAGAATTTCAAAATCCAAGTAGAATTCCCCAATGCTAAACAAAAAACCATTACATGCAAATTTCCTCTTTTCTAGTATTATTTGTTAGCAGAATTTGGGGAAAGCTATCATGCTTTCAATAATAATTATAGAAGAAGAAAAGATAAAAGGTAAAGCGAGGTATGCCAGAATGATTTTAAAAAGAGATGGATAAAAGAGACAGGGAATCAGAGTAAAACAAGGCTGGAGCGATCAGGTTATTAAAACCAACCAATTATGTGGACAAAAACAGGAATAAGATGCTTTGGCTGAGGAGAAGGAAGGTTAATGCAATCAAGACTTGATGAATATTAATCCTTGAGTAACACCACCCCTGATCTAACATCCATTTGGAATAGTAAAATGGCAGAACAGGGTAAAATAAATCCATCTGGCTTAAAACTGAAGAAAGATTCGAATCACCATGATCTTTACCTCCAAAAAAGACAGAAAAACCTCATTCCTTCCCTTCATTTTGAAAACATAATTATGATAGAACTCATTTTTGAAATCAAGCTAGAAAGACAAGGTGCTGAAATCTGAGGAGGTGAGACAAGGAAACCAGCCTACAGGAACTGCAGAGAAAAAGGAGGGCAACAGGTAGAAAAATAAATGAATGTGAGGAAAACCAGAGGGCTGATGTGCATGGGAGCTCTGGACAGAAAGAAGCCCCGGAAGAAAGAAGTGGCCAAGGGACCTGGATTTCATTCCGAGAAGACAAATGAATGAAACGTACCAGGCAGGGGCCCAGAAACGACTGAACAAGAGAAGACAGAGATAAAAGCACAGGAATGTGATATGAGGGCAAGAGGGGTAAATACAACAGCATGAAAGATCAAGTAAAAACTGGAAAACAATGCAGTTTGCTTGAAGCATAAAGTACTTTAGGATTTACTGAATTACGAACACAGTGTTGCTGGAGGTATTCCATTTAAAACACCGTCACAGGCTGAGAAGACGATGTGGAAAAAGTGCCATGCATTGTCAGAATCCGCTTTCTAACCTTAAAACATTTCCCTAATTTCCAGGATCTATTTGCAATGCATGAGATAACAATAAAACTATGACACGAGGACCTCACTTTCCCCACGGTATCGTGTCTCACAGATGAACCTACGCAGTGCAAATGACCACTCTGTGGTACTTTTCATATCTATGGTGTGCAAGCTACCTGTTCTCTTAAAGGAATATTCATGCAAGCACCTTGCCCAGACCAACAGAAATCTGACACTCTTCATTCAAAATGCTGAAGTTACCCTGGTATCTGAGAACCAGATTATTTCAAAGATCAGTCAAGAAAATGTCACTGGAGGAGATGGCATTTCCAATGGGAGTCCTGAGAATTTCAGCAGCTTTTCCAGCTCCTGGCCTCATTTTTTTTTTTTTAACTCAGAAGAGGCTCAAGCGGGTTTCCCTGATAAACCAGTAATTGCGTATGTGGGGGAGAAGCCTACAGCTCTGTAAGTCAGATGACAGCCCCTATCAGGTGCAGAGACACAATAAAAACAACACCGCAAGAAAATGTTTGCTTTCTCTGTCAACCGCGGTGTCAGTACCCATTAATAAACCTATCTGCTAAATCTACTCTTATTCATGTGGGACATCACCGATTTAAAGTAAAATAAATTATCTTTAATTAAATGGAATTGTCCTTTTCCTCCCGCTATCATCCCCAATTATTACATTCTAATCAGCCCTTTAGGGAGAGAGCACAAGAGAGGGCTGAAAGGCACAAGGACTCAAAACAATTCCTCTTTCTGTCAAGTGATGAAATTTTTATCTTAATTATTGGTTATAACTGTAATTTTGGGATATAAATAATGAGAACTATAAAAATTTTGTCATTTATGGGGAAAAACATGACATGGCCACTTCCAAAACTTCCCTGTACTTTTCTCCTCTGTGAAAACCTCAGAACTTAAAAGAAGCCATTCCAGACTGCTCAAATGCTCTATTTAAACCTAATCTATTACTTTTATTTCCAGCACAAAAGTGCCAGTTTTAATTAATACTTTAAAATATATAGCACTAATGGAATGCCAGCTCTGTTATTTTTAGGCTCTGAGGCTTTCCACAACTGGGATTACGGAATGGTATCGATTTATGTTTCCACTAGAACAACACAGGCATGTTAAATATTAAGACACGCGCGCGTGTGCTAAGTCTCTTCAGTCCTGTTTGACTCTGCAACCCTATGGACCGCAGCCTGCAAGAGAGGCTGATCTACTTACAAATATTTAGTGATTCTCTCCTGTCCCAATTCCTGGCTCCCCCACATCCCTCTTTTGTTTTCTTTTCTTAAAAATTGCACCCAAATTCTAAGAAAAGCAACGTGTGTTTCAACCTGGCAATCAGTAGGAAATACCACCACACCACCAGTTCTCATTGATAACAACAGGCCCGGCAAAGAAATGGTGAAATCAACAGGTAAGTGACAAAAACTATCTGATTTCTCCACTCCAAAGGCAAAGAGAGGAAATACTCTCCTGTAGGAAATAAACACTAAATTTAGGTCAAATCTCTGCATATATGTTGTAATGGTGCCTGAACCATCTTCCTCCCAAGTCACAGCTTGATTTTTGCTTGTTGTTTGTTTCACTGTGGACTTTGTGAGGACCGGGAGCTTTCTTTTAGTCCTCTTCATGATGACAAAATTAACCACCGAAATTGGGAAATTTATCTTCTGTCTAGAATAAAGAGGTGGGGGTACTGACTGTTTTCTGACTACTTAGTGTTACTTTTAAAAATGTATTTTTTTAGGGTGTAGTACTGTTTTCATTTAGCATGCCTTTGAATTGCCGCCTACAGAAGTAAAAAAAGAAACCACAGCTATACAAGCCTGCTGACTTTCTTATAAAAGAACCAGTTTTAAACTTGTTTATACTACTGATTCCAAATGAATTCAAGATGGTGGCTAGTTAAAGAAAGAGAACTCATGCCAGGGAGTTTGATCAAAGAACTTCAATTCAGCAATGTTCAGTTTTAATTGACCACTAATTAAGCTACATTAGTCCAAGAAAGGTCTGTATCACTTTGAGTAATAAAGAAAAGAATTAATTTAACCCTGTGTCAGTCAGCTTTAGTAAATTCATCTGAAAGCAACTTCTCAAACGACAAGCATGAAAGAGGAGTTTAGTGTTAAATGCCAAAAGTGGTCTACAGAATTCAGAGAGGACCAGAGACTCAGTTTTCGACTGCATTTGTTACTTCGAGAGTGATGTCACCTTGCAGGTATAATTATCTTCATTACAGATACAAAGATGTCAGCTCCCCTCCCTGGGTTGCAAAGGGTTGCTTTAAAATTGGATTCAAAACATGGCATCATACCAGCCACAGTTTTAACTTTCCTGTATTCTAGACAAAAATAGAGTGGATTTGCAAAATCATGAGAATTTTCAAAGGCTTGGAACTCTCCTTCTGGGAAAAGTGAGTTGAAGACTGGGGAGGAAAAAAAACAACTGCCATAACACCACCAAAAAAGCTCATTATAATTAGGGGCCACAAGCTATGGCAACACGACAGCAGCATTTAAAGGTCCATGTGTTAGAATAGTTCGTTTCTGAAAATCCAGTTGCAAAATTTTTATTTTTCCCACATATTGCCCATCACAAAATTTTATGCCTACCATTCTGAATTTTTATAAAAATCTCAGGAAGGGAAATAATAATAATAAAACTGCAAAAAACCCATTTTAGGGGTGAACGTCAAAATGTAAGACACTACTTTACGACTTGGTGTTTATGACTTTTAAAGTCCTTCCCATTAACTTAGAGGTGAATTCCCTATGGTCTTATGGCAAATATAAAAAAAAAAAAAGTATGCTTACATTTTAAAAATAAACCCAAATGTCAGTGGTACCCTGGCTTCTATTTTACAGTAACAACCCCCCATCTTCTATGGATGTAAGAATAGTACTGAATGCCATAAGGGTCAAACATTCTTGAAGAGGAATATCCTGTGGCCTCAACACACATTATATTTTGTCTTAATGATTCTGGCAACCAACGACTGCATTTTCTACAATAGAATTTAATGAATAACATTTTTTCTACATTCTGCCAATACTCATTAAAATGCACTTGTTTGTGAAATGCAATAGCTAGCTATATGAAACCAAAATATTAATGCAAATTGGAATTTCTAAGTTTAAAGCCATATTTGCATAACAGGAACTAAACATGGTACCAGCTGAAAGAGTGCACAGAACACAAATGCCTCTCAATACCACAATCATTACCAAGAGGAATGATGGCTTGTGTTACCATCAGAAGTTCAAGGACAAAGCATCAGCCAGGACATGCCACTATACAGGCTCCTGGTGCTTCCAACAAGAGGAGGATGGGACAATCTGCAATCATCTCATCTATGAATAGAGTACAGGTATAAGTCACAAACCCCCATTCCCGTGCTTTATAACACCCTAGGGCTAGCCCACTATTATACATGGACATAACTGAAGAGTAGTCCACACAATTCTGAATGCGCACACTGAATGAAGGTGGTCATCCTACCACCAACACTCCCATTTCTCCAACTTAATGATGCAAAGGAATAAAAAGAGACATTTTTATTCTTTCATTCATTCTACCAAAGATATCCTACTGGGCTATGGTGGATTGGAGGAATCTTAAGAAACACAACATTAAATAAAAGCTTTCAATACATACTGGTTTGTTCAAGAAATATTATTTAAGCAGTCCACATGTTAATCTTTGAACCTGCCCTATCTAAATGACTGAAAGTTTGTCTGGAAGATATGAAGACTTCAAAACCATGAAATCAAGTTAGGGACTAAATGAGTGTTAAGGGATGAGACGTACAGACTTTTTCACTTATTATGAAGATGTATTTGGATTATATGAATAAATACACATGATTATTTTTCTTTTAATAAAATTCTACTTTGTATTAGAATAGCCAGAGCAAAGGTCTGAGTTCTCTAAATTCCGCAGAGGTCAGCTCTCAGGCAACATGCTATGTAAGAGTCTTGCCTAACTGTATATACAGGCACAGGCATGTCTGGTACATGGGTGGCTCATTCATTTGGCCGTGTAAACACTTCTTGGTTGTTCACAGTATGGTAACAAGTATATAAAGATGCATTAAGACACAGTCCCTCTCATGGAGAACCTCTTCTTCAGAGAAGGGTGATTCAAGGTCCGACTGTGTGCAGACAGACAAAGGGCAGTATCCCAGGCAAAGGGCAGTATCCTTCAAAAAGTTTCTTTATATTAAGCTTTAAATTTATTTTTTTAATTTCTTTTAAACTTTTTATTTTGCATTGGGATACAGACGATTGATAAACAACATTGCGATAGTTTCAGATGAACAGTGAAGGGACTCGGCCATACATATACAAGTAACCATTCTCCCCAAACTCCCCTCTCTTCTAGGCTGCCACATAGCATTGAGCCGAGTTCCATGTGCTATACCGTAGGTCCTTGCTGGTTATCCATTTTAAATATAAAACTTTAAATTAAAAAAAGATAAACACAGATGATATGCACATTCACTAAAATGTTAGGTAGCACTAAAAGATCCATTCTTAACTTCAGATGTGTGCTGAGCATAAAGCTATGAAAATTCATAAAAACACTGAAATACATAGCCGAGGTACCTCTAGTTCTGTTATAATCCATGTGATCTTGAGCAAGTGAGTTAATCCTGTAACACTATCATTTCCCAGACCAGCAGTGTCCAAAGGAACCTTCTCCAATGACGCAAACGTTCTGTATCTGTGCTGTCCAAAACAGCAGCCACTGACCGCCACACACGACTTCCGAGCACATGAAATTCGGCTAGTGTCGCTGAGGAACCGACTTTTCCACCCAGACTGCAAACTGGGTTAACAACATTTGGACCATTTACGTTACTGAGATGCAGGAAGGATTAAATTGGAAGGTGTTTGAGAAAGCAATCAGAAAGAATTGAGGCTTGCATGTGTGCTGTATTAAATATTAATTACCGCTACAATGAAGTATTTACTGAAAGCCTTATTTCAGCTGTAAACCACTTTCCTAGTAATTACAGAAATTCACAGTAAGACTGATTTTTAGACTCCATACATATCTGACAAATACCACAAAAGCAGGCTCTCTGAATAACATTCCAAAACCAATGCATAGGCAAGTTGTAATTCTAAGAATATTCAGAGAATGAAACTTGAACAGAATATTGAGAGTCCAACACAGATAATCGGTGATGGATCAAAAGTAAAAGATCCATGCTTTTTCAAAGAGCTCTAACTTAAAGCAGATTTGCAATTAAAAAAATTACTATCTCCCAGAAACACCCAAATCAATGAAATGATCATCAAAAATGCTCATCTTTATGTCTTGCCTGACATACACATAAACAGATTTACACATTTTCTTTTCCGCTGTTCACTTTGAACACAGTCAACTCTATGCAATAAAAAATAGAAACCCCACCAAAATAAATGTAAACTTAGGGTGATCTCATAAAACAGCTTCAGTTCTGACAGACACAGTAAAACCCAAAGGCATCAGTGTGATTTTACAGAACTGTGCTGCACTGAGCTAGTTAGGGAACAGGAAGGTTCTCAGTGCAGAGTCGGAGGATATGTGTGAGGTATAATTGAAATGGAGCAGCCAATGGGCTGGGTGATCGGTAGAAGCGTGTTGTTGTCGTTCTCTGTCGTTTAGTCACTAAGTTGTGTCCAACTCTTTCGCGACCCCATGGACTGCAGCCCGCCAGGCTCCTCTGTCCACGGGGTTTCCCAGGCAAGAACACTGGAGTGGATTGCCACTTCCTTCTCCAGGGGATCTTCCCGACCCAGTGATTGAACCCCAGTCTCCTGCATTGGCAGGTGGATTCTTTACCACTGAGTCACCAGGGAAGCCCAACTGAGAGCATATCCTACACCAAAGACAGACTTGCAATCAGAGCTGCCACCCCAATGGCTGCCACCCCTACTTTCTGGAGCCCTGGAGAGCCCTGCATGGCATGTGGAGGAAACTGAAGAGCAGCAGCAGTTACCGTCAGACCTGGCAGCTCTCTCCACACCTTGGCGTCTAAGACGCATGGTGTGCTTCTGGGTCCCACAAGTTGGCACGGGTAAGACTCTGCCACCAGATACCGCCACCTTCCTCCCCAGGATGCTAGGGAAGGCAACCAAGGTTTTAAAATCACTTCCAAATCACTGCCAAGAGTTATCCAACACTGATGGAAGCACAGCAGTGGCAGGGAGACAGATCCCAGTTGTGGGTGGAGAAAGAAGCTGTGCTATTGGGAAAGCTGAACAGAAAGTCTTTAATGTTGGTTTTCATCTTTAAACTTTCCTTGGTCCAGAGGACCTGGTTAATGATGCAAAAATATCCTTATTGCCAAAATACTCAACTTTATTAGTTTCTTTATGCTTATTTATTTCCTTTTTATGTTCTGCAGAAAAAAATTCATGGTAAAAATGTTTTCCTTTTGGATGAGTCCAATAAACCAATGGTTATACTACGAGAGAATTCAAGGTATTTTGAAAAGTAAGATATCAATATATGTTCAGGGTATGGAGAAATATACCTTATTGACTCAACATATCTTAACAGTTGTTTGGAAGTCATTCCAGTTGATTCGCAAATAATGTACTATATTTACAACATCGGAAATAAAATTTCGCATTTTCAATGGTACATAATGAAAATACCTGGGTAATACTGTAGTGCGTTATTCTAGAGAAGAGAGAACTGTTTGAGAAAAAAAGGAAAAGAGAAGAGAAGAAAGGAAAGGAAGAAGAAAAAAGAAAAGGAAGCTACCATCATTCGTAAGGAGGTTCAGCACGCCGGGAATTAATTACTCAGATCCAGATACACGACTTGTGAAGCAGGACTTCTCCACCTCGGCATGAGCAGGGGCTGCCCTCCGCACTACGGGGTGATGGACAGCGCCGCTGGCTTCTACCCACGAGCGACAGGCGCAAGCCCTCACTCCACTCCTGCTGTGGGGACAATCACAAGTTTTCCAGATACTGCCCCATGTCCCCTGGGGGGGCGTGCCACGCTCCCCAAAGATATCTATCTGCAATCAGAGTATGTTGAATATCCACTTCCATTTTCATAAATCTTCACAGAAACAATGGTCCTCGCTAGAAGTATCTTCCTTCAGTCAAACAAGAAAATACCCACTTGTATTCCTGATCACTTCGTAAGTGACATGTTTATCTTTTGATCTTGTGGTGCTCATCTGTCCTAGCTTATTACCGGGAAACAAATAACCTATGTTCATTCTAGAACTTTTGGAACCATCTGTACTGTGATTTGATTATGTGATGGGAAATGTTTATTATTTTCCACAAATGTATTCTAAACAACAATCAAAATAATACAGTGTATGTAAATTTTTGATGAATAAGCAAGTTGAGTAATAAAATAATTGGGATTATCTATTACTGTCTAGTTATGTCATCTATCCATCTATCCACCCATCCATCCGTCCTTTCTCTGATCTGACCATACATTTATCATCATAAAGGTTGTCATGCTTTCAATTCTGATTGAGTTACACAGGTAAAAAGCCTAGGACCAGCCAAGGAGTTTAATCTACATAGCTCCCTATTGGCAATGCATCTGAGAAGGCACGATTATCTATAAATAATTCCGCATCAGGCCAGCTACATATTTTATACACCATATCATCCACTTCAAAATGTGAAACTATCCCAATACCTAAACTTGCCTAGGTTATTGTTAAATAGGTGACTGATACCCTAACACATTCAAGATTCCAACACTGAGTGTCCTGAGAAGGTCACCATCAACATAGCTCAGCCAAACACATGAAGGACGCACCATCTCTTTCTAAATCAGGTTAAAACAGATCTGTCAAGGGATCCTGAAAAAATGTATGACAGATTCCCCAGACAAGTGCTAGCCTAGGAATAATTTGCTTAGGCATAATTTGTTTCTCCTTTTTCATCTGTTTTTCTTTTTTTCATAGTTTAAAAACAATGGAGAAAAAGGGTCATAAAACCAAAACTTCCTCCATAAGGAACAACTTAGTGTGGGTTTGCATTTTTCAGTGTCATAGCTGAAAGGTGGAAAAAAAACAAAGTTGAGAGGTTAGGATCTCATAATGATTCATGTAAGTCATCCTTCTGGAGTTTAATTAAGTCAACTGAATCCTTAAAGGTTTTATTAGCAACTGACGCTGGAAGTTGGGCCAAGAAGATCTGCTATTACATGAATTCTTTGAAAGGTAAATGCATTTAACAATCACGCATCTATTTCGAGCAGTTTCAGCTCATTCCCTGCAAGCATGCAAGAGGTTTGCTGCACTTTGCAACCTCTGGGAAGGACGATTACCCGATTCACATCAACATATCTAATTTTACAGTTACCTTATTTAAGTTTCTAATACAGCACAGGTCTTTTTCTCAGGTGTTAATAGAAAAATCAATTTTAAGTCACAACAGCTGTGATCATTTTAAATATCACAGCTGTCATGAGTTGAAAATAACCAATTTGGGCACACATTTCTGCTGCAAATGTAACAAACTGATGGAAAATATGATGGAATTTTATCTTTTACTCTCTCTGAAGCTTAATGTCTAATACAATAGTAGAGTAATAACTTACTTGCCTTAAAATAAAACCAGGCCCCCATTTCTCTGCTGACCTAGCCAACAGATGGCTTTGAAAAAAGACAAGAACAGCATCTTAAAGATACTCTGATGGAACTAACTGTTGAATATGCTTAATTATGGAAATAGTATTAACTCTGGAAAGACAGAAGTTAAATAGCTGATACAAAAATTGAGAGTTCACTCATGTAAACATTTTGCTGTGAAGCCAGGAGGGAGATTAAGTGGGATCCATGCTACACATTAAGTGTTATTAAAACCTAGGAATTTAAATTACTACACAGGACAAAATCTGAACTCATATGAACAGTGTGATTAGTATCTTCCAGGAGGATATAATGGCATTTTAACCGCTTCTTTACAAACTCAAACTATCTCAGTCCAAATCTAATGTTATTACATTTCTAGGAACATAATGACATTCTCAAATAACCTAAAAAAGAAAAAAAAAATAGAATAGGGCATTATTTATTCTACTGGCCTCAGGAAGTTTAGATTTCTCTGTGAAGTTAATTGTGGACAATGAACACCCAAAAAATTCTAGAATCATATTCACCAACAATCATTGCCACCTATACTCAGATGTCTGAAAAATGATTCTGCATGATGAAGAGGAGGAGGAAATAAACTAAAGAAAAACACATATTTCAAACCAAACTACTGACAATGGTTTGAAACACTGACTCAAAGTCTACCAAGCTCCTGGCCAATATATAACAAGAAAAGAAAATTCTCAAGGATTTTCAGCTCAGATCTGCAACCCTACCTAAATCAATTTGATATGCCCCTCTTCTTCCTTTCTTTTCCCTTACAGATTCACAAGGCAGAGATGAAAAGTTGGCGAGACTTATAAATAGGGCTTCCCAGGTGGCTCAGAAGGTAAAGAATCTGCCTGCAACGTGGGAGACCTGGGTTCGATCCCTGGGTTGGGAGGAGGGCATGGCAACTCACTTCAGTATTCTTGCCTGGAGAAACCCCACGGACAGAGGGGCCTGGCGGGCTACAGTCCATGGGGTCACAAAGAGTTGGACAGGACTTAGCAACTAAACACATACTTAAACAACGTCTACTAAAAAGCTGATACCGCACCCCCACCCTCCGCCATTCTGCTTAGGGAGGCTTAGTGCAGTTAGTACAGAAGAGCTCGACCATCCCCTATTATTTGCATATTAATTTCAAAGCTACATGAAAAACACTGTAGTCTTTTAATCACATCAACACGCAAAAAGGCACTACAAAGTGAAGCTACACTTGTTAAACGTTTGTCCCAACCCCACGTCACACAAAGGAGACCTAAGAAAACAGCATCCGTCGGCTCCTGTGTGCGGAGGCCCCGCTTCTGGATTGTAATAACAGGTGCAGGAATAATAGTGTGCCGGGCAATCAACTTTTTTTCCTCTGATTTGTCAGTTTAGCTTAATAATGCCATCAGGAATGTAAACATTTCTGCAATTTATATTTAAAAGTCAATAAAATAATGGGGTACAGAATTTATCCTTTTTAATTTTTTAAGTAATACATTTGATTATTTTAATCACGTCAGTACTTAACTGGATGGGGTTTAAATATGCATGTAACATCAATTTAATTTGTTTTATTCGTGAGAAAAGCTATTGAGTAATACAGCACCATTCTCCTTAAAAAAAAAAGAAAAGCACACATCGTGGGGAAAAGGGAGCGTAGACGCTCACTGCTTGCTTCCCTTCTTGGAGATGAGATTCCAGGACCCTCCAAATGTCTTTCATTATGAGCATCAGCAAATGGTACCCAAGGAGGTGAGAACCCAAGACGCAGGCAATAAAAACAAGGAGTGTTTCCATCCTGTGGATAAACTTTCTTGAGGCCACAGTAACAGGACTGTGGTTGGTAAATGCATCAACTATTTTTAAAATGGTGTGAGAGTTTTTTTTTCCCCCAACGTAGCAATTCCCCCTTGAATAGGATCATTATCAGTGCAGTCATTCAGGACTCTATAATTCTCACCCTTAGGTTTGTGGAGGTGAAAGACCCAAGTCAAATGTTAGCCTCCACTCTTAACATCCCCTATTCATTTTCAGGTCAGCTACAATGGAAGCAGCTGGAATTCAACTCTCCCCACTCGGTCCTACCAATTACCTCCATGTGCCCTCTCTTCAGAGGAGTGTAATTTGGTCTCCAGGAAAGCACAGCTCCAGGTCCCTGGAGGGTGCCACAGCCTGCATTTTCTCGGTGGAGTCTGAAATTAGACCATCATCTACACTCCTCCCACCCCTGGCTTCCCAGATGCTTGCAGCCCACTCTTCATCCCCATTTGGGGGTGGGCCACCTTTAAACAGGATACTCTCCCAAATAAAATGTTATAGGCATGGTGTCCCTTTCAAGTTACTCTTGAATGAAATGCACCGATTAACACGTGCAGCTTTCTTGAAGAAATAAGGAAGAATTTGAAGACAACTCAGTATGGACTTGAGGCAACATGGAATGGAAGGACCCAAATATCAGCAATGTGAATGTTAAAAATTCTAATCAGAATATGGTATTGTGACATAAATACATCTGTTAATAAAAGGTGGTAGTTTGGAACCTAACTCCTAAATCTTCAGCACTGCAGAAAGGAAAGTCTCAAAAGTTGAAATGCAGTCACACCTAATTCTCAAACCATTTTCAAGCCCCAAACCTAAAGAACGGTTCTTCAGAAGAATAAATCTGTTTTGCTGAACAAAATGCAATAGTATCTGTATGTGTAAGATGATTCAGTAAATGTGCCAAATAGTTTATTACAGATGCTAAAATGTTCAAAAGCCTCCAATGAGTGAAGTTTTCTGAAAATTCCATGAATAGCTTTTTAGCAGATCACTTCATACTTCAAAATATAATTATTTCATACAAGTAGCTCTTTCAGCTTTGTGACTATTCCTGTGTTTCCTGATATACAGATACTTGCTTTTTTTAAGGACTATGATGACTTCCTGAATAGATTATAAACATTTTATAAATACACAGAGTTCCAAATCTTATTGTTGTAATCAATAAACTTTATTACATATAACTTTACCCTATGTCACTTGAGAGTTATATTTGAAGTGCTAACGGCTAATTTAAATCCTCAAACATACGAACTCTGAAAGACTTAAGTCTAAAATTATTGACTGTGAAAAATTAGCTCTTTTGTAACACTGATGATACTAGAGGAAAAAGGGGAAAGAGCCTGGTGGTCCTCTGCGTGTCTGTCCTGAGATTCTCAGTTATAAGTATTTGTTTGATATACAGAACAAGTATTTCCTTCCTGCATTTCTTTTAAGATAAGAGTAAACCTGAATCCCAACAATTATTAAGACTGTCACAACCTATCTATATATCTTCATGGGATTAGATATTAAGATTTTTTTTAATGAATCTCCTGATGGCAGGTTGCTGGCCGTATATACAGCCTGCACAGTGATTCTAAAGAAATGACACAAAAGCATTTTTTTTCCCTCAGTGGCCTCACAGTGACAGGAGTTGCAGGTGGGCTTAAAAACACTGACATAACGTTGAGAATAAAGAAACAGGACAACGTCTAAAATCAAACTCTGCTAAAAGCCATTTACAAAATAAGTTACCAGGAAGAAATCACTAATTCTCAAGCCTCTGCAGTGGTATTGCAATCTCAGGTAAAAAACAACAACAAAGCACAACAAAACGCAAATAGGGAGCGTGATACAAACCACATTTAGAGTGGAACGGGACACAAGCGAGTCTTCAGCACGACTTCCTGCAGATCAGTGGGAAAGGTATTTACAGGCTGCAACAGCTGTCAGCCCTCTCCTGGCCGCCTTTCTCCCTAAGCCCTCTCCCCTGTGCTCCTCTGCCCTTCCTCCTCATCCTCCTCGAAACAGTGCCATCACCTAGCGCTCCAAGGATGCTCAGCAATTAGCAGCACGACCTTCAAAATGCTCAAACCCCCCAGATATTAGAGACTGAATACAATCAACCAAATATGTACCTGGCCCATCTTTTCTACGAAATTAGCCCCAGAGTAATGTTCAAACTGGCATCTGTGAATCTCACACAGCGATTTTTTGGAAATTTAATCAGAGGCAGAAGAACAAGATGCAGCCACAATATCAAGATTATGTGTCTGGTGAGTTTTTTTACCAACTTAAACCTACAGAACAAAATCAACACAATTTTCTCATAAGCAATCAGCACAGAAGGAAAAAAAGAAAAACTTCATAGTTATTTTACAATTAGTAAATTAAAATGCTTTATATTGTCAACCATCCTCCAAAATATGCTCACTTAAGGAAGTTTTTCCTTCATGCTTTTTTCTCTTTGATATGTCCTGTTTTCTTGAATCAGTGGGGAATTGAAAAATTATATTAGTTTGCACCTAAGCAAATTTTTGCTCTGTAATAGTAGCTAAACAATCATTTTTTAAAGTAATGCACTTATACCCGCTAGTTTCATTTATAATCATGGTTCTGAAAATAGTAAGTCTATGAAATAGCTTCCAAAAATATTAAATGGAATTTACATAGTCGATATACTACTGAAAACTTTAAAACCTAGTTCCTACCTGCATGAGGCTACTAGGACCAACTGTGAGGTTTACCAAGAAAGGGAGATATGTAAAATGCACTGGAAAATACTATTACTGGTGCTATTTAGATATTAAGCTTCCTATGTTAGCACTTCCTGTGGTACCTGAAAAAAAAAAAAAAAGCTAAACACTTCATATCCTGATTTTTAGCTTCAAACAATTTAGGTGGCTGAGATTTTGACTTATTCAGAGAAAAACTTTCTCCTAAGAACATATTCCCAACTGAGAGATTTGGGAATTAAAAATGTTCCTTTTTTTCCATCTTAGCGAGGAATCATGAAATTATTTTATTTTTTGGCCTTGATATCAGAAAAAAATGAACAACCGTCCTCCTCTCTCAACTTTATGGAGTTGAAAAGCTATATCCTATGACCAACAGTCAGAATATAAAGCTCATTACCATTTACTTTCTGAGATTTGATGACTTGACAAATAACTATTTCAAAACAACTAGTTTGAAACATGGTTTGAAGCTTGTTAGTGTAAAGCGAAAAGAGCAATTACAATAATTATAGGTTTCTCTATACCGTTTAACACATGCACACGCTGGCGAGCGCTGATGATGCGATCTTAAATTACCATTAGGAGGAAATTTCGCCACTTTTGTTTTCAATTTCATTTGCCATAATTTTATCTTTGGGGAATGGCTTTATTTTTAGATAGGTGGAATCTGACCAAATACTTACTTATTAAAATTCTTATTCAGTGAATAAGAATATGTAAGCAGTTATAAAAATCAAAATGTAGAACTAAAACTATACTTACGGTGGGCCAGGTAACGTCTGATCCTGCTGTCCACGAGGACAGACATAGCGAAATAATCTGATAGATGCTTATGCTCAGAGCTCTTAAAAGAAACTACTGATTTTCTCTGCAAAAATCCTCTCTCCCATAGTTAGGTAGTAGTGCTTTCAAATTTTTTATGTAGCTGAGAATGGAATTCATTTGTATTGAAACCCCTCATCCACAGAGAAAAGAAATCACACAATTCATGTTGGTCAAAGTCATTAAACTCTCACCTGAGGAGGAGTTAATCTGTTTTTTTTTTTTTTTTAATCACACTCTAGTTTATATTCAAGATTTAGCCTTTGATAGCTCTAGGGCTATGATTTTTTTTTTTTTGGTAGGTTTTGACTTCCAAAGTCCACAGTTCAGGACAGGTTCAATATTTTACAGAAAGAAGGAAATAATATGTTGTGGGGCTATGGTCATGGAAACACTTCATAACTGAAGGTAACAGAAAATCCACATTTTTCTTTGTTCTAAAATATCACTGATTATACTACTGCCCTTGCTGGGGAGTTAGAGGAAAACTGATTTTGCAAACCCTATACGTAGTTGCCAGTTCAAAAAAGAAGAAATCAGAACTGCTGTAATGCTTAATTGTACTCTTTCCACAACCTAAAATCAGAGTTTTGGAATGATTTTACATTTTTCTTCTTTTGTTTATTCGCAGGGAAAACCTGCTTCCTCTGGCCTCTCTCAGTTCAGAGAGTTCAAACTGAATTTAAACAAGTAATTGACTTGTCACTGGGAAAAAAAAAAAAGAAGGAATTCAGTGCTGTGCAGTCTTCAGCGGGAAGCTTGTGGAACAAATAGCTGATCACACTTAACTCCAACCATTTAGGTTAAAACACACGTTGGTCACCAGAGCACATCCCCACAGAAATGCATGGATACACAAACCCCAAACAACAAACGAAACTCAAGAAATGTAAAGTCTTTTCGATAGGCATTTTGAACAATTAACGCATGGCATACACAATCTCCACAAGATGTCTGGCACCAAATCAAAAGCCGCTGAATGTAGAATTAGAGCCAGTACAATACACACTGCAGAATAAACAAAAATCTGCTTCTCCAGTGTATGCACGAGGCAATTTAAAAAATGGTATAGAACTGGCTCCATCCAAGAACACATACAACCGGACCTTGTTGCCTGTTTCTTAAAGCTAAAATGAAGAACTGGTAAGCATCCGTGGTTTCAAATGCTTTCTCCTGTTGTTCCAAAAGGCTATTTTTTCCTAACTATAATGTATGTACAATTTGCCTCTTTCTAGTGTTTGAATCAATAGAGATACACATCACCAGATTTGTTTTTAATAAGAGCCTTAAAACAGTGCCTATAAATACATTTCCTGTGACAGAGCGATCTTGATTTTATGAGTACCATCCTCTCAAAAAAAAAAAAAAATCTAACAACCAAAATATTTGGCAACTGAGAGGGCATATTAGTGATATGATGTCATATTCAGCATTTTCTTATGATAGAGGCAACTGGCAAGCTGTGGGAATGGGAACACATATTTTTAAAAATTCCTTTTGGCTAAAACAGTGTTAAAATGTCCAAAACTTCAACTAAAATGTCAGTTCAGACGTTTCAGACGCAAAATTAACAATTAACATGTAAAAAAATCACATCACTGGTAATTCCTAAAGATTAAAAACTCTGGAAAATTATATTCATTGCAGTATTCTTATAATACATAAGGGTCATATAATTCCTGAATCTATTTTATTCTATTCTGAGACGCTTTTTCTTACTGACTGTGATAACATCACTTGCAAAATTTTCATTAAAAGTGCATTAAAATTAAATGTACTGGCTGACTATGTTACGCATGGGAATGTCAAAAACATTAACAGGCAAAAGTCTTAAGAACTACATATAAGAAACTACCAATTGCAAATTAGGCACTTTTTTTTTTTATAAAAGAAGTTACATAATCCTATGATTTATGTTTACAAATTTAACCACTTTACTTGATCGGTTCACAACATAAGCCATTTGTTTTAAAATTGTATTTCCCTTTCTACACTTAACTATTTTTCTAATTACCCATTAGGCTCTCTCTCTTTTTAAAAAAGATAAAAACAGGACAGTTTTATAAACTTTCGATGATTTACTCGCACTTTTCCAAAGAAAAGTACATATTCTTTCAGCAGTTGCTCATTCATAAAACTGCCTTCTTGAATGAAATTATTCATCTTCCTAAACCATCCTGCACCCTCCCAACACTTGTGTATACGTGTGTGCATTCCAGTATATGCTCAGCTAGAAATAACCGTTATCCATACATCGGCACGTATACACA